>NC_051125.1:5136760-5736760 GCF_014839805.1 Manduca sexta
CAATAAAGTCATTCAACGACTCCAGTCGAAACAAGTACGAGACGAATTGCTCCCCAATTGACCGTCGCATGAAATTTTCGGTATTTTCCACTACGTAATAAAGATTAGTGTGTCTTGTAGGTGTGAAGGGAAATAACAGTTCTGGCACACATTTGAATATAAAAACTAGGTAGTTTCAATATACTGGCGGGGAAGTAAACTATTTGAAATTTTGAGTTACGAATACAGAAGACTATTATGATGAATACGAAAACGAATGTTTTATGCACTCTACAAAAAAATAGTTTTGATGCACGGCATACGAAAACAAATAATTTTATCCATTCTGGAAAAAAGTAGTTCGGTGCACGACTGGCGTATACATATATCGATGGTGCACGGCCGCATTTTGATAGTCAATAATATAATTATAATAATAATTATAAAAAAATAAAATAATATTTTTGCCACATATTTTTTTACCGCAGCCATCTTATAACCATCGGCCGACGCAACGTCACACTGGGCAAATTGTATTTCTGAAGGAACACAGGCGGGTATAATTTAGGTGATCATCATCGCAACGTAGCTGTTAGCGAAAAATCTATTGGCAGTAAACTATATTTAAATATCAGTTCCGGTAAAACATCTGCCGTCCCGAGATGAATAAAACTCTGCAAAACATAGAAATAAACTGAGTCCAGTTAATGGAATAAGCTTTTGCTCAATACTAAGTACTGACTAATCAACAAACTAGGCAAATAGAGTTTCCCAGAAACAGAACTGCGGATTTGTATTGTATGGACGAATCAATACTCGCCTGAATCTCAGTTACTATTTATAACAAGCAGAGCTCGCTTCATCGTTTAAGATAATTAATTACATTACAGACATTATAAACAAATGTTTATATATGCAACACAACTATTATTTAATGGCAGAAATGAGAAAAATATAAATATATTTAAACTGACATAAGGTAACTATTTTTTTCTTAAGATACATATATGCTATGTTCACTAATCTAATTATGATTCCACTATGTGGTAAAAATGCTCTTTAATTTATAAAAACTATTAACCTCAACTTTTTCTTAAAAAGGCATTGTACTCCAACCTAAATTTTAGATATTCGACTTGGGGATTAAACTGGATTATAATTCCCAGATATGCTGCTGCTTAAGAAGATCATTAGGTAATTTTTCCTATAATTAAATTCATTATTTGATACAAAAATCATATGAATAATTACTTTAACTCAATAAAAATGGTAGAATAAAAATAATTATCTAATAACAACTGACAGTCGGAGATTTTGATGAAATTTTGCTAAAGTAATGTAGTGGCCATATTCAGTGAAACTTCGAAGTGGAAAATAATGAATAAACCGCTGACTCTAAAGGAAAGAACATCGTCACTTGGACGTGTTCGGAATCATGTGATAAATGTGTCATGTTACCTACATGGGGTTTTAAATAGACATGGAATATTTTAAGCGTTTAAAATCACATTAAAAACGTCGTTCAGACAATTATTTTTACACAATAGCATGACATAATATTTCAACATGCTCATTAGGAAATTGTTAGTTGTTCTATGAAGGTATGGTGTTCAATAGGAGATTTAAATCTAAAGTACTGGCCATTAAAATTTTAAAAACTTAGAAAAAAGGATTGGCATATATTAAATAAGAGAGCGGAAACAACCAAGAAACTTATACCACTGGGCCCTTATTCTGTATGATAGTGTAAACGCGTAACGTGGCCGTGTCATGTTATCTTAGAGAAATGTGCGTGGAATGGTATTCTGTAAGCCAAATTTCTATAGTCCTAAACATGATGCGTTGTGTTACGTGCTTGTTACGCACTGTTAAAATAACATGCGGGATAGAGAATAAGGCCCCAGAATACAGAATAGTACTTGAAAGGTATTTACACTGAATTGGCGGGCACAATTTTTTGTATTCTTGTTTCTTAAAAAGATCTAATAACATTGTTCCACGCCCCAATATTGTAAAAATTCTAAATTCAATAGTAGAATCTTATGAGCTCGATGATTAGAGGTACTCGTACACAAGACAGGGAATCACTTTGAGTCACCATTTCTGTAACAGAATAAAATCCACAACTAACAATGAATGTTGTTGACGTACTATATTGTGTATTAAATAGAATAAAGTTATACCTATGTACATTCTCTGACGTTAACGGAAACCACCTCAGGTGATTTTGCGGTGTCACTTAACCAACAACCGTAATAAGCAGTTAGGTGCAAAGCATAATTGTGTCGACAAGCGAGGGATAATTAATCATCTCTCGGCACTAGATAATCTATCTGGACGCCACTCCACTCCATCTGGTGCAGGGGAGATACCTTGATGTCCCTGTGAAGAAGAATGCAAGAAAAAGCATGTGTGCAGTCAATAATACATAGCTTTGAGAAATTGTTACATTATTGTATATTAATACATATCATCTATATTTAATTTACAAATACGAAAGTCGCCCTTTCTGTCTGGATGTTGCGCTCTCACAGCTGAACCACTGAATCCATTTCAATGAAATTTAGTATAAAGATAGTTTGAGATCTTGGGAAGAACGAAAGCTACTTTTATCCCAAAACTATATAACGGAACTTTTATTCCGGAAAAACTTCACGTTGGCGGAGCTTCGATCAAAAATTACTATTATATAAATTTATAATTTGCCAAATCTTAGTAATACCTGCAATAATGATATTATATAAAATGCATTGGAATTCGATAACGATATGACGTGAAAGCACAATCATGACGTCCCATCATACCCAGTTGGTAGTTGATTCGAATTATAATAAAATCCTGCTAGTAGTTCATTAGCGCATGGACGCTAAAAACCTTTTCAAACATGTGACAGTTGATCACGAGACAGTTGAAAAACAGGTTCGAAATTACCATGGTAACAGTAGATTATCAGGGCTGCCAGCATACATTTGTTTGGTATTTAGTTATAGATTTTTATTTCCTAGAGCCCGGCTGGTCAAATTATATTTTATATTTTTCAGTATTTCTCACAAAATAAAAATAGTCATAATTCGCATAGGTGTACACTATACATATTTGACGTATATTTGTTTTAATAATATAATAGAGATTGACAACCCTATGATCAATAAAATTATTTTTCATACAGTCTGATTCCATATCTGCACTAATTTAATTATCTTATGTTAAACAAAATAACATTAGACTGTTAACTAAATGTAGGGTTTTTCCAAACCTATAAAATCGTGCATACCTAAATATGTCATTAATGTATGAATTTATCATGCTTCATACAAAAGTTGTAATTTTCCTAGAAATAATATTTTTACAGTATTGTTTTATTGGATGTTTCTTATTTCTGATTTAGTCTATTATTTTATATGTAACAGAAGATAAAATGAAAAAGAAATTCTTCTGTGAAATGAGCATCAAAGTTGGTTGAAAAATAAAGCAGTCATTAATATTTGAAATATTGTTGTAAGCACAAGTGAGGGCGTGGTAAGGTTATCGCGCTGTCCCTCTCTCACTCACGCAGCGTTATGGCAGGTGGCCCTGGGTAACGTCACATTTCACTATTACTGTAATTTGACAGATTCTCTTTCCACCATATTTCAGAGCTTAAAACTTATAAACTATTGCGTAGATTTTGAAAAATATTTTCCTGTAGATTTTGAATGAAATACATTTTTGATAAATGTATTTAAAAAAAGTCGTCAACTACCCTATTTTTATTTTTAAACCATAGTTACTCCAAGACAGAAATGGAATGCAATGAAAAAGCTAACACAGCGCAATCAATATCCATCTTCAGTTAGATAAAAGGCTTTTCATGTCTACTAGACTGTAGCACTACTCTAAATTAGATTTTAATAGCAAAACGAATGAATTGAATCCGAATATAGAAGGGAGTTCGTTATGATATTGTTGCTCTAAATAATTGTGTATGCAACTTATATGTCCTCTAATTGTATTCTTATTTACGCACTAAGATATTACATAAGAGAGATTTGTTATAGAACACTTGTCATAGATAGGTTATTTAATTGACTCTTCTGCATCCATGAAAATATCAAAAATGTTAGCATAAGGGTACAGTTTATATATTTTAATGATTACAGACCAAAAAGAAAATAATACTACTAGAAATGCCAATAAAAACAAATGAGTATAAAAAAAATAAAAATCGACCTTAAGAAACTATAACAAAAAGCACTGACGCAAAATGAATCTTGAATTAAAATTCTCATCGCATCTGCAAAGATGGATCGGGCGCGCTGAATGCGGTGTTTTCATTACAAACGTTTTCCATTAAGTACGATTACAGTACAGTATTGTATTCGACACGCATGAATCGTTCGATTCGTGTGGAAATTTCCTGCAACAAACCAACCCACGTGTGACGTAATTTACAACGACACTTATTTGTAATGGAAATGTATGTAGGTACAGTCAAAAATCGTATTTAATTTGGCTTATTTTAGAACCACTTGGTGATTTAACAACTGGTGAAAAATTAACGACGTCAGATGCGAGTTGGAAATAAACAGTAACGTTAAAAGAGAGGTCCTATACTATGTAAATAGCGAGTACAATCTACACGTACAAGGCGCACATTCTTGTTGTAGGTCATGTAGATGAATATTCATGATACAACCTCGTTTAAAAGGGCATGGTTCAGTTTACCAAAACATGAATACGCTAGACCTACGGCAACCACATAAAGAATATTATATTTTTACGTAAAAACATGCTTTTTTCACGCAAGAGCTAAACTACGTTATTCAAACGAAAATTTTGTAGACTCCGTCATAAAAACGGTGAAAATTAGAAGTAAAAAGAAGTTTTTACTTTACTTCATTTTTCACAACGGCGAATAAACGTTGTTTGACAGCTGCAGTTGGGGTATTCCGGGATAACAAAGCAAATTTTTCATCTGATAACTAAATTAGTTACTTTTAAAAATAAACCTTTGAAAATGTATAGTATAATCTATAATATATTGATCTCGGACCTATCTACAGGTTGTGGGTATTACATAAAATATTGACTAACAAACTTCCATGTCAAAATCGATATCGATGATAGTGACGTATTACTTATCTGTTGTATCTCTTTTATTTTATTATTATTAGAATTCTGATAACTCGTAAATTCAGATATCTTTTCTCGTGAAGGATTAATTCAGTTTCTTGCTAATCTTTATATTAACAAAATATTTCGAAATATAATAATGATGTCAGTGCTATATTGTTGTATCCTGCTTCTGGGTCCTGGTTGCTTGTTCGATATATATTTCAACACATTTGCCATGGACTATAAGTGGCCCTTTTACTAAGAAACGTATTTTGTTGCCTTCTACAATAAATAGTTTAAGTAGTAAAATATATAACTATATAACTTGAATCAACATGTTACTTTCAGCGTTATAAAGAAGGGGTGCTACAAAACATGCAAACTTTATTAGAATACGACAAAACAACATTATTGTTAGTTTTATGGAAAGAGAAAATAAGTGTTCAAGTAACGGTGCTTTTTACAGCACGCGATATTGAAATTAGTTACGTGTTTTAGATTTTTGTTGTATGTTTATTATTTCGGAATACTAATTTACCTAACGCTAGTCCCTTTAAAGCATGTTTTAATTGTTTATGGGCGTAGTACGTATATGATAACTTCCACTAACGATCGCTAAAAAAATCGTAAATTATTTTCAGCGATTGAATAAATAAGGGCGGCCCAGAACCGGTCCCTGTGGCACTCAATGGGGGAGACCTATGTCCAGCAGTGGACGATTCCCGGCTGAAATGATGACTAGAAATAGGGTTTGCGATATGCGTAGTTATTTAATTTCTGCAGATTACAGACCGTAGGACTCGTAATCCAAAACTTTTTTTACATCGTTTATGAGACATTCCTAAGTAATATCTTAGGAGAGAATGATTATACCCGACCTAGGTCGAGCCAGCTCAAACGTGTCTTTGACCAAACTTCATAGAATATAACTATACCACGAATAATAATCATCTTTATCTTCGAAAACAATCTACATTATTTTGCAACAGTAATACATAATTAAATAATGGATTAAAAGAAATATGTATTATATTTATATCAATTTTAAACATAAAACATATCTTGTCAAATATATAACAATAATATCAGCTCGTAAATTTTATCAAAGTAATTTATGTCAAGTCGACATAACCACACTTCATAAGAAGTTGTTATTGATTAGATATTGTTGATAAATGATTACGGGCTTTATGATACACTTAAGCACAAAGCCTTTGAAATCATGTACATGATTTTCAATCTCCTCAGGAACTCAAAAACGCACATGAATGAGTTGTAAGGGCTTCTCGAAATACAGAGATAGTAAACCACTGTCGTCCTTTGCAAGAATTTTACATCATACACTTACGCCTTTTTTCCCAGAATACAGAAGAGGAGCTAGTGCGTTTACTTTACACCATGTGTATTCCATCGTATGTGAGCCGGTACAGAATTTCCTTTAAGAACAAAGAACATAAATTTTGGCATTAAAATAAAACTATTTTTCAGATTTATCGCGGTTTTTATATTATAATTTTCTCCTAACGTTTTTAAGACATTGCTTCATGGTCACGGGGCGGACTGAGGTGTTGGTTATCCGAAAACTCAGTTACAATATCTACCTACAATCATCGTCAACATAAATTTGATTGATTTTTACGGAACCCAAACAAATATATTAATAGAAATGTGTAAAAGTACTCTGTAGGTCAATTAAAGTATATGTCTCTGAAATTAAAGCAAATATTTGAACAATATAAACCAACAATTGCATTTTATTTGCATTGAACGTCACTTGTTATTAAATATGGACGTTTTTGTATGTTAACTCTACGTCTGTTATTGATTGTAAGTCATGTTAGTTATCACCTTTATACGTAACTCGATTTACAACTTTACCTATTTGACGATTTATTGTTATCGTAATTGAATTGTTTATGTTTACACAAGAAATTGTAAAAAAACTGCGAATTACGAGTGTCGCCTCAAATTACAAAAGTAATTATGTACTTAGTCTCCATGTAGGCAAAGATCTTTATCATAAAACTGTAGATTTGAGCCTTAAATCGAATTCTAAGGATTAAAAAACTTAGAAGTATGAGGGAAAACGAGTAGGCACCAATCAGAGCGGTCATGTAGAGCGATGTACTCGTGAGCATACGATAAAGCTCCTTTAATCAGAATATTATTAAATCTATTTTTTTTTAATGCGATACCAACAACCTATATTCAAAACACGTGATGACAAAAACTATATTAGGTATATCAAAAGGTTAACATTATGAAGGTCACAAAAACATGCGCCGATAACCTGTCCTATCTGCGAGATAAAAACGAAAATGAGCATTTATTATAATTAAGATCAACATAACATTATAATTTTAATATAAATATAACAATATTTATTACTAGCTTTTGCTCGCGGCTCCGCCCGCGTTATAAAGTTTTTCAGGCTAAAGTTTTCCATTATAAAAGTAGTAGTTTCCCGGGAGCCTATGTTCTTCCCAGGGTTTCAAACTGTCTCAATACCAAATTTTATCTTAATACGTTGGGTAGTTTTTGAGTTTAAGACGTTCAGGCAAACGGATGCAGCGGGGACTTTGTTTTATAATATATTTTTTAGAACTTTTAAGAGGAATAATCCCGACATACATCATTGTTGCATAACTTTAACCGTTTACGCAGCGCACGCAACGGAAGCTCTCAAAACTAATAAATTGTCCCCGTATTTGTAACATGTTTCATTACTGCTCCGCTCCTATTGGTCATAGCGTGATGATATACAGCCTATAGCACCCCACAAATAAAGGGCTATCCAACACAAAACGAATTATTCAGTTCAAACTGGTAGGTCCTAAGATTAGCCATTACTGCTCCGCTCCTATTGGTCATAGCGTGATGATATATAACTTAGAGCACTCCACGAACAAAGGGCTATCCAACGCAAAAAGAATTTTTCAGTTTGGACCGATAGTTCCAGAGATTAGCCATTGCTGCTCCGCTCCTATTGGGTATAGCGTGATGATATATAGCCTATAGCAATCCACAAATAAAGGGCTATCCAACGCAAACAGAATTTTTCAGTTTGGACCGATAGTTCCTAAGATTAGTAAACAAATATAATGAGGAAGCTTCGAACTGCTAAGCTATCGGGAGTTACACGTGTCATTGTGAGTCAACCATAAAAGATAGACATATGCTGTCGTGGGATATTTTTACATAATTTTAAGGAGAACATTTCCGTCATACATGATTTCTATGTAGCTTTAACCATTAAGGTTGCACACGCGACGGAAGCTTAAAAATGGAGTAACTTCTCCCGTTTTCCCAACATTTCCCTTCACTGCTCTGCTCCTATTAATTGTAGCGTGATGAAAAGTATACTATAACCAGCACAGGAGTATGACAAATAATTGTACCAAGTTTCGTTAAAATCCGTCGAGTAGTTTTTGTTTCTATAACGGTTATACAGACAGACAGACAGACAGACAGACAGACAGACAAAAATTTTACTAATTGCATTTTTGGCATCAGTATCGATCCCCTAATCACCCCCTGATAGTTATTTTGGAAATATATTTCATGTACAGAATTGACCTCTCTACAGATTTATTATAAGTATAGATAATGATATAATAATTTATATTCAAATTATTTAAAGAACATTTAGTGCCATTTTCAAAAAACGAATCCAATGGATTAATTTTATTTATCGCAAAAATGGACCAATCAGAACAAAATATTTTTTGACATGTTACAAATGACTTATTTGAATGGTTTATTCGGAATCGTTAAAGATTGAAATTGGAATTCTTTATTAAAAACGCCTGTACTACATTAAATAGTTTACTGGTTATTATTTTTTATGATGATGACAGTTTTAAAGACGGTAACAATGATACCGATTATGATGGTGACGCTAACAGTGACTGCATCGCTTCTATAGCAGCGACTATCGGGAAAATTATTTCTACAATGAACTGCCCATAAAAGGATTTGCATATCTATACTTAACGAATTCTATGAATAAAAACACTACTAATTCTGAATATATAGCTGAGTGTGGAATTTCCTTCCTAGACCGTATAATAGAATTAAAATAGTCGTTTATTTCTACCGACTTTACCGCGATTAAAATAAAACGTGATATCAAATGTCTTGCGCACGTTTGTTTAAAAATAGATATTTCCTGTGGTGTTACACCTCAAGGCTGCGGTCAGGATGTCACATGGCCTGGTCTAGTGCTAGTTCCTGGGTGACATGTGGACACACATATATCGTCCGAATAATGCAATGCCACGAACACTGGTTAATTTTATACCGCGTAAGTCACAAAAAAAAAACAAGTTGTAATTGATACATCCAATGTAAAGGAAACATCAACTCTTTTAGTTTTACTCCCCTAAAACATTTTTTGTCACTTACGCGGCATTTAGCCACCAATGGCGGTTACGCGGTATTATACTTTCCCAAGTGATACAGGTTGAGTGATTTTGAAAAGATATTGCGCATTTAATTTCGATTACGAGCTAGTTCTCGACAAATTCCCTAGTGACAAGTCGAATGTGGAACGTGTAAGTATATTATAGTATAGACTCTGCTTAATTACTTACAGGTGATTACTTTTCGCATGCTGCGCAATACTTTAGACGCATACAGGGTGATCAAAATCTGCATTTTTATCTTTTGAAAGCATGTTAAGTTACTTTATATTATATATTTTTCTTACACGTTAAATCTATTTTTATCACGGATTAATATTTACAAGCGCAATTCTATTTATTAAAGTAAGCACGTTGAGGTGAGAAATAACAGTACGTGCATATAAAATCAATAGGCGCCTGTCGAGTGTCTGTTGGAAGCTACGGCGACGCAGTTTACCCACAGTTCGCAAACAATAACACTCACTGCGCTAACCACACTTCAGTGTTCTGTAATGGAAAATTAATTACCATGAACCATACTTATGGGAAAATACTTGAATAAAGTTTATCTTTGTTTTAGGAATATTATGGATTGATTAAATAATATCAGCCCTGTATTATATACTTGCCCACTGCTGAGCACGGGCCTCCTCTACTACTGAGAGGGATTAGGCCTTAGTTCACCACGCTGGCCTAGTGCGGATTGGGAGACTTCACACACTTTCGAAATTCCTATAGAGAACTTCTCAGATGTGCAGGTTTCCTCACGATGTTTTCCTTCACCGTTATGGATGATTGATGGATTGATTGCTAGATGTATATATACCTACCAGTATACCTGTATATTTATATACATTTGTGTGTAATAATTAATAACATGTTAGATAAATACAAAATGTCCCTCGCGAATTTAGTTATTTTCATAAACGGATAAGGCATCTACGATCCCTGTGAGGCTCTACCAGTGAAAACGCCTAAGCGACAACTTTATGCGATGTATTAACCTTCTCATAAACAACAAAACAATAAAAAAATGATAGCGCTAAATCCTCAATTATACCTTTGTGAAAGTAAATAAAACAAACTGGACAAAAACAATATTATCCTTGAAAATAAACGGCATGGTGACAGAGCGATGGAAGTGATAGAATCGAACCGGCTGAATCAGCGGACGGCACCCATCGATCCGGTGCTAACCAGTTTTCGTTATCGACACTATTGCTCGGAAGAGCCGACGCGCGGCTCGCGATCGTTTGAACAATGAAATTGAAAATTATCAGCGCGTCTCGAACTGAAATTGTGTGTGCACAAATTTATGCTTTATTGTCTTAGTATAAGAGAGAATATAGTAAAAAATAGTATACAACAACTTTTTTGTTTTATTGTGTCATATTGTCCTTTTATACTAAGTAAAAAAATAATGTAGAGCAAAATTAGAGTATGTAATTTCCAAAAGAATTATAACATCACTTTATGTTATTATTTTCGGAAAACTTACACCTAGACTAAATAATATAGAGGAACATAAATATGAAAACATTTAAACGTTTTCACTGATAAAAATAATATAGAATTGATTGTATGTCTCGACGCTGTCATTCTATATAGTGCCTAGTTTATAATATTAGATATTTTATCTAAATCTAAATTATATTGACCGAGATCTATGACAAAATATGAAATGAAAATATTATGTTTGTAAATGTTGGCGTATGCACGCTGTACACTGTTTCATAGTTTTTATAATTTTTTTAGTATTATTGTTTTTTTTCGTTAATTTTTAGTTATTGCTAAATACTTTTATGTGGATTTTCTCCGCACTTTTACGGTGATGTGCGTGTATTAGCTTATATAATTAATCAGACTTTGTATAGAAAAGACTTATTAAAAAAATATATATATATATATATTTAATAACAATATTATAAAAGAATGGACAATTGATGACAAAAAATAAATCCCAGAGTTTCTTTCTGCCTTTCTTCTTCGGGTAGTCATCGCTTAGGTAGTTAGTGAAAGGCTGGTAGGTTAGCTAGATTAGGGCTTTTATTGTCCTCACCGGTGAGGATCGCGACGCGTTTCTCCCTTATTGCTTATTCAAAAATACATATATACATCATTTTATTTTTTTCTTCCCTGCCAGCCCGATCTGGCTTCTTTGTTTACTAAGTATATTTTTCATTTATTTTATTTTCAATATAAATTGTCTTTGTTTATATAAGCTAATTTAATTAAGTAATAATTAAATATTCTCATGTACCTTGACTTATCATAAGTGCAACTATGTTCGCCTACGTGATGAATAAAGCATTTTTTTTTTTATTTTTTTTATTTTTTTTTCTCTCACAGTCAACATAATGCTTAAGTAAGTACAAAATCGCCAAAAATATGCACCATAAAGCGAAAGCAGAGAAATGACATAGAAATAATTTGTTGCCAAATGCATTATATTATAATTGAAGACTGATTCGCCAGCAAGTTGTATAATGAATAATGAATATTACATCTCGTAGAGAGAAACATCTAACTATAGGTACTGTCATGCCAATATTTCTCTTACATAATAATTTATGTCTTTAATCGGAGTAATTAATTTAACACACAATTAATAACAAGCAATTAAATGTATCAAGCAAGAAACATGTGCAATAAATAACACGACGAGTATACTTCGATCACTGATTAAAAACTAATACGAATAAATTTCAGTGTTTGTATACTGAGTAGTTACGTCATAATGAACGCTTCAGCCCGGGAGAGTTACGTCAATGAATGTCTAAAATAAGACTACGTGTGCTACCCCAATACGCATTAGCAAAATGGTAACAACGAGACGTAGTATACAACTTAAAAATTTGGGTGACAAATAATTTGGGTGAACTATAAATATTTTAATATGTTATTTTGATTATAAACTCTATTGCAATTTTACTTAAAAATCAACTAAAATTAAATATTATAGCCAAAAATATTCATCCAACTATAAAACATTATAACTTAGTCAGACACCACGATTAATCTAATTAATAACAAAAATATGGAAAAGCTCAGGAATAGCAAATTATTTTCTTAGGCTAATTGGACCCAATATTTATTTCAATGTACACATGACTATTGCAAATAAAATGTCAAGCACCCAGCAACTAAAAACAAATAATTTTAAACTAAAAAAAGATTCTTATCATCATTATTTGTTACAGTTGAATAAAATCATTTAATTCAACATGCCTAATAGCGGAAAATGTATGTATTGATAAAGATTCTGCCAGTAATAACAAAGATAACTAGGTGGTGCCAAAATAGACAGCAAAAAATGCTATCAACGAAAAGCTTGGACGCACGTGGACACTGATGTCATAGTTCAATTTATATCGATAGTTAAACATTTATTATATTTTGTTGAACGATAAAAAAGGTTTTGTTTACATGATTGTATCAAGTAATTTGCATCAAGATTTGTATGTGATTTTTTACCGTTCCATACTTTCAAAGGAATTCTTATAGGATTACTTTGTTACCCGGCTGTTCATTTGTCTGCCAAGAACCTTTTTCGCAGAAAAGCGTAAAGGTATAAAGTTGAAATTCATAACAAATACTCGGGTTTAAGGTCTCTTTCAGCTGTGATAAAATCAAACTTGTAACTCAACGCGATCTAAAGTTATAACCCCGCATATTTTGGCATATTTTGCGATTACATAAGGAAATGAAAACCTATAGGGTGCTTCACGTTAACATAGAATTATGAAATTTTGCAAGAAGCAATGTCTTAGAGCACATTTAAAGCAAAAAAGTTAAAACAATGTACTTTCATTTAAAAAAGCGTTTTTACTTAAATTTATTATTTTCAGTTGCTCCAATAACCTTGTTTAGGGATTGAACGGCAAAGTTATGTTTGTCAAGTTTGAAGTTATATTAGTCACCTTACCAAGTTTAACAAAAGTCCAACTCACTCTTGCTTGTTTTTTTTTCTATTTATTTCTTCAACATCAATTATAATCCAATTATACCAAAAATACTTCAATATGAAATCGAATAAATGAAAAAGTGTCTCTATATTTAAAAACTTTGCGTAATTCTCATAGATTATAACTATAAACAACATTACGATATGTATAGCATTAAAAATCAATAAAACATTGATACCCTTGCATTTAAAAAAAAACAAGTTCTAAATTCTTCACAATTATTAATACAATCGACTGAATGTTGTCGAATCAGTTTGTCTTGTTTTTCTTTTTTAATTTTGATTACACACATAAAATAACAGTAACAAAATAATTTATACCTGTCTTAATATTACCAATTTGTTTTACTGTCGCATAAAAAATTAAATATGATATATAATATCATGCACTATGAAATAAATGTTGCAGTTAGTATGGCTTCTCTAATTCTGTTAAAAGGGGACTAATCAAATTGCTGTAATCTTGTTAAGCGCCACGTCGGGTCACGCGTGGACCAAGCGGAAGTCCAGACATCTATATCTCTATATAACTTTAGAGGTCAAGTTCTTAATAATAAATATTTTAATCAAGTCAGTCAAGGACTTATAACTATAGAATTCTAGACACAAAATTCGACTATTATACTAAAGTGTCCACTTTCCTTAATACCTTTTTTAATAAGGCAATAAAACTTAAAACATCAAACATTCGATATAATTATGATATAAACTTTCCTTAGTAGCTGAAATGTCTCAATACATATTAACAAGGTTACTCAATATACGAACACGGGCTCTGTACGGAAATTTCCTACAACAAACTGCTATTAATGCATTTAGGTTACATGTCGTTGCGAGAGATCGATATAGATAAAACTAAGTAAACGTAATATATTCAAAGCTTATCACTTTATCAGTCGCGACGAATTTAATTACGTCCTATTCGTAAATAGATAGTAAATTATTCAGTTATATCAGTGAATCATTATAAATTAAAATCTAAGAAATGAAGGCTTATCAAAAATGATTTAAGTACACAGGAACTCGCAAATACCTTAATGCAGTAATTAGAACGAATTCGTCATGAAATTATTCATTTCTATCTCTTTTTATGCAAAATTCACTGGTATATATTTGCAAATATTTCATAATACCTATATTGATTTCAGTTGTTTGCGATAATAAAATAAGATAAATCAAAGAAATCCTTTATATATTTAATCATGTGTTGCCCGGGACCTTTGCCCGACAATCGTTGCTAAAGACCACTTATTGCATAGAGCTTTCGAGAATAGCCTTACAAACCGCTTTATCGACCGACTCGGCGCAGTGAGCGCTCTCTCCAAATAGCATTTATAGTTACTGTCTGAGTGCATTCAAATATATCTATTGTATAATATATCACATAAGAGATGTCAAGATACGTATTTAAGTCTAGGTTGTAGAAAAAGAAGTTAGGATTTTGAAATTAAAATACCTATATTCGATACCTTGCCAAAAAACTTTATTTAAGCACAAAAATTGTTCAAACTTTTCAGAGTTAATAGAAAAACTATAAAATTCCAAGAATACAAGTATCAATTGGATTCATTATTATAATATTGGATGTCAAAATATAGTTTTTATTAAGTTTATTAACGAGTTTGCTCAAATGTAGAGTCAGATGTAAGTTGAATTGAAAGAGTGTGTTACATTCGTCGATATTTGTTATTGTATTAGTCGTTTATACATTTATTACCTATGACGTATTTGCGTATTGTAATGCTTCTCGTTTTTGTGTACTGTCTACTCAATTAACTGGAGCGCCGGGTGTCCCCTCTCGGTACAATTGTCTTGATGAAGAGCGGTCTGATTGTTATGTTTACTTGAATAATGCCCTAAATTGCGTAGCCTCAACTCAAGGGCTTTTCCATTACAGAATATGACGTAAACTATTTAACATATAATCTTTATATATTTTTATATGATCATTTTAATTAATTAATATTGTAAATGTAATTTTAATATGAGTTATCTTTATAAATTATTTTAATAATTTATAAGCCTTTATAGACACTAATAATACTTAATATAAAATTATCATTAACGAGTTTTACTCTAACATACAATAGTAGTTGAACGTATAAATTCCAGATAAGAAAGTATTTTCCTACTGATTGAGTATCAACTGTTTGTTATTTTTGTTGTGACGCCGAGCGCCAATGATACACGTGGCCGAATATTTGGCTCCAACCGTGGCGACGATAAATACCACTAAAAATACCACAAGTTCAAAGCCAAATGATTGGGCCAATGCTTACCAAAATAGGTAAAATTGCGGGATAAAAATGAAAGAGAATATTCGAATAAGCTTTATATTTGTTTATATTTAAAAATTCAGATCAGACGTTATATTGCGTTACATGATTACAGTAAGATATATTCGTAAACGTAGGGGTTGGATTTATGTGGTACAAGTCATTATACTGGGTTAGTTGTAATTCACTGCAAACCTCGTAAACTTTCTTAACTCAGCTACTGAGTAACAACCTAAACACGAGTTACAAATTTCATTAATATAAAAATGAAGTTATGGAACTGTGTGACACCGATTTGTTTTCCATCCCCTTTCTTTTCAACCCCGCACCGCTCTACCGGCCGAAGCAAAGATTTTTTTAACTAATATATTGTTTTCTTTTATATTCCTGAAATAATTTTAATTTCTGTATAAACTTGTATCTACAATCAAGAGATTTCCAGTGATTTACATTTAACCCTGTACATTTTACACGAAACCAGCACAATGGCAGCTCTACCGTATACTCGAACTTTACATAAATAATTATACTATAAATCTCACAGAGACATGACACAATTTAGAATTTTGTTATAAATTTACCTAAACTACCAATTCAATAGTATTTTTTAGATTAAAAACGGCACTCACGATTATTATCGGGTTGAAAATACAACATTATATAAAATTAAATAAAATATTTAACATTTCACACCACTTATCCAATTGGGGTCGGTGCCGTTTTCAACTAACTACTTAAAATATGGATTATAATACGTGCCTTACATTCACAAAATATCGACAGTTTTCATTATGTTTAATTTATATATATAAGATAGTAAGGTGTTCATACACCTCTAGTGGTTAAATATACTGCGTTATGTTTTGCAAACTTCCTGTTTTTAAGCAACATGCAAAATTAGAATATTCTTACTTTGTATCCAATTTTTTCATAGTTATTATACAATTTACCAGTCGAATTTTTATTGTAACTGTTTTAATTAATATTGAACTAAACAAACGAAATATAGTATGGAAAAGATGTTTACAAATATGCCGTCATCTAAATAAATTACAATTTACACTTCTTCACTTAGAAATACCGAATCACAGATATCATTCACGAACTGCCATAAACTAACGTCTAACGCGCGCCGGCCACTGCTCCGAACACTACGTGTTCCCGGCCGGCGCTCGGGCTTAAACTAAACGCAGTCTTGATATACATAGAATACAACATACAGCCCCTCTAATACTGACAATACTGACCCCATATGATTCTATAACAACAAACATGCAACAGTCAAGGAAAGCGAACCGAATGTGTGATAAGACATCTACAACTATAGCGTCGATGCGTTCAAACATTAAATTCCCGGCGATGGAACACCACAGGCGGTTAGTCAGCACTCGGCACATCACAACGTCTACTCAACTCGTCACCATGTCATAGGTATCACAGATCGTGTGCCGGCGCTGGCGAGGCTGTCGCGGCTGGCCCGGCTCGAGCTGGCCGTCACAGGTAGGGCACGCACGCGCCGCAGCGCGAGTGTCGCTCAGGAGAGTCGGCGCGCGCCCTGCACACAAGCAGCGGTTAGCTCACGAGCTCCTCTCCTCGCGGCGCGAGTCCGAACGGCCCAGCGCGCGCTTCAGCTTCTCCACCAACCTGCTGTGGAACTTGTCCTCGCGCGCGCCGCCCGGCGGACTAGCCGAGCCCTTGCGCGGGCTGTCGGCAGCGCGCAGCGAGGCGCGCGACGGCGGCGCGCGGCAGTACGACAGCGAGCGCATGGCCGGCGCGCTGCGGTGCGGCGACAGCGCGGCGCGGCCCGCGGGCGGCGACAGCGCCGGGCCCTCCGACCGTGACTCCGACACCTTCCGCACGCGCCCGCCGCTCAGCACCGCCTTCTCCGCAGACTCCGAGGGCCGCCGGGACCGTTGCGAATGATATATGTCCCAATCGTTCTTCACTACTGGCATCATGAACGCCATCTCGGCGGCGGTGACGGTGGCTCTTGAGTTTTAACGTTTTTGGAGCGATATCGTCGGCGACGCGGCGAAAAGCAGTACTTCGTTCGCGGAAAATAGCTTCCCGATCAATAGTCGAGCGTTCAAATTCGTTTTTCACAGTATGGTAAAATTCAATAAAACAAGCTTTTTCAGCAGTCAATTTAGGTCAATATTCAATTTTTAAGCTGGAAACGAGGGTTTATTTTGTAAACTTAGGCTTTCACTTCAATGTCACGCACAATGAACCAATTAAGACAGGATGTTCACCCTAGGACGAATTGCGGTAGAATGAAGTATACGTGAAAACACACCCTGATTATAAGGAAAATATCGGCGCCACTGTCGCAACGGCGGCGGAGCGTAACTACATGTACTTATTAAATCATTTGATACATACGTAATAACACCATTATTCGTCACTAAAAGGTGCTAAAAATAAAATAATGACACTAATAAGGTTCCATAATGTCCAACATATTTTATTATTATTAATATGTACCAAAAGTAACAAATAAAGTTTATCACTGATATTTGGTACATCTATTACTCAAAAGATGTCGTAGAGCAAAAATACTTTAGCTACTTGACGCTAGGTGGCGCTGAAGTTAAGGTCATGTGTGTCAACTTAATTATTTAATATTATTGTAGATGGAGCTAAATGTAACTATCACGAAAAATCTGAACAAGTGGAGTACGCCTTTCCAGTGAAGGTAAAATGTAAATCGTATGATGATGAAAATTAGTGTTATATAAGCAGAAATTATTTAGAAAAATCTATTTGATATTCTTAAATAAATCACAAAATGAGTAGTTAGGAACTACAAATCTAGCTAGTCTCGTAGCTTCTCCTTCTAGTAATAATCCCTGCCTTAAATGTGAACAACGCACACATGTATTTCAGTCATTGCAAGTTTGTATGGGCAGCTACCCTTTGCATAAATTATCGCGCGCCTGAGGTTATTTTTCCCTATAAACTCCTACTGTGCACCCGCACTTTGTTAGCAGATATAAAGTAGCGCATATGTCTTGGTCTATCAATACGCCAAATTTCATCTAAGTAAATCCATTCAGCAACTTATTAGTTTACTCACATTTAACAGACATCCAAAACATCTTCACAAACTTTTACATTTATCTTACTATGAGAAGAAGTATGGGCGGCCTCTACTGAAGAAGTTCCTTTGTTAAAAAATCTGACATTTCAAATGCAAACAGTTTTATATTGGAATAAAACAAAATATTGTTAAAAAGCATTTTATTACAAGCACAATAAAATTAATATAAAACGAGCCATCTTATTAGTTAACGAAGATTTAACAGAGTTGTCGTATCGACTTATGTGTAGACGTTTGTGATTATACTAAGGCGATATAACTAATATAAATAATAAAAATAAAATAAAGGCATACTATCACATGATTAACAGGTGGGCACAATTAATATTGTTATCTCTAATGAGTATAATTACAGTATTAGAGTTGGCCAAGGACAAATGGATACTTAAAAGTAACTACTTATTGCGTAATTACTTTATGGCCTTTATAATTAATTAATTTCTTTGAAAATTTTTAGTCCGAAAACATGTAAATTTACATTTTCATTTTCCACATCATTAATAAAACGAAGTTACAATGTGTATATTTTGAAAGCTAGGACAATTTGTTACATAAATTTTAATCCATTTGCACCTGCCTAATAATCTGCGAACAATTATCAAAGATTACCTACTGTGGTTAGGTGAGATTTTTACAATAGGCCATCAGGCACATACCTACAACACTAGTAAATTTATAACATGATTCTATTTTATTTTTTTTTTAATATAAAGGAAATAATACACTCAGTCTTCATAGTTTTCGAAAATTGATTAAGAAAACTCGAAACAATATCAATCAATTACTGAGATTCGTAACAATTGAAAACGGCTTGCATATTATAACAAAATTGGGGAATTTGGCACATTAGGTATATTATTCAAAACTGTCGCTACATTGAACCGAGCATAGAATTTTATTATCTGACGTTAAAGAATATGGAAATATTACAAAGCCGTCATTACCCTAATTGTCTATTATACTTTTGTAGTGCAGCCTTGGATGTTATCCCTGTAAAGTGAAATACGTATAGTCAGCAACAAAAATAGCTGAACAAATTCAAAATTTCAAATTGACTTCAAACGTTTGTCCTTATCAACAATCGTATTTTCTTCACTGATATAAACTTCAAAGGCTTTAGTTTATTTTAAATAAAGAAAAAATAAAACGATTACGTTTTTTCATTTAGCTAGTTTTGTGTCTGACTGTACTAATCCATGTTTATGCAACAATTTTGCCCCAGCAACTTCTAAAGGAGCTCTAAATGGCATATAATTATTAATTTCTATAAAATATTTTTTAATAAAATTGTGCATTCTGCAAAAACAACGGTTTCTCTTAATAACCGAATAAACTGGTACTAACCATCTAAACAAGAAACAACCAACGAAAAGTAACATTAACATTAATCTTTCCTACAAATTCGAAATTCGAGACAAATAGGTTGTGAACCTATTTGTCTCGAATTATAAAAAGCAAATACATTTATTTTTACATACTCACATATCAATAATTTATAGATGAATATAGAATCCGATGTTTTATCGATTAGTTAACAGTGAGGGTTTGATTTATTAACCTCAAACATCGATACTAAGTTTTAATTCCATTACATCGAAATTCTATTACATAAAATTTTAGGTATGAAATACTGATACTCAAAAACTATCGACCTCTCGACTGGGGGCGAATTTTATGAATGGATTCAAATTAAATCAACACCCGCTTACCAGGTCGATTTGAAAACTTCTGTCGATTCTTGCTAGCTTTCGATCAGCGATATCATTTCAGATTCATCATATATTTTTCTTCTTCTTTAAGTGCCTTTTCGTTGTTATTAGATTAGCAGTCAGCTTCTTGTATTTCAAAACGGATTACAATTAAGTATTGAATATTTAGACAGAGAAAAACATTGATATTTAATTGACACTATTATTACTACGATCCTAATTTTAAAATTATCGTTGAAATGTATAGATTTGCCTTCTTCAAGACTACGATTTAAAAAATCATTTCGAGACAAAAGCGTTATTTTTTGTTTGATTAAAACATAACAATGTGTTCATTGGTAAAACAAGGGATGTTGCAAATATGTTTATGTAATTAGTTCGATTATAATTTTATACACAAGAATGATGTATGACATGTATAGATATCACAGGTATCAATGTACATTGATATGCAAATATATGACTTTTTGTACACGCTACAGGGCTCAGTGTTGAATGTAAAATTAACTGCTATCAATACATTGAATAACATAACTCAAATCTTTATATTAAATTTTTGAAAACTTTGTGATGTTAAAACATTAGGCCCATAAATGTTTAGATTAAAACAAGTCTTTGTCGTTACATTTATAGATGAAGCAGTAATCGGATAAAATAAAAAATCGATACGTAGACAACCCGAACCTTCCTCATTCGAAATTATTAGTTAAAATAAACAAAAATCTATGTGATAGATTTTTATGTACATCTAAATGACTTTATAATCTGTATTTGATTTCTCCAATCAATCAAATACCTAATCAAGTTGACTGCACACTTGTATTCTCCTCTTTACACTTGTCCACGTCATAATAACCGTTGAAGTTCACCATAGTAAGTAATTCCGCTAGATGTCTCTGGTATCCGCACTCCATTAACTTTGTGATCACTTTGTGTAAGTATTTCGCGAGCTTCGCAAACAAATGGAACAATTCGTCCAGTTGAGCGAAGTTTGAATGCGTGAAATGGCCATTCGGTTCTTTTGGTTGCCATTCGCTGAAATTATACAAAACGTGTTAGTTACTTAATTAATATCGACAATTTTCACTTCAAATTACTTATAAAGAAATAGACATTATTATATTTATTTCTGCCGCCAAACAGCGGTGTGTAGTCACTGTTGTGTTCCAGTTTGAAGGACATTGTAGCCAGTGTAACTACTGGACATAATAAGACTTAACATCTCATGTCTCAGGAGTGCAAGCGCAGTGGAATACCAAACAATACTTTGTAATTCAAGATGTTGGGTGGTGTTTCTACTGTTTAGGTGAACGGCAAGCTCGTCTCGTCATTCAAAGCAATAAAAAAAAGACAACGTTAAAAATAATATTATGAACTTTAAAGCAATCATTTCTTTGCATTCTTTCTTCACAAGTAATAACCTACACAACCACCCATAAACAGTAGTATTTTTCTTAACTTTGAATTAACAAAACACTGCGTGGTATTTCACTGCGCTCGTTACCCCTACAAATATGTTATTCTCACAATATTTAATACTATAATCACTCACCCAGCTTTCAAAACACGGCTGAACTTCAAAATGACCGTGAACATATCGTTCAATAGTTTCATCACTGGCGTCGATCGATTATTCAGCAAGCATCGAAACAATACTTTCTTTATATACACCACATGACATTCATACAAGTCATCAAGAGTTCTAGCTTTCTTTAGATCATTCTCGAACTCCGTCCACGATGATAGAATACACGTTGTTACTATGTAATTGTCGAGTGCCCGAATCATGGACGCCATGATGTGCCGATATATTTGTATTGAAATGTATTGCGGAGACCTCAGGAGTTTACGTGAGTGCTGATTTGACAATTTTGCTGATAGTTTGAGACTCTGGAAAGAGAAATAAATATTAGAATTCGCAAACTGCTAATTGCAATGCAGCTAATTTTCACATGCAAATTCCAAATGATATTATCCAATGAAATAATTTTAATCACCTTAATGGACCCATAAATGATAGACTACCAAGTCTACCTGGATTACTTTGGTTTGCTAAAAGAGAGTTATTGATGCAAATTGCAAACTTAAGGTAGTGCGAATGAAGGCCACAATTATATAACACCAAATATTTACCTCGAAGTCTTCACCCAAAACCCAAAAAGTTCGTCTCATCTTGACTAAAAACTGAAACACCTTAGCATAACGCACCAGCGCTTCTTGCGACAGTATAATGTTCAGCGGCCAGCTTACAGAATACGTTAACGACAAGCATTGTAGAACGTCTGGGGAGCTATGTTGAAAACTTAGCGGAGAGTCTGTTATTGTAAATGATAGGTTTTCAGAAAATTTGTGAACATCTGAAAAAAAAGTTATATTATACATTTATCTACATCTAATGGGAGGGCGAGCGCAGTGGAATACCAAACAATACTTTGTAATTCAAAGTGTTGGATTGTGTTTCTACTGTTTATGAGCGGTCGTAACACTTACCATCAGGCAAATGGCAAGCTCGTGTCGTAGTTCAAAGCAAAAATAATAAATATCTCAGAAAAATAGGAGTGTTTCCTATCTTTTGAGTTTCGATGTACGAGGTAATTTTCGGAACAACAGATCCGATTGTGAAAGGTCCTACACTAGTAAAAATCTACATTAACTCTTAATACTATAGAGTATAAATTTTTACCCTAGAAACAGATGTTTACGTAAATCGAAGCCGCCATATTGATTAGTTACAATTTTTTTCCCTGAAACCAGCGGATGTTGTGGCTTTTTTAGTATACTAAGTACATTGGTATATGTCCATAATTCTAAATTACGATGAACCCGGGAAACAAATATTCTCTAAGTAGTGCTTGTACAACAAAATAAGGAATACACAATACAACTAAGCTGCGTATATTGAACAAATACTTACGAGATATCGAAGATCCGAGTGCCTTATCAAGTATGTTGTGTAAAGTGGCAAAATTCAACAACTCTTGTGGATTCAAGGTCTTAGACAACTTGGCGAAAAGATTGTGGCAAATGCTTCTAGAAAATTCGCCGTCCATCAAAAAGAAATAATCCTTCAAACTCCGTAAATGTTCGTACATATCTAAGTTCACTAGGAAATATGTTAAAATTGAATTATTCACAACTTCCAACTGATATGTGAGCGGCAGCATAACCGATCTTTGTAAACAGGCGGTTAACGTCGCAATATTATCGCAATGTTTAGTCTTCTCATCTTCATTTTCGACACCAAAATGTGACGCAAATATATTCGCGTATGGCTTTTTCTTTACTTCCTCCATAATAATTGCGGGATGTGTGTACGAAGACGGTGAGTTATCTAAATTCATTTTACTATTAAAGTGATCACTGGAATAATTTCTCAATTCTTTTACACCGAAAGGATCGAAGTCATCCAAACTGTAGGAACCATCGAGTATGTTGAAAAATGAATTTCTACTCTTAAAGTCTTTTATGTGCATATCAATGCTTTTTGATGGAGAACCGTCAGCAGAATCTCCTGTCTGGATGTCGCTTATTGCTTCGGGATCTGCCGCTTCGTCATCTACCATAATGGGGAAATTAAACCCATCTGCAGTTAGGAACTCTTTATCGGCTTTCGTTTTGGACTCTAAATCTTTGCTGCCTTCGCTCTTTGGTGTAAAAATATCGCTTGTCATTGGACCTTCCATTGGAACATCCGCTGTTGTCGGAGTTTCCAAGTCCAGCTATAAAAAGTGAAAATA
The DNA here is from genome assembly GCF_014839805.1 of Manduca sexta. Classification (NCBI taxonomy): domain Eukaryota; kingdom Metazoa; phylum Arthropoda; class Insecta; order Lepidoptera; family Sphingidae; genus Manduca; species Manduca sexta. The sequence continues at coordinate 5,161,023 of NC_051125.1, forward strand.
TAATTAATATTTAAATACAATCAAATTAAATAGTAATACAGAGTAGAAAAGGCAAAGAAAAATAATTTACCCTTGGAAACAATTCTCCTGGCGTAATTGTGCCGGTATTGGGTGTGGTTCCTAGACTATTGGCATCTTGTACTTGTCCATATGGCTTCAGATTTAATGTTAGACCAGACCTCTTGGCAATTTCACGCTTGGGGCTCGACAAACTGTCTTCGTAATCAGAAGCTAACACTTTCTTTCTATTACGCAACGCTTCTTCTTGTGCTACGTTTGCTGGTTCCTTCTTGGGTACAATTTCTGCAGGAAGATTGTATTCCACTCCTAAAACTTTTTGCTTGTTTATCAACGCCTCTTTTTGCGCGTCTGTTCGAGGTTCTACTACTATTGGTCTCTCTTCAGGCTTAAGTCCAAATTCAGCGCCAAGAACTTTCATTTTATTCCGTTTAGCTTCCACGAACGGCAACCATGCCTCTCGTACATTGTTTTCTTCGTCAACAGACGCTATATTTATGAGTGGTGGATCCTTAACTTGATTGTTTTCTTTGTCAAGTTGTCCAAATTCGTGAGCCATAACCTTTTGTTTGTTTACTTGTGCCTCTTGTTTCATTCTTTGGTATTGCAAAATATCATCATAAACATGACTGCCTATGACTTCACTCGATGTTGCTTGGTTATTAGAATTTACTTCACTGGTTACAATATTACCTTGAGAATCAAGTTGCTTTTTGTTGTCGCAATTTTTATCCTCGCTGCTTTTGGAAACACCAAAGAAACTTTTAGCCACATTGCAAATAGCACTGAAAACGTCACTCGATGATTGCATTTTATTTTTGTTCTGTTCACATTCAGTTGTTTGTGGTTCATCCGGCTCTGCCATTGTTATGGCAGACGAAGTTGATTCTGTCATTTTATCTATCTCTACATCTTCCACAGTATCTGCTTTAGAATCTTGATCATCTAATGATTTCATTTCTATACTTTGAACGGACATTGCCATCATTTCCTCGTTCTTCTGATGCTCTAGTTCCAATTTTTCACGTTTTAAGTTCCTTTCTTCTGTTGATAGCAATTGTATTCTACTTTGATCTAATTGTAATCGTTTTATTTTCCATTCTGTGTGCATTTTGCTTTTCTCGACTTCCATATTTAGTCTTGAATAATATTCCATGATTTTGTTCCTATAAGATGAGGCATAAATAAGAAAAATATAAAGAATAAATATTAATAACATACGTTTTACGTAATTTAACAGATAAATATAGTGAGCATCCAATTGGTCCTACCTTTCACTATCTCTGAGTTTAGAATCCACTTCTTCTGCGGCCTTGTCAGCAGCTTTTTCCAGTTCGCATATTTTTCTCTCCCGTTGTTTTGCTTTCATTTTGGCTGCTTTTGCCTCGGCCATCGCCGCCTCTAGGACCCTTAACGAATGCTGCTTTTCAGCTATTATCAACTGCGCCAATCTCTTTCTTTCCGCTGAAAAAGTAAGGCGAAATATATTTTTTTAATAATTAAAGTTTAATGTGTATTTTATGATTTTTATCTATTTTAAAATGTTTGAAGAAAACACGTTAATTATGTTTAATACATAATACTTTTAGCTTACCAACAATTTTCTCCAGTGTTTCAGCCTGTTTCAATGAGGCCATTTCAGTAAAGGCTTTTCTCTCTGCCTCCCTCTTTAGGAGTATCTGATCGAATGTAACCAATTCTCCGGTGACAAACAAACACCTTGTCCTATACACGTCGAGTACTTGCTGCTGCCTCTCCAACTCTTCGAAACTCGTACAACACGTGACAGATGGGTGGTCGGATGAAATAAGCAGTACTAGGGGATCCTGAAAAAAAATTCTAAATAATCAGATGAAAATTGATTTTGGCACTAATGCCTACCCCTTCGGGGATAAACGCCTGATATATTTTTATATAGCATCTATTTTCGTATGAATAATACTTACGCTTGGATTACAGAGTTTTAACAATCTCAAAGATTTCCCACAGAGAAGTATGAACTTTGCCATTGGCCTTAGGAAGTCTGGCACGGCTAAACTTTGACTAATGTGGAATCCTTTGTCCCAGTACTTCTTAGATCGACAGTTCACATATTGCGAATCTTTTCTTATAAAAAACTCATTGTACCTGTCGTCTAATTCACCTTCGAATATGAATCGTTCTATGAATCTGTAAATAAAATATGATTTGCAATTTCACCAAACTTGATGTAAAAGCTGATGAGATTATAGGCCTTAGGTACCTTATTCTGGCAATCTATTGTAAATTATTGTTAAATATTTTTTGCAGGTAAAATTTTGCGTCCAATATAAGGATAGGCTTGTAAATATGTATATTTTTTTAATTTGTGTCGGATCGAACCAAAAATAACTGTGACCGAGTTTTTCCATTTAAAAATTACTGAGTCGCAGATCAGTCAGGAAGTTGGCGGTGTAATACCCCCGTGTCTCAGAAAGCACGTAAAGCCGTTGGTCCTGCGCCTGATCTCTCTCCGGTCACGTCGTATTATCGTGTCACCGGAATATGATAGTGAAGGTACGGAGAGTGCAGCTGTGTATTGTGCACACTTGTAGGTAGCTGGGTGATTGCCGTTGAGATTGACCGAAATTCGGCTAGAAGGGATTCATTCATTCATTCACTCATTTCTAATCATTTTTCTTTATTGTAAATATTGACATGACTTACTTAAAATAAACCTTGCAGATGGAGAATAAAGAATTAAACATCGTGACAGCGGTCCTCTCATGTGTAACTAGTGATATTTCATTAAATAAATAGGACATCAGTTCTGCACCATGAGGTAAGGTTGATTTTGTATCTGAAAATTATTTTTATTATTGTAACAAGATTCTAATTACCACTGCAATCAATATATCAATGTTTACAAATAGAATATTCGAATGACTAATTGTATCTGTATGGGAATATTGGGGCAATAATTGGGTAAATATTACTGTCATCATAATCTTCGTCTTAATATCACGCACTTCCGAGCAAACTTCGTTAGGCATAATTTGTGGAAGAACTTACATTTTTAAGTTTCATTTCTAATCGTGAAATTATATCTCTCGCTTTGAACATAATTTCTACATCAAATAATTATGAAATTATTGAATTATATCAAAATTTATTAAGTACATACTAAACGAGAATTACCTGTATCAATCATTTTATAAATAGACACAATTGTTTCTATCTCATATTTGAGAGGTTCCATGTGATACAATATTTGCAGCAACGTCGGCATACAATTAATGTCTTCAGAACCACTCTTGCAGCATTCTTCATATATTTCCGTTGCCAGCAAACGGAATTCTAATAAATAGCGTCTTATAACTTCCCGGGCAGCCTGCGTAAAAAAAAACAAAATACACACTTCACGTCTTTGTCCCTGAAGGAGTAGGTAGAAGTGTAACCGGGTCACCGACTTTTACGCAATATTTAATTATTTTTTTCATTTCGCATGAACTATTATATTATAACTTACAATCATATACACGAGTTGAAAAAAACAGAACAACAAAAAACTGTCGCTGCTATGGTTTGGTCAAACGGCGGATGGAACAAGACGGCAGTGCAACACTGGCGCTCGACTCTATCTGAAATACCGTATATTAACTAGTATATGACCACTGTACACTGTAAAACTATCCTTTTTCTGTTTGACCAAAGCTTTAATGCTTTACTTAAGATAACAAAAACAACTAATATCAGGCAACATTAAACAAGATATTATTTATAATAAATTCTTACCTCATACACAAGTCCATTACTATGAAAATGATCTTCTAGTGTTTGATTAAATGCAAATTTAAAAAGTCGTCGATAATATGTTCCAACAAGTAATAAATCTGTGATATAGCCTCTGAGACGTTCTTTTGATATGCCTTCAAGCACTAAATTATCTTTCATGTAAAAACAGTTCGAGTCTTCACTGAACGGGAATGAACTTGTTTCTACTCCAACTGGAATAAAATTCATGAACTTGTACAATCATTTTGTGTGGTTAGTTATTAATAACTGAATTATAATTAATAATAGTTTAACAAAAGTTAATGTTTCACATACTTATCAAATACATAATATGTCTGATGAACTGTTTCTCTGATACAATATTCAGTTCGGAAAGCATATCAGTGTAAGTGCGTCGCCATAATGCCATTTCTCTGGGCGACGTTGCTATAAGCTGCCTTTCGTTAATTGGTGGCATTTTACCTGTGAAAAACAATTAATAATATATAAAAACTAACTCAAATGTATCATACAACATAAATACAATTAAAAGTTCATTGGAATACCATAATGATATATCTTACCAAGCAGTATTTCTATTGGTGTATACTTTATACATGAAATTAATGGTTTACAATGACTTATTAATTAGCAGATTGCAGATTTTTTTGGCAAGACAATTATGTATTGCAATAATAACTATAACTTACAAACTATCTCCCATATATTGTCAGGCACATTCTTATCAATTTGTGTTGCCAGTTCCCAAATGTCTATTGATTCTTCTTCTGTGTTAGCTCTGAACACTTCTTGTATGTCTGACTGAGCATCTGCGCTGGCATATGACACCTGTAAAACAAGTTTATTTTTTATAGACTTTATCCACTTTCCATAATCAATGTTTGGGAGACATAAACTCATAAACCACTGTGTGGATTCAAGTATGGCACACATATCAAAGAGGTGTGGAATAGATTAAAGGATTTCATCCTAGCAAAATTTCCACAAAATTTTGTTTTAAAAAAGGATATTGACAATCAAAACTACTATAAAAAAATATGAGGTGTTTATTATTTACAGATAAACATATTATTTTACCTTCACATTAACATTCATGTTTGTTGATGTAGGTAACTGCAAGTCTCTAGGTGCTGTCAATCTTGGACAATTGAATATTGTGCTCTCAGAGTATGGCGAAAGATGTGTAGAAGTGAGAGATGCTAAGGACATTGGACTTAGGAATGTCTTCACTTCAACTGAACCGCCAGTCTGATAGGATGCCTGTGTAGCTTCTGGCAAAACTGGAAACAAGCAAAAATAAAGTTAAAGTTATTCAATATATAAATATTATTCAATAATAAAATGATTGAAAATATGGAACAATGTTCTAAATTGTAAAAATAATTTATTTAATTAAATTAAATTCCACTTAGTCAAATAAATGAGTGCGAGTTGGACTCAGCAAGGGTTCTGTACTAAGTTGTACTAAAGATATATAAATAAATATTTACAGTTTTTAGATTTTTTTCTTTACATGTTCTTCAAGACATTGCTTTTTGGAAAATTTTATAAAACTATGTCAATGACAAGTACCCCATAGGTTTTGATTCCATTTTGAAATTGCCAAATATGCAAGATAAACAGTAATATTTGTTTATTGTGTTATGTTAAAAGTTAAATTGTTTCACAGGTGACAAATACTGTAGATGCGAAATATTATTTGAATTTCACAAACAATATAAAGGGTCTTGCAGGCAAACAAATATGTGGACAACATTGTAATTCTATAAAGGATTCTTTTAAGGTACAGAACCATAAAATTATGTTTTCATAGAAACTATTCATTAAATTTATTTAATACAAGAAAATTAAATTGTACTAATATATAAATTTGCATGCTGTGGTCTCCTGTAATTGAAGAGGCACGTCACATTGTTAATTATACCAATATTACGACATTGTATTTATTATAAGCCGTGTATCCTTTGTTGGAGGTCCTTAAATAAATAAAAAATAGAATAAAATAAAAAATACAAGAAAAGTGAAATAATACTCACAAGATCTTGAATCAAAACTCTCCACAGTGTATTCTGTATAGACTTGTGACTTCTGCTTATATAATGAAGGTCCTTGTCGTTTTATAGAATATGGTAACTCAAAAACATGTGAAGGGAAATATGAGTATGGCTGTGGTGACCCAAACACTTCTGGTTTCAGCTTTGGTAGCATTTCATCCAATAAGCCAAATGTAAAAGGTCTCTAAAAAGATAATACAAGGTTATAATAGTAAAAAATTGCATACACACTGGTGATTTTGATGAAATAATAAATGTATAATTCTACACAACACATCACAAGAAAGTTATATATATATAAAACAATTGGCACTAATTCATATACACAAGATTCTTCAAACTATAATAAGTGCTTTACAAATATATGTATATTATATGATTACCCTCAAATTTGAAGCAGAAGTATTGATAAATTAAAATCTATATTACTATGGTAATAATAAATGCTTCTGTCAAAAGTCTGCGCTAGTTAAAGCCACACCTTCTTATTCAAGACAAAGGCTTGTCAATAAATTTCGAACCAATATAATATACCTATACTAACTTCATACATAGTTAATACAGGTAGTGCATACTCTATAGGCAATGTAAATAAACTAACCTGAAACATTTCCGCGGAAAGATCTTCGTGTACTGCATTCCTCATTCCTACAAGAAATCTCAAAACTCTATACACACTTTCTTTATCCTCACCGAAATTTGCATTTCTTATTGTGCTTATTGCCTTCTTAAGCTCCACAGATCTCTTATATTCGGCAACATTCTTGGCATTTTGTTGCAGTACGAAGTAATGTGATAATAAATCTATGATGGGTTCTCCTTTACATGCAGGCAAATCTTTGGACGTCTTTTTTAAAATGATCTCATAGGAATGAGTTCTCATCTTAGAAACCAATCTGTTTTGTGATATCCTACTTTGTATGCAGTACTTTGAAGCTGTTTTGCTGCACAGCTCCGAAATAAGATCGTAAACACTTTCATCGTGAAGATGTTTTTTTTTTGAAGCCATGACCTCTAGATCATTAGTTATTAAGACAGTTTACTGGTAATGAAATACAGTTATGGATATTGAAGTCTATATATTATTTATGAGGTTTAGATAAAGTATACTCCCATTTATTGATCTAACCGGATCAAACAAATTTAAAAACAGTGAAGCTTTGACAGTAAAGTGTCAACAATCAACAGACTGCAGACATTTTTTTTTTTTCTTCCTTTACTATGACTACAAGCACTGGATCGCTGTCCTACGCCAACGACAATATTGTTGGGGGTTAATTTTTTTGTGAAAATAGCGAAAGTTTAATAATACGTCTAGATAGATATTCAGGGGTATATGGGTTAAACGCGTTGAAAAAAAATAAGAAATGAATTGTACACCTCTACATCCCTTTCCTGCACTTAATGCGCAGCTGCCACTGCGTTCAAACCTGGCGCTACCTGAATTCATATTGTTAAAAATGGTTTGTTTCCTGAAGTGCAAACATTACAAAAGTTAAATTATAATAAAAAAAAGATCAACTTGGCATTTGTTACATTATGCCTAAACTCTAACGTCTTGGCGTAGCACAGCAACACATTGCTTGTAGGCACATAATTCTAGTTTATTGGTCTCTGCATATAATAGAAAAAAATCATACGTAAGACTAGGCAGTATGGTCGTAAGATGGCCTGTCCTCTAAAGACGAATTATAAAAAAAAATAGAAAAAAATCTCTAATGTCATACTGAACTACATAACCTCAATTCAGTATTTTGGTTTTTAATAATATTTAATCAAAGATTTATAAGAGAGAGTATTTTCAATATGAATCAGGCTGATGTATCGAAGTTAGTTTCAAAACTACGTATTAAAGTAAAAGCGGAACATCGAAATCTTCGAAATCCAAAAGGTCCTGAAGGAAGGATTGATAAGTTGCGTAAAACAGTTACCGGATTAATAAAATTTGAGAGGATTGAAGTCAATTATAACAGAGGGGACGAAGCTCGTCAATATGCCGAAAGAGTATGGATAAATATATCAACTTTAAATATTTTGTAGTGCTCCAATTGACCGAACACATTTATTTTATTTATTGGATTTTTAAAATCTGTATTTCAATTCTTTTTCTATAACTAATCTTTCTACTATAATATGTTTTCTTTGTATATTTATTTATCTTAATAAATAAAACTTATAACATTGAAAAGAATACTAAATTAAGGTCATAAATGAAAACATTAATCAAAATTATTTGTTTCAGCTTATATCGGAAGCTATAAGACATGGAGACTGCCACACACCAACTATGAAAATGGCAGACTTTTGGCTACTTGAAAAGGAACTAGTACACAAGCTTTTCAAAGTTCTTGTTCCCAGATTTGAAAATTCAAATGTATCATTCACAAAAATGTATAAAGCACCTAAGCCACAATATTCACGCAATTTAGAAAAAGCTGTACTAGAGTTAAGAGGGAACCCCTACCCAGACTTGTTTACAAAACAACCTAACAATAGATTATGGATCCAAAATGTACTGCTTGAAGCAGCTAAACATGATTATAGACAAAGTAAATATGCAGAAATAGCTCAAAATATGGCTAAAAATGAAGAACCCACTCAAGTTAATAGTGAAGCTCCAAAGAGTGAAATTATTGAAGATATTAAGACACAATAATTCATTTTATATTTAAGTTAAACTTAGTACATGTAACATAATATCCTAGTGTAGAAAATAAATTGATATACAATAAAAAAAAAAAATTACTTATTTTCTTCAAAAAAATGTTTTAAATGTTAATTAATGGCCTACATTGTACTAACATTCCTTAAAGTAAGTCTTTGGATTAAATTATGTTGTAAAGTAAAATATCTAGTTCCTACTTAAAATGCTAGATTTTTTTATGAGGAACCTAACGTTTCACAATTATCTTAAAATAGCCTTTTGAGACTTGCTGTAGTGACCTACAAAGATTATATTGGTGCCAGAGGAGGCAGCTAATTGAGATTTCTCAGCCAGTGTCATTGTAAAGATTTCTAAATAATTAACACATTTTAAATATATTGTGCTATTTATGTTTGATTTATTGTAAGTTCCTAATTTATTGCTTTATGTACTGTTACCCATTAGATGACAAGTTTTTGCCAAAAATGTACAGTACATAGTAAAATTAAATCAAATAATGAATAAACCCACACATCAAATACAAAGGTATGTATAACGTCTATCGCCATAATTATAACCCTGGTTCGGTTTTCTTGTAGTTTGGTGAAAGTGGGGATATTTTATAATCTGTTGCCATCTCTTTTACTCTCGCGTTAAATAGTATCTTACTATCCCGTTGTCAACTCCGTTAACCTTAAACCTATATAATACGTTTTGTTTTGGTTGATAAAAAATATTTCTCGTATCAATTAGTGTTATCAATTTACGTCACAACTCACAAGCTGTAAAGATATCATTGAGACGCCAGTACCATCCATAATCAGGAATTGTCTCCAGGCAATTTCTGTGCAATAGTTCCCTATTTATTGCATACATATTACCTAGCTACCGTGTCTCAAAACAAATTCTGCAATGCAGTCGCAATTGGCTAAAAGTACTTCGTCCAAAATAGTTGTGATTGGTTCATGTAGTGTTGATTTTACAGCGTAAGTGCATTTTTTTTATTAAGTACCTATATACGATAACCTGTAATTATAATTTTTTAAAGGGATTAGAGGAAACTGGGGAAATTTAATTCCGGTCCTTACAATTTCGTGGTCCTTTTAAAATTTGAGTAAGTAATTTATAAAAAGTTGTATAGGTAAGTACATCGATTCTATCTTCTTGGCGGCTGTGAAGTTAGGTACGAGCGCTGCTCCGCGTAGGTACAATCAAGTCGATAATATATTTAGAATCAATTAAAAAAAGTTTCCTCGTGTAAATATTTGCAACAGCGAGGCGATTATCGCACACGTAGGCAAGCAACAATCGCCTCACTGACTATTGAAATATACGTGTTTAGGTAGAATCAACTTTCTAAGCATTCAATTAGCTATATTATTTTTTATGGATAAAGTATGTTGCTTCGAAAGTTGTATGCGACTACGGATGGATACCATAGATGCTATTTTTTAGATCAGAATTTCTCTTATTAGGCCTTCTGTGATTTTTCTGTAGTTATATGGATAAACAAAACTACATAAAATAAGTACCTACCCATAATAAGTATTTTTCAGATATGCGCCAAGACTCGCGAAACCTGGCGAAACTTTGCACGGATATAAATTTATTACCAGTTACGGTGGAAAAGGAGCCAACCAATGTGTTGCTGCGGCCAAATTAGGAGGAAACGCATATATGATATGCAGAGTTTGTATTTCATTCATCTTCTTCATTATGTACCTCCTTATATACTCAGAAAACACATTATATCATAATTATTTTAGGTGGGCGATGATCAATGGGGTCAACAATATAAACAATATTTGAAAGAGCTGGGAGTAGATGTTTCTCATACAAATATTACACCTAACGTAACTACTGGTATTGCTCAAATATCGGTTGCCGACAATGGAGAAAATCAAATTATTATAGTGCCAGGGGCGAATAATAACCTTAGCACATCAGATATTGAACAATCTAAAGAAGTAATAAAACAAGCGGATGTACTTATTGGACAGTTGGAAACACCCTTCTTAACTACCTTAGAAGCATTTAAACTAAATAATGGTGTAAGTAAAATAATGATATTTACAGCGGCTTACGCACATGGCGTGTTTTTATGCATACAATGTTAGTACAGCAAATCTCGCCACGTGAGTTTTAAAAAAAATCCTTTTAGCATGCGAGGGGATACGTTAAACATGTTATAGCAGTGCGTTAAAACACATGCCCTACGCTTTGGGTAATTGGCGCGTTTATTTAATACGCACTTGTTGGGTTGGCCGCAGGCTACTCACAGTTAGTCATTTTAACACGAGTAGCGTGTGCCGTTCTTCTGGTACAGCGCAGCGTGACCATTGTGTTCGGTGCTACACAAGTGCCGAACACGGATATGTGGCACGTCGAACGTGGGTGGATAATTTGTTATTTATGCGTCGTAGTCAACGTGGCAATATATTTGTAATAGGTTTTTTTTGCAGATAAAAATATTAAATGCTGCACCAGCTCGCACAGGTATTGAAGAAATATTTCCGTTCTGCACAATATTATGTGTGAACGAAACAGAAGCATCTATATTAACGAATTTAGAAGTCAATGTAACGTAAGCACTTTTTCAAAAAGATCATGATGAGAAAAATCATTATGATTCTAAGACCTACCTTTATGTATTTATTGTAAAAAATATTAATTATTAATACCAACAGGAATGCCGCAATAGCATTAAAGAAACTTGTTGATATTGGATGTGAAAGTGTTGTCATAACACTGGGACAACAGGGAGCAGTCTATTTATCGAAAAGAGACCAACAACCTATACATGTGCCTTGCAAAAATGTGAAGCCTGTAGACACAACGGTATTGTTTGCAATAACAAACATATATGTGTGATAAGTAGGTACGTAGTTTTAAGAAACACAAACTGGAATTTAATATTTGTACAAATTATAGGGCGCAGGTGATGCTTTTGTTGGAGCCTTGGCAACTTTCTTGGTTACTCATAAGGACTACCCGATGCATCAAATAATCGGAGCAGCCTGCGAAGTGGCTACTATCTCAGTAACCAAAATAGGTACACAAACAAGTTACCCTACCAACTTTAAAGCTTTTACAAAGGAATACGAATACCAAAAAATTTAAATAAAAGTCACCGTTTTGATTTTGTCATAGTTTTATTCATATTATATAGTCAAGATACATCAATTTCCATCACACTATGATATCTTGAAATCGGAATAAAATTACATTATAATTTGTGTAAAGAAGATTCTATTCTAGACCTTAATATTACAGAACAAATAAATCTGTAGGTACTTACTCGATACCGAAATAATAAACTGAAAAATCATGCAGGGTGAAGCATTCAATAGTAACTATAAAAAAATATCCCAGCGTTGAGGCGGCATATTTATTATGCTACCTGATGTCAAAATTAACATTTCAAATTAACACATTACAAAGAAAATGGGCGACTCTCCTATAATACAATTACTATTTGTAAAGTCGCTTGCTTTGCTGAGTCAATATAAATTTTGGCTTCGATAGTACATACTACAAAACATACAACGTAAGCATATTTACAAAAAATATTTAGGATTTAGTCTTGTAGTATATAGGAGCCCATGGGTTCTGGAATAGTGATATATAAATATTAGCAAAAAAAAAAAAATAAAAAAAAAATAGAATTCTATTCTTATGTAAATATTAATGCCCAAACAAAACTAAATTGTTTCAAATCTTAAATCAAATAAAATCGTGATAAACACTGTTACATTTGTTACTAAGATCTTCAGAATTTACTTCGTGAATCTAAGAGAAAGGAAATCCATATATTATAGATAACGTCAAGACGTAGCAAGGTGCGTTGGGTTGGTGGGTCCCGCCCGCTTCCAGGTAACATCAGAACGAAGTGTTTTCAGAGTTGCACACCTCTAATGAACCTTTTAAAATATTCCCATCCCCCTATAATGTGGCATAACAACCACTACCTCACGAACAGCTGTTTCGTCTGATTGTGATTGGTTGAGGGACCAACACACGAATGACCTGTCGATCTATCAACCAATCATAATCAAATGACATGGACGTTTGGGTTGTGTTTTATTTGACATTTCAAGAGAATGGGTCTTGTAAGACGTCACACACAATCCTAAAACTAATAATTATAAAAAAAATACGTGAATACAGAAAAGCCCTAACGGATCCCGTGGTTTTACTCATGGAGTATTAAAAATCATGAAATCATATTGCACTCATATGAAATCTTATGTTTACGCGAATATACGATAGAAAAAAGATTCAGATTGAATTGCGGGCTTTCATTTTTAATTCTCTCCCGACGCAACCTTTCGGATACTTTTAGCTTTCATGGTCACGGGACATACTGAGTTGTTGGTCGTCGTCAAAATACTGCGAGTTCTTTCTGCCTGAATCCGACCGAACAGTATTTTTTTATAAAATTTAAAATGTTAAGTATATAATTGTAAAATGAAGGTAGTTCATGTAACTTTTACTTTTCAGAGCACCAACATCTTGGTCTGCCCCGTAACTATGAAAGCTATAGTTTTCAAAACAACGAGAGAAACAAATACTAAAAACTGTGATAAAATTCTCTTTACAAATTATAATTTTTGCAATTCGTACTCACCGCAATAAAAAGTTAACAAGACGCTAACCAAATCAATTACACACTTTTGTTTTGTTTCCTATATTTGATAAAGAATTTTTTTCGTGGAACGGAATGTAATTTTAAAATGTTGTATGGTGTCTCCCCTATACTTATTAAAAATTCTCTTTGCGTCTACTTGTTGGTAGTGATACGTAAAATCATCCGCATTATCAATATCAAAAATGTACGAGGAGGAAATAAAATATTTTATTCGACTTTATTAACGCCGCGCACTGATGGTCTTTACAGTCGTGCAATATGTTTTGAGTTGATATTAATTATTACCTTATTAGGGGAAGAAAAAAATGTGAAAAAAAAAGTACATTCTTATCTTATGATGGACCTGTCAATGTCATTGAATAAAAATAAAATGTAGCTAATGGAAATGCAGGTAGATATAGAAAATATGAATATTTTATTAGGGAACATGATTATTAACTATAACGAAAAAAAAAAACATTTGTACCTATAACATTAATCTCTGAAGAGGAAACATATTTTTTTGTGCCTTGATGAAGTTGTGTTTTTACTGTGTCAAGTTTCCCCAGCTTCCCCTATAAAGAATAGGTCGAACTAGAGTAAAAAGTTTAATAAACTTTTTAATAAAGGTGTTTTTAGATTAGTGGTCCAAGATTGTTCATTGAACAGTGACAGACATTTATAAATGTTGCCAGAAGTTGCGTTTTACACATTTTATATTTTATGATCTTTTGGACAACTACATTATACTCGTACTGACACGAATTGGCAAAATTAAATATAGATACTTAAAAGGTTTAATATTTTGTTCATTATTATTAGTAATGGTAGGTACACTGCTTAAATTACCTTAATAGCTTTAAAAAATCACAAAATATTAAATTACGTTTTTTTTTTCAATTTAGAATGCTATTTGTATATCAGGTAGGTTTACTTAACTGTAGCAAAATTCATGCAACCCAACATAGGACTTGTTTTGATTTTAAAGAATTCTTACTTCTTAGTATAACTAATATTTAAGTAACACAAGATGTTTCATTGTGTGTGTATGTGTGTTTTATTTAGGCTCCATTTGCAAATATTAGAAATGCATCACAATTATAAGAGCAGACAAGTTAAATAAAAAAAGTTCGAATTGATTCATCATACATCTAGGCTCCCTCTAAGTTTTCTTATATTTTTTTTTCTTGACCTATCCTAATATTTTTTCTGATGTATGATAAACAAAATCAGTGAATCTTTAATCATATTTTAGTAGAATATTAGGTGAATTCATTACCTATTCTTTGAGATGTAATACCCATTACTGTTGCACCATATTTAGTTACCAGGAAAGTAGGTAGCTATAGTTTTTTTTTTATCTGTGACATAATACACCTCAAGAAAGCGCCATTTTTAAATACATTAAATTTTGGTAGGTAAGGCTTTATATATTTTAGTATTAGGGCGATTAATAGTAATTGAATTAAATTACCTCTATGTAATAAGCAATTTACTTCAAAATAGACAATATAACACTATCAAATGGTTAAAACACTCAAGAACTCTTATTGGTTTCATTCTCTTCAGGAGTTCTTTGTAGTTTGGGCACATTTTGTAAAATATGAAATAACATTTAGAAAATTAAATTGATAGATTGGGAATAACTGCACAAATCTAGTTCGCTATGGAATTTTGTTAGTGTACCCATGTTATCAAGCAAAAGAATTTAATTTTCTAGTGCAGTTCTCAGAATATTCATAAATAAGAAAAATATTGCCTCAAAGAAAAATATGAAGTTCATATAATTAACTAAAACTAAAATAAATTTAAATATTAAGTAACATTAAAAATAATGATTTATACCACTAATTTCAATAATATTTTCATTTTATGTAAAATACATATGTATTTCTGTACCTCTAATAAATTACATCAGTCATTAATTAACATTTGATAGTATAACATTATTTTTCCCAATATTATAGACTTATATGGTACTGTGAAACTTCTCTGGTTCCGGCACTTGCATCATAGGGAATTAACTATTATTATATTACACAAGGTATTGGATACCTATACAGTTTTTAGAGGCACTATATAATTTTACAATATTAAAAATGAAAATTGTTTATACCTTTGTCACATTAATAATAAAACTGAGATGTCTTTAATTTGCTTATTGCAATACATTGAAACTTTTCAGTTCACTTTCATTTACTATTTGTAATAGAATTTGTAAATCTTTCAAACTTGAAATAGATTTAGGAGCTCCGAGGAACTCAATAGATTTCCCGTGTATTTCCACAGTGTATTTTAAATTTTTCATAAATGTAACTGATTTTTGGCATTTACCATCTATTGTCTTTTTAAACACTACTTGTGCTATAATAGCAGCTTTAGAAGCTAATGTACTATTTTTAACACATTTATCTTTAGTAAATTGGTTTTGATTTGTTTCCATTTCTTTACTAGAATCTAGTTCTGGATTCGCAATAGGGTTTATGCAGGTTTGTGGTATGTCATCATCTGTTTTCACAGTTTCATTCTTTTCTTTGTTTTCTTCCGGTTGAGTAACCTCATTGAGGTTACTTGGTGGGAGATGTTCTTCAATGCCTTTCTGAAGGGCCTCATCAAGTATTGATGGACTGTGAGGATTTTCAATGACTTCATTATTCACAGGCTCTGTTAAATTGGGACTAGTTGGAACGACAGGTTGAATAACATTAAATTGATCAACATCAGGAATCAAACTACTCATGTCATGATTGTCAACATCCATAGGAGTTGGCTCTGTTGATTTTGTTTCCTCATTTGACTTGCCAAGTAGCATAGCCTCCACATCATTAGACTCCAAGTCCGGTTTGAAGTCAATAGGCCCAACCTGATCATTGGGCTTACATACACCAGACCCATTGTCATTGAGTATGTCCATGATTGAAGGAAAATCATCAGCCTTGTCATCAGACTTTACAAGTGGTTTTCCACTGTTCATTAAGTCCTCTAGTTCTGCTGCTATTCGATCATACACTTTATCATCCTTTGGCTCATCATTTTTGGGAAAGTAATCTATGCACCAATCTTCAGAGGGCAGTATAGTATCATCAATATTAGGTAGCAATTCCACCAGGGTTATATCACTTTTAATTTCATTATTATCATTAACAGTAGGGGTGGTGAACACAATGGCAAATTGCTTGTAATCGGATTCAACGGTTGCTTTATTTGCATAATTGGAATTTTTATCTTTTATTATAGGTGTCTTAATCCTATTATTTTCTTTTAACACATTGTTTATAGAATTCGGTGTAAAAGTGTCGCTTGTTTTTGATTTCCTCAAGCTGCTGACATCCTTGGGAGGTTTTTGTTCATTATTGTTCTTGTGTACCAAACCATTTTCGTGACATCTTAATCTAGGTATTTCATTAGATCTTACTTTAGGAGTACTACGCACTTCATATTGGATTTTTACTTTAGTAAATTTGCCCAGTATCTTGGCAAAGTCCATTCGGGTTAACACAACAGCACACTCACGACATTTTCCTTCTTTGTATGCACGTTCTAAGTTTTTTGGCAACTTCAAGCCTTTGTATCTTCGGGTTTTAGTAGGTATCATTGTAAAAAGTTATTTATGCAGAAATTTTAAATAATTTGAGATAAAATTCACAGGAATGATATCAGACGCAGTCACATTTCCCGCGCATGTAAAATTGTCACAGGTATTTGGTTGAATTCACAAAACTTATGTTTTACACCTTGCATTATTCATAATAATTAATATATGGCGACTTATAAATGATAAATAAATGTTATTTGTTTATGAAACTTAATATTTTCGTGTAACGACACAGAGAAGAGTCAAATTCAAAGCGAAAATGGCGTCGCCCTAGTGATGATCCTTGCTCCCCTAATAGTATATCGATGGCGGTGAATGTAATGTCATTTTTTTTTGTAATGTCAAATATGCAATGAAATATATTTTTATAATGACTGACAGACCAACAACTTAACTTATTCTAAAAGTTAACTAAGTATGGAATTTATAAAGGATACGTAGAATAAAAAGGGAAAGAATAAGGTATGTTGAAAAAAAAATTAGGGAATAATTATTGTATGAAAGTCCAATTTTTGTTTTTATTGTATAAGTAGAGTTTTATACTTATATTTTTATATCACAATCAGTTACATAAGGGTTTTTAGACATTTTAATCTTACGAATTTAACACTATTTTTTTCATAATGCTTCTTCTTACTTCTAAGGTGGTAAAATAATAGTAACTTTAACTACTGGGGTACATTGAAATTTTAAGTATAGAAGATTTTGCACATTGGTGTAGTGCAGGCACTACCCTAATGTGCTTGTTATGGCGGTTCTTGGAGCTAGAGGCGACTGAATTTCCTAAAATTGTTTCCTTCTCTCTTATGCTAAATAAAAAGGTTTTACTGGTTTTTGACTAGTTTTACACCTAATAGTATAGCACGGTGTATATAAGCATAGTATTCTCCAAATACTACGCTTAAGTATTATTTAATTTAATATATTTCTTACGGCTCCCTTTCATCACTTTGCATGATGAAATACTCAAATCAAGCTAGTTTTGTAACTGATAGTATTTTTCTAGCCATATGCACAGTTTTGTAATTTTTTAAAACATTTTAATTCCAAGTCTTTTCTTAGAATACATTTGTTTCTTATAAAAGTAGATATTAAGATATTTTAATAATACTATAAATGTGAAAGGGGTTTTAGATTTTAAGGTCTTTTTATATGATTGATTGATTCCTTCATAACCGAATTTTGGCTACGACGGGCAATCGACTCGACAATTGACTCGGGATTCGATCCCAGGACCTTAGCGCGGTAGTCGTAATCGTACCGTGGACAATTACAACTGCGACACCGAAGTAGTCAGTCAGCGCGAAATAATGTATGTTTAAATAAACGTAGCCTAAATAGCATATTTGACTTGTTTCTGGAAACGATCTCACACTATTTAGTGGTCTATGAAGGTTAATTAATTATTACATGTTTTTGATTTTAGAAAATCATAACAAAATACATTGAATAAATAAGTCGTAAAACACTGGCTCCGCTATAATAGCGACAATACATATTCACTATTGATAACTAGAGTTGAGTAGGACCAATCAATGATAACACTAAACATATTATTAGCAATGATGACAGTAGGTATTTACAAACATGTGAAGTTATTGCAAATTTCGCCAGTCGAAACCATTTACGACCAAGTGATTCCAGGTAAAAATAACTTGATTTTTTAGTAAACGCACCCAACATTTTTTCTATAATATGGTATTGCAAATTTCTTTTTAACCCTAGAATATATGTGGATGACAATACATAATTCATTCAAATATAAAGTAATACTCAAAAATATAAAAGTAATCAAATAGCCTGTCTAAAACCATATCAATCTTTCCATAGAGAAAAATTTCTAAAAGTCACTGGTTCGTAAATATAATTTTAATCGACATAGTAACAGCACTATTGAGCATTGCGGCATCCAACACATAGACTCATACACAGTCATTGTCAGTGGTCAAATAAATGCATAGAAGGACAAAATGGCCGCGGTTCCAAAAAACATCAATGCGCTCAATATTTATTGATTCCATGCATTAGATATTTTTGGTAATAAAAGTAACGCTTATTTTCATATGTGAAAGAATTTATAAACTGTAAATATAATAATGTCTTGGGGTATGCCAAGCACTGGCCAGTGGAGCGCCTCAATGGGAATGGCGCCCGATATGGGCATGGGATCCTTAACGCCAGAACAGTGGGCAGCAATACAACAACAAAACTGGCAGCAGTGGGCTCAGTGGCATCAACAGTATGCGCAGTGGCAAAGTCAATATGGAGAAAAGGTATTGTGCATTATAATACAATTTGAGGGAGAAATCTGAGAAATTGGACCTGAAAATATATTTACTTATATTGGAAGGAAAAACTTAAAGAAAAAACGACTAAGTTTTTTTTTAACTATCTTTATTATATTGGACATTATAAAATATATATAAAAGTCTACAGGCATTGTTTGAAATGCAAGAACTTACTGAGTATGAGTTATAGTCTTGATCATTTTTACCTTAAATATATCTAGAGAAGAATAAATGATGTTTTTCCTTTAAAGATATCTATATCTTTAAAGGAAAAACATCATTTATTCTTTTATACATCTAGTATATCTAGGGAACATAGTAATATAAACAGACTTTTTAAATATAATAGTAAATATTATGAATTACTTTGTAATTTAAAAAGCTAATGATGGGCAGGTTCAACTGTGTGATCCATAGTTTGAGAAAAAAAAAACAATTTTATCCAAAAACAGAATGTAATGTTGGTAGCAAATTTTACTTAAATTGAAAAACACTCATATTTAATTGTAACTAAGTGGACCATGGAATGAAAGTTTTAAGATAATTGGGAAATCTACAGTCTGCTTGTTAAAGACTGGGTAATGAAATTGGTGATCACTCAATTTAATTAAAAAATCCCAATCTAAACTTATTAATTATCCCAAAATGCACTGATTAAAGTGATTGTTTGACAAGCTTACAGGTTTTTTTATTTGAATTGGTTAACTCTTGGTCTCTCGTGAATCGCCGGCGAGCCAAGACAGCTACATGACATTTGCGTGTGTCACGGGATTATAACCTTATATACTACATATATACTACATAATAAGGTTATTTTTCCGTCACACGCGTAGCTGTCAATGTTTGCCGGCAAACATTCAGCTACCTCACGGGTTAATTCTTGGTTTATATCAGATATTATTGATTATGATTGTTTATTATAATCGGCATTGTGTTAAGTAACCAAAGATTGTATTTTCTTACTAATGTATTTTCTAATTGCAGTATACAGAGCAAATGCAAGCTCTTCAGGGAGTTGGAAAATTTCCACCATTACCACCAACTGCAGCTCCACCACCAGCCCCACCAGCACCACCTCCAGAGCAGCCACCTCCTCCACCACATGAAAACAATCAACCATTATTTGGTAAAATGGGAGGAAAGGGCAATAATCAACCCCCTACCCCCACCCCAGTACCAGCACCTTACCAGAATCAACAAAAGGCATCAGTTAATTTTAATAATGCCCCAAATATCAACCAAAACAGACCTTATCAATCTGATGTTAATAAAGAAACACCAAATGTTAATGCTGATGCCTTAAAAAAACTGGCTGAAGAAGAAAAGCTCTTTGATATTCAGTTTGAGAAATGGGAACAGGAAATTGAAAAATGGCGTAAGGAAAATGTTAACCATCCTGATAAACAGGCTTACAAGGAGTATGAACAGAAATTTGAGACATGTAGAGCCCAATTAATGGAACGTCGGTGCCAGATGAAATTAAAACGAGCAAAGCTATTAGGAAATGGGCCACCTGCACAGCCCCAGGCTTCCAGTAGCAATTCTGGCAGTATGCCCAAAAATAATATTAGTCAACATAATTATGATCAAAATGTAAAGCCCAGTCATTATCAAAATCAACACCAGCAAATTCAGAAATATGCACCAGAAAATAATTCCTCGCAAATTCAGAAATATGCACCAGAAAATAATTCCTCTTTTCAGAA
The DNA here is from genome assembly GCF_014839805.1 of Manduca sexta. NCBI lineage: Eukaryota > Metazoa > Arthropoda > Insecta > Lepidoptera > Sphingidae > Manduca > Manduca sexta. Next base: position 5,181,708 of record NC_051125.1, read on the forward strand.
CCATCCGCATGTAAATCAGTTGAACTATAATAGAAACAAAAATATAGACCCACAAGACAGGTATGAGTCATATGCAAATATGGAGGATAATGTGAGTAATTATGGCTTACATGATGTTCCACCTCCTCCAGCCCAAAATGACACATCAGAATTTTTATCAAAAGGAAGTTCTGCTAAAGGTATTCCTGGCTTGGATTTGGTACTTGAGACTGATAAAAATCCTGCTAAGGTAATGAATGATGTAATTGATATTAGTAATGAACAACCAGAAATAGTCAACCAACCCCCTGATGTTCAGGCACCTGATTATTCAACTATATCAAAGGGAATTAATAACATACTTGGTGATGAAAAAATTATGAACATTCTGTCTATGGTACATGCCAATAATGCAACCAATATTCCTCCCCATGTGGTGGGTAACCAAATTAGTCAACAGCCAAATGATTCATATAACAGCAAGGATAACAATTTTATGCAGAATCAGCACCAGGATAGATATCAAAATAATTATAACAACCAGCAACAGCATAATAGGCATCTACCCTATGATAGACAGAATCAAAACTACCCTGCCCAGCAGAATCAGGACAATTACAACAATCAACAAATAAGTCATAGGCAAAATGCATCGAGTAACAGACAGGACCAAAATTATCCAGACCAACAAAATGATTTTAACCCTAAATATCCACCACCAAAAATAAACTATGATGAAAGACAGCCTAACACAAACCAAGATCAATATTACAACAAGAATTTTCAACCAAATGTACCACCTCCAGTGTTTGAAAGTAGCCACACCAGACCTAGTCCTGGGCCTTTAATGCAACCTAATATACAGATAAATAGGATTCCCGCTTTGCTTGATTTACCTGGACCTCGTAGTAGTGGTAATATTCCTCGGGATCCTCCAGAGTCAAATATTAGTAGACAGCCTCTTCAAGGGAATACTCATACTTCCGTGAAGCACCCATCACCCCATCCAAAGTGGGTTGAAGAACCATTGTTTACACCTTCAATTATTGTTGAGTATGAACATAAGCCCCTACGGTTAAAAGGTAATATTATGTTTTTTTATAAATTGTCATTAGTTTATAAGCAGTAGCTATTATCATTATAAGAGGTAAAAACTGCACTGTGTTTTTAAATGCATAATAATTTTTTTAGCTCGAGATTTCATTGAACCTGTTCATATGTTTGATTACAATCACAAATCTAAAAATGAAGATGGACAGAAAAGAGATTTTGAAAAAGAAGGTGACGAATTATTTGTAAGAAAATCAAAACGAGATAGAGATGAAGATTATGTTAACCCTCAGAAGTATAGAGCAGATTACTATAACAGAGATTTTGAAAGAAGAGCACACAAAGAGGATATACGGAATGAGCTTCGTTCAAGGCCATCACTAAGAGAAGATTTTGAACGAAGACGATTGGATGACAGATTCGATGTTAGGAGACGTGACGATCGTGACAGATACATGAGACGTGATGACTTTCGAGACAGCAGAGACTATAGAGATGACAGAGAAAGAGAACGGGACCGCGATAGAGACAGGGACCGTTTCAGAGACTCGCGTAGAGATAATAGAAATCGTAGTAGAAGTCGTGATAGAGACACGCGAAAGAGAGGATACAGTAGAGAAGGAAGCAGCAATCACACATCAAAAAAATTCAAGGAAACTGACAATTCTCAGGCTGAAAAAAATTTTCAAACTAAGCATGTTGTTATGATTGACGATATATTAGAATTACCAGGGCGTCAGATAAGACCAGAAAAAATTGTAATAATAATCAGGGGTTAGTAAATTTTTATTAATAGTAGTGGGCCTGTTTTACAATGTTAAAATAAATGTTATATCTACTAGAGAAAGGGACAACTAATGTAAATAGTTCATTGATTCCCATTTATGTGGAAGCATAGTTGATCATGAGACTTTTTTATTTGGTTGTTTTATATTTTATGGGTAACATGCATACACAACTTGTGAAATACAAATAGCTGCTTACTTTAATAAATACTACTAATATAGAACGAACACACGCAAGAATGTTTACTTCATTAACCCATAATATTTCTCTACTATTTTAGGACCCCCAGGCAGTGGAAAGTCATATCTAGCAAAGTTGATTCGAGATAAGGAAGCAGAACATGGTGGTACTGCAAGAATTATGTCAATTGATGACTATTTTATGCAAGAAGGTGAAATTGAGGAAAAAGATCCTACAACTGGAAGAAAAGTATGTATATCTATTTGATTAATGGTATATACATATTATTGGCTAATTCACTTAAAATACCTTAACATCTACTATCGGTTCCATAGTGGAAATTGATCAATCAGAATAAAATTTATTTAACATGCTTGGATATTATTTTAATTAGTGTATTGTTACCATTAACGCGTAGTTGGCGTTTGGGATAGTTTATTGTACTTAGCCATTGGAGGCTTGACAATATTCTTTCTTAATTTGTCAGTTTAATTTTTGTAATAATTAGGAATAACTCTTAAATGAATAACTAGAATTTGTTAATACATATTTTCCTATCTGAGTACATTATGAGACTTTATTGATTAAACAAATATAATTAATTTTATCCTGTTTTCATTTCAGGTAACGAAACCAACACTTAAATACGAATATGATAAGAATTTAGAAGATGCATATTTGACTTCATTAAAACGAGCATTTAAAAGAACTCTGACCGACGGCTATTTCTCATTTTTAATATTTGATGCCGTAAATGACCAATTAAAACATTATGCTGATGTGTGGAATAATGCGAGACAAAATGGATTCCAGGTATGTTTTCAAAAAAATTACTAATAGAAAGCAACAGTCAAATATGTCATAATGGACTTTGTTGCAGGCAAAGATTTGAGCAAAAGCTAATTATACATAATGATTTCTTCTGTTATGTCCCTGTGACCACGAAGGCTGCAAAGTCTTCGAAACGTCGGGAGAAAAATATAAAAACCGCGATAAAACCCGAAAAATAATTATTTCTAATTATACATTATATTATTTGACACCATAAGTGACATATCAAAATGTCTATATTTTTTATTTTTGTTAAAAACTACCTAACAAAGCGCATACTTTGGAATAATCTATAACCCTATGACGAGAAAAAGACAAAATTATAAAATAGAAACACAGATTCTCACATTCAACAACAGCGCAATTCAATGCTGTTTATATTGTTTTCAAATCTTTTTTATTAATTTCCTACAAATCGTCATTTTTATGTTAGGTCAACTTAGTTCTATGGGTGCGATTTAATAAGGTGTTACTTTGAATAATATCCTTTGCTTTATTATGTTAACCATGTGGTCTTGACTCCTCGTTCCCGACATTTCCATTTAGAAACTAGGATAATTTTTCTTGTGTACAATTTATTTATTGTCTTAAAAAATGACATTGAACAAAGTTAACTTGAAACCCGAAATGGCATAAGGCAAAACTAAACTGATTAAAATCACCAATGATGTTACTTCTAGTATAATAAACGATTTCATTCCGATAAAGAATAATATTCTGTCAAGAATACCAGTGTCATTAACAGACATGTTTAATTTTAGAGCGTGACGTAACAACTTTTTAATGTATCTAAAATAATGTCATATAAGAATTGTTCTACCAGACAATATACAAGGTATAAGTTTATATGCTCGATATGGCGATAAACTCGCCCCCTATCACATTACGGGACGGAACACACTTTGCGAAAAAGTGTGTCCTGGTGCGCCTCTGCATATCCCTTCGGGCATAAATGTGTGATGTGTGTTTTGAGTTTATATGCGAGCCGAATAATGTGTTTTTCAGGTGTACATTTGTACGATGGAACTAGATCCGAACACGTGTTTTAAACGTAACATCCACAATCGTTCTTTGGAGGATATTCAGGAGATTTGCTCTAATTTTTTCCCGACGCCGACGCACCATATACAACTGGACGCGACGACGCTGCTGCAGAACGCAGCTATCCCCGATGTGACCATGGAGGACGTTGCAGATGAAGTTGTGATGGAGGATGCGGAGGAACCTGAGGTGAGACTTGAGCCCGCGAAATAAGGCTCTCGACAAGGAGTTTTATTATCACCACATCATAATCACTGTGACATCAAGCTTTTATGAACAGTCTACAGGGCAGGCGAGAACCCAGTGCCAATACTGCGACACTAAAGATATTTTATAGAACCCATACTAGAATTCCGATTTCGTAATATCTCCTGAAATTCCGTCTGTGTTTGCAATTTTTAGGATTGTCAAGTAAAGCAACTCAAGAGACATTATTACTTCAAGTTTTCACATTTTCCTATAGATTTTTTTTTGTTATAAGTAGGGCCTAATTAGTTTTATTCCAGCATTAAACTAAACTAGTAAAGTGCTGCTCCATCACAGGTTGAAAGCATTTTTACCTCGAAGTGGGAGAAAATGGACGACGCTGCGCAACTAGGTAGGTTATTTGTCACGCATATTCTATTTTATTTAGTTTTAAGATTGCCGTTATTTAGTGTTATTTAGAAATAATCGTATAAATTATAAGGCTGACCTCGGATGGAGCAGCATTTGTACACAAGCGATGGTGCATGTACGTGTGTTGGTAAGGACTGTGGTGCTTTGTTGCAGCGCGACTCGACGGCACGAGCAAGCCTCTACGGCCCTCCCAGATATCCATGGATGACTATCTACAAATAGACGACTGGACGCCGAACCAGGCCAAACCGGGGAAAAAATCTGTGAGTTATTTAATTGTTATAATATAGTTTATTCCAATTTTGTGCCCCACAGCGATATGGTTGTGGAAATGTATCGGCGATGTTATTAAGTTATCGATACGTATCCGCGCTTTTACGATTATGCTAACTTCTTGTTTCCTTTTGGAATCGTAGAAGTTGCACATTTTTAACAAGAATTAATTATTTTTATCAAAAAAATTGGTGACGCAAGTCTTGTTTACTTGCTCTTTTCACGCCTTACGTTCTACATTATAATGGTATTTTAAAACGTCTACTTCTTAACATGGACTTGTTCCAATTTATTGGTACTTATTGCGTTTTATTTATTTTACACCAAACGGTACGACGCCACTATTTTGTGACAGTACCAACAATTATACAGTTTTACAACCATATCCTTTCGATGGATTATCTTTTGAATTCTACAGTCGGTTTGCAAATGTTTGCATCTTCTTATTACATATTCAAATTGATAGTCGACGCAAGCAATAACTACCTTACCTTCTACCTATTTTTAAATGCGCAAAAAATATTACCTAAATATTAAAAGGTGAGTTAATATTATTTTATAAGTTGGTGATTTTTTGTAAGTTTTGGGATTTCATCATATTAAATTAAAACAGGTACGCTGGGCGGACATAGAAGAGAGAAGACAGCAAGAGAAGATGCGTGCAATTGGGTTTGTTGTGGGACAAACTGATTGGAACAGAATGACCGATCCCACGATGGGATCTAGCGCACTCACACAGACTAAGTACATTGAGCGAGTGAGGCGCAATTAGTTTTTAAAACATTATAATGGCACCTTTTTGTCTTTTTTATACATACTTTTTTATTTTCACTTTTAAAGTGATTGGATGTCTCGGGAATATTGCCAGATGGTTTTAATTAGTGCTTTTTTATTGTAAAGTAAAAACAAGGCAGTGCGATACAGATTAGAAAATTACATTATGCACTTATAAGGAAATATTATGTATGACGAAGAAAACTTTGGTTAGGAATATTTGTATTTAAGAAATGTTATAGTATTTGTACTATTTCCATAGGTAATTATAAAACAAAATACAACTGCGGTAATGAAATATTATTGATTGAAATTCTATGTAGATTTATTCACTTCGATCCTCCAAAGCGGTGAATTCAAGCCAAGTTGTACGGAAAGTCAATTCAGTTTTGGTTGGATGATGAACTTTAAATAATATGTACTTTTGATCACTACTAATCGGCACATACCCTAGATACCCTACATGATTGATTAATATTAAGTTTATAGTTGCGCGGTGTTGCATGCGCATCGATAAACTACTCTTACCCGATTTTGCCCGCACATGATCTCTACACAACTGACTTTTCCTGCTACTCGGTGCAAACAGCATTTTTAAAAAAATTTCTTTCCAGAAATTTCCTTATTTGTTTCACCGTCAGCGGTTCAGTTATGTGCCAATTATTGATTGTAACATGTTGATTCCCTGCGTTCTCAATCTTCTTGCATGTAGTATTCCATGCATGAAGTTTTTGTTTTAATATATTATGTATAATAGCACAATACAATATCTGATGTTTCAATATTACGATTTAAATATTTTTATTTGTGAGATATACATTATTGAAATATCGAGTCGAATAAATCTGCAATATGGTTAATGTATATTCCTGAATATTGTGTTAGGCAACTGTGAACTTCAAGTACTTCTCTTACATTTATATGTAATTAATCTTAGTTATCAAATTTAAGAGTAAATAAAGTAAGACAAATTTTTTGTATGATTTTATTTATGTCTAAATAGAAAATATTTTTTTTTATTACAATTCATCTTCGTTTGTATCGCTAATATATCCTGAAAACATTGGACTTTGGTTGCCATTGTTATCATTTTTATAAATTTGTCGATATTGATTCCTCGTGTAATCACCCGTCGATGCCTTTTCTGCTAAAGGAACTTTCAATAATTTTTTGTTCGAAGTTGGATTTTGGAAAGGATTCTTTGCTTCGTATTTTTCAATTGTCGGGTTTCTGTTTTCATTTGCGTTGCCCTTTTGTTTGGCAGATATTTCGCTTACACCACTTTTATCGATTTTGTTTGCTGATTTAGCGATATTAGTCTCGCCATCTTTGCCGGCCGTCATTACCACGATTGGCGATGCTCCCAAGTCATTCATGTGCTCTTTGATGCATTGTTGGAGTATATGGAGAAAAAATAAAAAGGCTAACAGTGTGAGAGCGGACATTGACGCGTTTGCTTTAAGTCCGGAACCGAAGTTGCTGATGAAAAAAAAATCTTATTAATAAATTATATACATATATATTTTTAACTTCTTTGTAAGTACAGATCGACCAAAAACAGTCGTTTAAAAACAACAAAACTTATAAAAACATCAATAAAGGGCGAAAAAAATAACGCAACACAATTTAAAACAAAGCTTTCCGGATTAAAAATTTAATTTATTATTCTTTTTTTTTGTCTAATTCGGGAATTGGTAGCGAGTTGTATTTTCCATACGCTACGATTTGAACTAATTGCTTTGTTTCGATTTATAACAAAGTTACTTATGAAGAAAAAAATCAAAAATAAATTATTTTATACATTGTTATAATATTGTGTAGTATTCATGTGGCCTACTCTTTTAAACGCGAAGTTTGAGCTTCCATATTTGACGTATTAACGTGGAGATTTTAATTATTACTGCGCAAACTATGCTGCATGGCCCTGCCATGCAAATTCATCACTTACGCACACATTATTTCAACTTAATACATGTAAAGTTGTACAGTGTATACACTGATGCATATCCAGTGTGGACATGAACGATTATTTCACCCACTGACACCCTTGTAGAACATACATTCGTACTACAAGCTAGCGTTACCAGACGCAAGGTTTTGTAGCTAAATTGGGCTGAAATGAACTGGAAATAAAGACGAGAATTAAGAAACCCACTAATTGTACCGACAGAATTCTGGAAACTTGAAGAATTATTGGCGTGGATTATTAATTAATTTATTCGATTCAAGTTTATTCGAAAGACTCTACACCTCGTCCCTGACGTTATCCCTAACGCGTTTCGTGGTAAGTCAAGGCCTTGGAAACCTGGCTGGGACGTCGTTAGTGAAAGAAAGAAATTCTGTAATGTTAATTGTACTTACTGCTTGGTGCCTGTGTGTACATATCCGTGGGCCGGTAATGACGGTTCGTACGCGTAGTATACTTGCTGATCGTGAACGGGCGCGGGGTATTCAGAATACCTATTATAATGGGAATTACAAATACCTTCCTTGTTACATGTCAAAGTTCTTGCGAAAATAATTACCAGAAAATAAAATTGTAACCAAATTAAATTGCTTATTTTCTCCAATTCATTAAAAATGCTAGTTATATTTGTAGTAAAATATTTTTTATCATTTCATAACTTTCAAAATGTATCTTCTCACTTGCTGTCAAAGCAAAAGTGACCACATTGACAAAAAAAGTACACAAACCTTTCAGTGAGGCGTTTTGTTCCCTTTCCCACTTGGGAAAATATATTATCCAATGTCATCGTAGACCTGACACGACTTTTACGCCGGAATGAAGATTTCAACTGACATCTGGATGGGTGCACGCGACGCATTGTTCGTACGCTCTGTTTCACCACCGGTTAGACGTGACATTATCACAACGGTACTGGCTGGTGGTTGACTTTTTATACTCATTCGGAACATTTGTGGTGAAAAAAAAAAAAAAACAAAATAAGTACTTTATTTTTTATTAATTTAGAATCACAATCACGCAAGGACGTCCTCAACCACACAGTCGCACACTTAATTAAATACTAACTAATATTATGTGATATAATATATAATTATACCACAAAAATTACTTTTTACATCAGTCGTAAATTACCGAGAAATTAGCGGAATTGTTGATCGTGCATTGAACGATATGCCAATGATAAAAAATACTGAAGTATAATGTCTAAAGGACGGAGTTGATTATTTTCGATACATTTTTCTTTAAATATTTTACAATTCCTACTTAATACTTCTAGAATAAATAAATAAATAAGTTAAATAAATTAATACACACTACTAGACGATGCTTAGTCAGTGCGATGGGATCAGTTTTGAGCATAACAAGTTACCACAGTTAAACACGGCGTTTGGAGCCATTTATACCCAGTTAATCATATCGATCGGAATATTTTCCATTCTGATATACCTCGGTTTTACAAATATTTTAACAACCACTAGTTTTTCCTATGCAAAAAATTTTAAATCCAGACAAACTTCCGGAATGTAACTGCTCGTGTTTGTTATCACTACCATTTTACTGTTGCACAAGATGTAATATTTTGGCGTTTTTTGTGTTGATTAATATTAAACTTCATTGCACTGGAGATATATTTGCCGGCAGTCAGCACCAGAACGACCTCTGCGGCCAGCTTCTTTGAACTGGTCAAAGGAAGCTCCGGATTGCCTCTCCAGAACGAAACTTGCGAAGTATCTGCATCAAATAGAAAAACGTAATAAGAAACGTTTATATTATTAGAATTATTACTGCTTAAAAGTGCATGATCAAGTGTGGATACTCACGCTGCCATAGGACAGAATATGCTCTTGGGTCCGATGTCAGAAGAGCACTCGCTGGCAGCCTCGCACATATTCTTCAAATGACATTTATCATTGTCTGTGGCGAATGACCTCACGTATGGCTTTGTCATCACAATACCAGCGATGGCTGCATCACTCACAGAATCTTTGCGACCCATCGAACGAGCCGCGAGCGATCTATGAGAGAACGAAGTCTTCAGCGCGTCGAGCAGGTTCATTACAATGTTGATGAACTGTGGAACGAAGGATGCCTATTAATCTTAGGACACAGAAATAATGCTTTAGAAAAAAAAATGCAATTTGTCTATGGTAATGATATATTGATGGGATAAGGAAGGATGGGTAGCGTACCTCTCCAGCCTGCTTTGCCATGGAGGCGACCTGGTCGGGATCTTTTGTACCGAACACCGTCGACAGAACCGCAGCCAATACACTCTGAAGCAAGCGAGAAGCGACACCGTCTCCGTAACCATATTTTACTATTTACATTTCATTTGCTAGGAATATCTCAAAGAAACTATTACAAAGGTTTTCTTTGAGGTATACCTTGGACTTATACGTCCCTGTTATTTGTAGTGAATAATAATATAAATATAAGAGCAATTAAATGGATATAAACTACGGGTGAGGGTCAGATTGCATGGTGTATTTATACACTGAGTGATTAAAAATTTCTAAAATATATTATATCTACAAAACGTTGTTAGTATATCAGTATGGATATATTTATTACGGATGTTTTCTATTTGTACATTTATTAAACATCATTTTATTGTTTTCTATGTCTATAATAATTTTTTTTCATGCGTAACTTTTGTAGCACATGTTTATGTACCTGCATTGGCGATCCATTGTCTACTTTGTCGATGCCCTCGCTTGAGGCTCCGCCACCGAGAAGAGCGGTGAGGATTTTGAGACCCATGGAGATAAAGTGGGGCCATGGGGACGATGAAGAGGATTCGGTGTCTAAGGTGTCACTTTTGTTGGGACCTGTAGCGCCGCCAGTATTGAAAATCATCTGCATTAGCATACCTAGGAAAAAAAATAGTGTTTATTTTCATCTTGATATACATTCGGTAATGGGAAAAAAAAGAAAGTTTTTATGATCTGCTTGCTAATTTCAATCCCTAATCATGTAATGTTTAATAACTTATTCGCAAAAAAAAATCTGTTGGGAAATATACCCAAAAGCACGTAATTCTGCACAATTGGGCGGGCGGGCACCATTGAACAGAATTGGTGAAGATAAAAAAAATCGAGATAACACACAGTTGAAGCGTCTTGCTTAAAAGAATTGACTCCATTTTAATCAATTATTTAGCAACAGACTGAACATTTTTTACCAAGCACATTCGTCCACGAAAATCCTCCATCGGAGATGGAGTTTGTCTGAATATCGTCGAGGTCGTCTAAGGCAACTTTCTTCAGTGCATTGGGTTTTTCAGCAAACTTGCGTTCCTGAGCAACATCTGGCTGTGGAGCGGGTAATGAGTTGCTGTAGTATTGTGGACTGTGTGTTCTTACGTTGCTTGTCGCCTGAAAAATAAATGCGGATTTATTTAAAAACAGTTATTAAATCCGGAATAATAGATGTCGCTAGCAGCACAATAATAAAAGTATGTTGAGGAGGAAGTTTGCGCAAAAAAAATCGATTATAAAAATGGCAAAATTTAAATTTGTGATAAATAATGAAATAAATTGAATAAACGTATAAAGATAATGATTGAAAAGTCGACAAGAGAGGTGTTTATATTCTCTTCTGACCGCAATTATGATCATTCCAGTTTGCCAATACCTAGTCGAACAACATAGTGTAAAAATGGACATAAATAGTATATATATAAAACATACCTGTGAAATAAGAGGTACATGTTGTGGATATGCGAGCGTGTGGAGAATTGTAGATGAGCATATCAGGGCGAGTAGCGCCCACCCGGTCACCTTGTTCTGCATACTGTAGACAAACAAAATATTTTGATTAGCGTAACGCAATAAAAAATATATATAATAAATATCTTAATGTCAACTATCTCCTACAAAATAAAATACGTCTAAAAAGAAAAGTCATTCTAAAAGATTTGCTCGCCTTTCAAAAATTATCTGTCGTCGAGTCAAATAAATAAGGATTTGCAAAATACCTTTGTAAATTATTATGCGCCTATGCGTTAGAAAATTAGCTTCTTTTATACCTACTGGAACGACGTGGATCATATCCGGCCCGCAAGCATATGGGTTGCCCATATTAAAGCGACTAGTCGTCACCAATTCTTAAAATGGGTAAGTTTGATTGTCCGGTTATTTTAGTCGGATATTTGGGTGACATGAAATTTTTAGTAATGTTTTAATATAAAAAAGACATCGATCGGTCAAACTGCCGGTGATTTAAACTGGCGATTCGAATATCTATCTACAAAGGTAAAATTCGAACACGCCAGATAGCGCGGAACAAGCATCCAAAAATTATAATCATGTCCAGCTTTATCTGGACTCTATGTTTTGCCATTTCCTAGTCGTTCGACTTACATTTTGTAAATTGTACTATGAATAAGGTACACTAATGATTTTATAAATTTAGCTAACACAAAAAATAAGCTTTCTTTTAGTTAATTGTGCTCTCGCGCAATGGGAGTCGATTAGAAAGCGTTCTGATGAGTGATTCGCGCGGATTGATTGCTTGCTTTTAGACTTGCTTAGAAAGTGGCTCCGGGTGTCTGTTACCTTCGGTTTATTTTATAACTATGAAAATAAATTATTAAGTTCATTAATAATTACGTTTAGAAAATCATCTAAACGAAATATTTTGTGTCTTTTGGCAGTATTCCTTTTCTTTCGATTACTTTAGTACTTGCTACACCTGATTTGTATCTAAACATTCGTTGAGTATTCATTAGCTGAAATGTGCGTAGACCTGTTAAGGCTGCACCCATCCGGCATGGAAGTGTGTTACCGGCTTGTCCGTCAGCTCACGAATGCGGGTGACCCGGTCTTCACTAACTGTTGTTCAGATGTCACACCTCTCATATTCGTTTTAATAAGGTGTTAGTTATATAAATTGACGTAAATTACATTCGACCGTTAGTCACGAATCGGTCCACTTTCTTTGGCCGATAAAACCGAGCTATTTTACACCTCCACTGACTGACAGTTGCGTCACATTTTATAAGTACTCACAAGAAATTTGACTGACATTCTGAGAGATTTCATTGTGTAAACTAAAGAGATGTGATTGAGCGCCGTTTCTCGTTCGAGATTCTCTTTGGAGAAATTGTCGCTTGTCTGGCGTCGTCATAATGTTTTATGTATGCTTTGTTCCCGATGCTTACTGGTAAACCGCTGTGCATGTTGTCAATTTATACAATGATGTATCGTATTCGTCGATAGTTTCGTTAAATGGCGATACTTTGTCAACGTTTTTAACAAGCATTATGACTACACAACGGCTACCTTTATGAATTTTCTACCTTTACATTTAAATCATTAAATCACCACCATGCTTCGTCGTGGGTCTTTTCTATCAAATTTGGATTAATTTTCTCCCGGCTGATTTTATGCAGCTCCGGAGGAGTGTCACTCGCGCATCTACGCAAATGATTTCAAATATAATGCAGGAACGATTTGGCTTAGTTTTTGCGATTGGCCTGTCTGACGTGAACCTCCTATTAATGTTCAATAAATCCTATTTTCAAACAATTTTGATGAAGTGATTTTCACAAATCGATGCTGTTATGAGTAACACACGCACATTGATGATCTTTATCTTTAAATTAATTTGTCAATGCAATATATATTTCGTGGAAGTATCACTTCGTGAATATTTTATATAACATATAAATGGCCATGTAAGTAATAGGACACGTTACGATATAGCCGCGATATTAATCTATATCTTTGATTATGAATATGTGCTTGCTACCGATCGGGTTAAAGGTGGCATCGACCTGTTGGCACAGTAACCCTGAGGCGCCGTTGAACTTCACGGTCGGTGCGCGGGAACCGAGCCTCACTTTCATTCGTTGCGGATCTTCGCGTGGCCCACAAAACGCTTAATTAAATTATGACAAGGTATCGATGAAACACTTTTAATATAAATAGATATGATGTATAGACCTTGAGAGGTGAGGGATTAAATTATCTCTTGTTTACATCACAAAACATCGCGTAACACAAGTCCTGTAACTTTATTGAAAAATAAACATTTTGTGTAGAGCTATCCGAATTTTCTTTAATGTGCTCAACTAATTATATATTTAAAGAAAATCATGGAGAAGCAGTTGTATCGTTCTTTATTGAATATAGATATGATTATCTACAATAAAGCATTTTTTTATTTCTCTACACTTTAGTACATATAATATAAGCTAAAGGATGTAATACTCAGCCAAGCACTAAGCAGTACAGCCCTGCGGCGCGCTCCTCATACATGGCGATAGGAGAAAGCCCGCGGTCCGGTCGCGTGCGTGGTTGCCGTGCAAGGTTAGCGTTTTTCTAATTTCGGTGCGAGGACTCATACTTGTTATTAGTATGTGATCCATTCCCCCCCGCCACTACTTTCTTTGGAAACTAAACGAAACCTAATCATGTTTCTATTTGACTCACGTTTCACATTGTTATGACTTGAGTGGTGACATGCGGTGTTTATCACTATTTTTAATATTGTTTTATAAAACCGACACATATAGGTAGTATTTACGAGAAACGATATCGGTGGAGTTTATCGAACCCTTTATGTTCTATAGTGTATACCCAGCTTATACGACCCGGCTGTCTATTCCCAATGAAAAAAAATAATTGAAAAGAAATAACGCTACACGCGATAGTTAATATATATAGTTAATTTATCCACTATAAATTACCTTATTGTGTCTATATATCTCCTAGTAAAACCATGGCAAATAAAAAAGAAAGACTACACCGATTAGTCCAGACTACTCTCTTGTATTTCCGAAAATTATTGTTCACAACGTCTCGTAGTTGGTTTCCGTGTATTTTTCCTTTTTTCGTCCACTCGATGACCGTTCCAGCGTGCAATCCGCTTTCTAAAGCCGTTCACAACTCTACCAGTGTGCGTGTTTTAAACACGGATGTGAATATCATTGAAATTTATTCCGTTGTTATATACATGTTAGAAAATATATGACTCATCGTGAACTATCTAAATTGATAATCATATGAGTGTCCATAGGTACCTATTACCTACTAGGTACCTATGGAATGGTTTATTGCCAAAGAAATGTTAGTCTAATCCGTATTTTAAACAACATCTACTGCTTGAATCCGTATAAAAGCTAACAATTACCATACAATTTCACAACAGCGTTAAACATTGCATGCCTAACTCGATAAATTTCCATGAAAAATGGTTTAATAAAGTAAAGTAAACAACCTTATTGTAAGTAGTTTAAATTTTGTGTTCATACTAAAATGCTATGAATACAATTTTTTTTTATAATGAAACGAAAAATAAATTTAATTACGATTTAAGGTTACATAAAAAACAACAAAGTAAAGATTATGTGTGTTATGTATGTATATAAAAATATAATTCACCCCTTACTGCCCGCCCTAACCTATTTTAAAAAGGAAAAAACAGTTCTGGGTTTGAAATAATTGTTACCGACTGATCTTTGAGTAGCTGCACTTACTTATTAAACTCGTATCTACCCATTTATTTAAAATTTATCAAACGCCAATCCTCATACTTATTGTAATCGATATACGAGCGATTTCGCACGGAATATCAATATAATTGATGTATATTTATCTTGTGAACAGTAGCCGGGTGTAGCACAAACGGTGGCGTGTGTTAACACACCGTTAGCACGCTCTTGATGCGGTCCGATCGTACGGTACAGCGATACCAATGCACATGATCAGAATGTTCCCATTTTCACCGTTTGTAGTAGTGTATTACTAGGTATCGGTAAGTAATACACTGCTACAAATGGTATAGCTGTGGAGCTGAATGAAATGAAATGATCATTAATTTATCTTGCAAAAAATTAATGATCGCTGGATGATAAATGAATTAATGTACGTCGTAATGGGGAAGTTAAGAGGATTTTTTATTTTTATCATCAAAATAGGGGACCGGCCTATGCTTGATTTTGTACATTATTCTATATGTAATGGCTTTTAATACGAAAAAGAAGCACTCCTGCGAAAACTGCATTAAAATTGGTTAAAAAATGAGC
Source organism: Manduca sexta (assembly GCF_014839805.1). Lineage (NCBI taxonomy): Eukaryota > Metazoa > Arthropoda > Insecta > Lepidoptera > Sphingidae > Manduca > Manduca sexta. Next base: position 5,197,235 of record NC_051125.1, read on the forward strand.
GAGTAATTCATATTTAAAATATTGTAACGTGCAGAAGTGGGCACGATGTGGGGATATCGCTTCATCTCTTTCTTTCGCACGCGTCGTAATTCCCGATGACGTCACATGTGGATATTTTGTCTCTTTTCTGTTTCTTGTTAACTACCCTTTCCACCGAAATTCAAAAACTTATAACTTGTTGATTTTTTACCGGATTTTAATAATTCCTTTTGTGTTATAATTTATATAACGTAAATATTTGATAATAGTAAAGAACAAAAATGAGTCCGGTGCCCTATTGTAATGAAAAAAAAAATGAAATTATTATACAAATTAAATTATGGAATTTACAAAAATCAAATGAAAATGGCAGGTAAACCTTAATTGTTTGTTATATGCTCGAACCAATACGAATTGAGGACCTTCAAGAAAAGAGTATTCCTACCTGAAAGGTAACCGGCAAGCAACGCATCGATGAATATTTTGGTATTGCTTCTCTACAATTAAAAAAACGGTAACCACCTAAAGATGTGACGCTACACGTTTCTCAACAATATATTATTTGAAAAAGTATATATTTTTAATCAAGTGCAATGTAAATCTTTTGCTATGTCAGAAAAAAAAACCCTGGACAACTCAAAGATTAAACATATATGTACAGGGAATAAAACTGTTGGATCTTTATAATTGTAGAGCAATTAAGCTTAAAGTAAAAATATAAAATTATATTAATGCATAAAAAATATTTGATAAGTACATGCTCGTACTTACAGTCCGCAAGGAATATTCGGCTAGGGGCTATCAAATATGTGGTCAGGAGTACGGTCACCAAAAAAAATTATTGTGGAATCCACAAATATATAACTTAGTGGATGTGTAGGTCTTTCATTACGTACAAGTATTGCTTGTTTAATTATATTCGTCTATATATGATGTACTATTGAGTGTTATTTAAAATATGAATTTTGGAAATATTAAATTAATCCGACTTGAACATACGACACGAGCTACGACATATATTTATATACACAGAAGTCTGTTCTATCTGTCTGTTTGCTTCTTTTATCGTCAATCTACATAATTGACTAATATAACCTCAAAAGCACGTTTATTTGGGCGCCATTAAAACGGACAAGTTTTATACTTTCTTTTAAAAAAGCTCTCGAGCCGATGAGCCAATCGTATAATTTCCGTTTTGAATTCATTCGGTTACCCAACCGCTGCTGCGTCGTGTCGGTGAATGACGAGTTCCTCTCGCCGACAACTTTCACTTAAATTTTTTTGGACAAGTGTACGAGAGTTCTTACGGAGTGCTTTCGACTTGAATCAGCTCTAGAGATCTTATTCGGTTTCAGTTTCTATTGTTTTTTTTTTGCTGCATAGTTACTTCTATTTTTAATAGTTCTACATTGAAATAAAAACTAAATAACACACACGGAGCGTTCTTTTGACAATTATTGTGGTATTTTTTTTTATTTTGTTTTATGGAATGGAAATCTGCATTTAAGCTCTATCAGAAAGACATGGCTGTGTTTTATAATATTATGTACGAATTGCATATAAACCAATGTGTTGCTAGTGTTTTCATTTCTATACATCAGTAACCCAAAAGAGAGCTAGATTAAACATAAAGCAAAGATAAAAAGTGCTTTTGAGTTACAGATAAACATGTAGGCAACGTTTTAAATTAAAACAATAAATATATTGTACCAAACATAATAAAACAAATGGTGGAAATTACGTTGATATCTTTATTTTTAGGTCGACTAAGGGCCTAAATGTTGTATTTAAATTCATATGAATCTACCTTTGAATTTACTTGGTTTTGAAATATGGAATCAATCGCAAATTAGTATAGATTATTTATTATTAATTTCTAAATTTACATTTGATGATTATGTTAGCTGATAGCAGATTATCAATGCCTGACACATAGTAAGTGGGGATTATTTTGGAACAATTAACAATGGACAAACTATTTAACAACTTTAATTTTTAAAAATAATCTTTTATAACATTATTTGGTATTTTGTTTTATATTTGAATTTACGACCCCTTATTTTAAAAATGTCTGACGGTAAATAAGGTTATGATTATCAATAAGGAGCGATAACACCAACCAGAACTATGAGTCAAATAAATTTTAACACATTCTAAATGTTGAGTTTCAATATAAGAAACAACTTGACGGTAAATCTCTGCTGAAGTCTGAGATCTAATTCAGCATCAACGTGTGAAGTTGCTACAATTAATTTTTAAACGATGTATCGTAATTTATTACACGATAATGTATAAGCGTATATTCATGGCTTTTGTAAGACAAATTCTGTGCGATAGTTCAAACATGGACACCATTTTCTTATAGTCTCAAATACCTGACCCAATGCAAAAATGTTATTAATGTAATGTTATGCGACATAGATGGATGATTTGCGATCGATCAGGCGGAAGAGAGTCATAATTAAATGTGCCGTTGTCGTCGTATCGATTAATGAATGATTACCGCTGTGGAAAATCGGCCAGAGTACACAATTACTTAACCGTATTTTAATTAAAATTAAACTACGATTTGCGTGTTTCTATACGACGTTTTAAAGTGTTACTTGATTGTTGATGTGACAGTTTAATTTACTAATCGCGACCAACGATCACTGCAGTATTTATGCGTCTTGTAGACAGAAATCTTCGTGATTTATATAAATTAATTATCTATTAATTTAGACAAACGACTAAGCATCAATTTCGGCATCTAAATAATGAGTTTGGTGCTGCAAAAAATGCACGTAATAGTAAAATAATAATAAAAGTATATACGTAGATTAGACATTCTATAGAATGTTTTAAAGTGATCCTGATAACTTAAATTTCTGTAGTTTCTGTCTGAAACGGTTAATGTCATTTCAATACATACAATGTAGTCAATGTACATGCTAGAAACTGCGCGGTGTCGAGTCAAGATGGTTGGCACGCAAGCTATTGGCCATTTCGATTCACAGCAGCTTTCCTCGCCACTTTCAACGGCGCCCGCGCACGTCTAGACTTTTAATTACTTTAGAACCTGTCACCATCTCCAAGATCTCTATCCCTTATAATACTAAGGAAAATTGCTTACGTCAATATTTCCTGCATAGGTATTTTTTATTTAATTTTAAATCGTTTATATTGTAATCGTTTATATGTGACGGCATGCTTTAATTATTCACGTATCATTAACTTTAAAATGTTTTGATCTGTTTCCCATTTGTTACGATTATTTGGATTTATATTTTATGGGCGTGATTGCAATGTTCTATATATTGCCGTTAAGTAATTATGGTGTATATTTATAGCCGCGTTTTATATACCGACTTAAAGCTAAGTAGGTATTTACAGAAGAAACTCGATTAATCGGACTAATTGTGTAATGTATGAAAAATGTTTATTTTATATGTATGAATTATAAGGAACTAGTTTTTCTCTCGGCTCCGCCCGCGTTAGTAGCCATTCCAGTGATAAAACATCGCTCAGTTTTAGTAGTTTTTGAGTTTCATGGTGAGTGAATTAAGTTCAGGTTAACAAAGTGTTCATCCCGTGGCGGCTCGCATTTGCCTATTCGGATAATCGAGTCTCCAATTCTATGAATATCGTTATATTTTGAACGTTTTATAATGCATGTGATAATGTATCTATTACCTATGATACAGCTTAAATATTTTTGCTGTAGCTGATATTTACTTTAGTTATAACAGAAGATTTGAAACCGTACGTACTAATTTTATTCCGCGAAAGTCTGGACTAAACAAGATTTTAGTACGAAAGCGTTTTATTATGAGATAATTATTTTAGTACAGTAATAAAATTATTTTCCAATTATCACATTTGACATAACATGTGATACAATATGTCGAAGTGTTAACAAAAATGTATGAAGTACGTACAGATTGGTAGAGTTAAGTTGATGTTAAGTAACTATGTTAATAACCGGCCGGTCAACATGCAAGTGCGAAGATCGCTTTCTAATCCCGAAGTAGGTAATAGGATGTTTGAGCAGTTTATATGATTACGTTCCTAACAAATCTTGGACATTATTATTTGGTAAAATATTTTTTCATTTATCAAATCTGTTGTCCTATATTATTTATTCTTCTATATTTTTTTAGAGTTCTTTTTAGGATACGGTTACTCTGGTGATAATTTTCTAAGCTTCTTATTGATCGCAATTCTATGAAAATGAATTTAATTTACATACATATTAAAAAAATATATATGTATCTACTATCACGCAAAAGCAAATTAAAATTATGTTTCTTCATACTAAGTAAGAAACTAAACAATACGATGATAAGAAAGCTAATATTGAACATGTATGGAGAGTCGAAACCCGCTATTCAGCCACCATTGTTATTTTCAAATTATTTTTTGTTCCTCAGCATGTCACAAATCCAGGGTTATAGCACTATGTGTTTATTTTCACCTTTTAGAAAGTGAAGGCTTATATTTACATGACTAAAGCGTGCGGTGAAAATTCTATTGAGTACGGTAATGAGCTATGATATTTTCGTAATTTGTATAGTATTGTTTTGGACGTATGGCCTTTTGAATAGTGTAACGATTATTGTCTATACTTATGTAATTGTTTTTGGCTAAGGCCGTCTTTTCAGTTTTAGTATTATCTCTTAAATTTTGTAAAGTTTTTGTGTTAAAAAAAATTAAGGATATTTCTCAAGAATATGTAGTTGTGTAAATACTTTAATAAATAGTAACATAACGCAGTAATAATAGAATATTTACGTATTTATGCTATTCATTATATACATAGACAGAGCTATCTAAATAAAAAAAATAATTGTTAAATAGCATTTGAGTTAAATCATAATGATTAATTTATTTATATTTTTAATAGGCACATAACAAAACTAGAAAATATTTATTTTATAAACGCACATGCGGTTAAACAATTGTTTGATAATTATAAAATATCACCAATATAACTAACCACATGAATACACTAAATAAACTATCAATATCCACAAATCCACCACCGCAGTCACTGAAACACGTCAATATCGATCACGCTGCATCCGCGCCGAGTCCCTTAAACTTTCACATTTGGTTCGCTCCGTCGACACTTATCAGACACAGCTGGAAGGGTGATCTTACCTTTATCTCGTTCCGGAACTGATATCACTGAATCACTGAACACTGTCTTCCACGAAGAAGCTATAACACCGGTGAAAGTGCGTGTTGCTTGCGCGGGAGTTTAACTTGCAATGAGTGTTGTGCCTTGAACTTCACTATATATATATGATGACCCAGTTATGGTGGCAACGCCTAACTGTGCTAGTCGGTTCGTCTATCCGTACATCCAACCTGTTCCCATCCCGTTGCTCCGAGCTATCCCGGCGCGGACCTTGTCAAGGACATTTGATAACCCATAATCTTCGGTACATACGCTTTATAATGGAGTTGATTCGAGATGCATTTATGACATTGTTAATTTTGTATTCGCAATAAACTACCATTTTAGTAAGATCTTTTAACTATGTTTGGATATACATATATTAATTTAATTAATCCGGCATTTCAACTTGCAAAACTTTTAATATAAATATTTTTTATATTTGACTGCGCACTTGAATATGTAAGATATGTTTAAAAATAATGGCACCGCATTACACACCAAAGGAAATATACTTTTTGTTACAATTTCACTTTCTCTTTCATCCAGTTTCGAAGTATTAAATTTGTGACCACTTTTTTGTTGTATGAAATGGCAAATTAATGTATGTTTCTTTTTGTTACAGGTTTTCAAACTTATTAGAACGAAGAGAGTGGTAAATACAGCTGACACGGTAACGTATTCTACACTATTTATTTATGACATCGAAGAAAGCAATTCCACTGATATTAAATTGTTAAGACATAGATAACGTTACAAAAAAGCCTAAGCGATAGAAAAGAAAAATAGAAAATATTTCTAAGACATTATGATTGGTTGGTTTATAAAATGTATTAGTAAAATAAGTAAATGGAGTCGCAAGTTAGTGTAAATTACAAGATAAGCATATCTGCAAACAAGTCGGTAAATAGAAATCTAGACTACGTTCAACTGTACGTGAAAAGAGCTATTTCCGTTAGAAAAAAGTAACATTATAGAGCAATTCTTACATTAGGAGATGAAAGTTGCTTCCATTGCTTATGGTTTATTGATTATATTTTGTTGTAAGAAGAAATTGTGATATTTCTGTAAGCAGTAAATCATTACTTCTTCATAAAACTGTATATGACGCATCTAATAGATAATTCTGTAAAGGATTGCTCTAGGGAATGCGAGTAATCTTTATGTCTGATTTCTGTTGCAGAAGATTTTTTACTTCCACGGACGAAGTGAGGGGATAATATATTATTCCCCCGCAGGTATAGTAAATAGAGAGCTGGAAACACGCTAAGTCTTATCGTTTATGCAACATGTTTTGTTTATGTGCATCGACACTATATTGGAGTGGGGTAAGGGTAGACGGAAGAAATTTCTAGAGTCAAGCTGGAAATAAAATTGTAGTTGTAAAGTTTATGGCACGAAGTTAACTTCTTGTATAAATATTCTGCAAAACAGCTTTACTGTGTTCAACTTGTCCATTAAACGTGCGTGATTGCACAGTTCTCTGTAATAACTTATTTTTTACAAATATGTTTATAATTAACTTCTTTTTTCTTACTCAGGTGAAGATGAAGTTGGAACGGGCTAACACGGAAGGTAAGAAAAATCGTAAGTAGTTGATGCCTCCAAAGTGATTATGGCTTGAGCATTATAAACTTGTTATAATGGTCACTCATTACTACTTTGTTCATTATGAATATTGTTTTTCTTAGCTTTAACTTATTAATGATCACACAATAAACTCTTTTAAATAAATGACTATTTTATTTATACCTACTTCCAATATGATCATAATTATGTAAGTGGCCCATTCGCTTCGCAGTAAAGAAGTATGAGTCATAATTTAATACAATTTCATTGGAATTTACACTTTAAATACAACAAATATGACGTAGAGTGATGCCATAAGGATACAAAAAGAATTTACTTTCGCTAGTTTCCTTGAAGAGTGGAAATGAGGTCGCAAATTCATAATGAACGAAAATTCCGTCGTCAACGATCAGTGACCCGCGCACACTGACTCACATAGTTTTCACTTTCTTGTTCAAGGTACCCAGATTTTTTTCGTAATTTCATATTAAAAGTAATTTCCATAATTAGTAATAATCTAAATGGCAATGGATAACATTAGGTAGGTAAATTATTTCATTTTATTTTTTTAACATGCCTTACGTTTGTTAACCTCAAGGGTCGGCTTAAACATATCGAACTCTGGGATGAGCGCTTTAGGGACTCTCAACCCTTTGAAATTTATTGACCATGTTGAACTCACTAACGGGTTACGAACCTCGGATTAGTACGGCCACTAGGAGAAGATGGAGAAATCAACTATTATGGAATGTAACGAACTATCTATCCGTTTCCGTTATTCGTCGGCACGCGGGCCGGAAATATTAGAAGGATCGGAAGGATGAGGAACGCGGCGAGTATGGAACTGCAGTCACTCGGTTTAAGAACTCTTTCTTTCGGCGAATAGCCAGAGTGATATCGTCCACTGGATCGGTTAGAAACATTACTGTATTTTTTTTAATTCTACGCATGAGGTAAAAAAGTTCTTCTAAAATGTAAAAAAATACTGTTTTGGGTATACATAATACAAGTATGCATTCAATTACTTTATACAAAAAAATAATAAAGCACTAGGTTTTATAAAAAATATATATTATTTTGTACTGGTTGAGAAGCCTATTTTAAATACAAAACCGGCTCAGTAGACGTGCAACTAGATTGACATCATCTTACTGTACATATACTTAACGTTATAATCTCAACATCAAGGGTAATGATGATCGTATAACAGTACTAAATTAATTTTATGCATAAGTCAGATTTAGAGGTTATTAAGGGTTGTCTTTTTCGAGGGCATAGGATTGTAATTCCTTGTATTTATCGCGAAACAATTCTTCAAGATTTGCATTCTGCACATTTTGGAATAGTGAAAACTAAAAATATTGCGTGTAGTAGGATGTGGTGGCCAGGTATAGACCGCGATATAGAGCGTCTCGTGGGGAGTTGCAGAGCGTGCTGTGCGCTGCTGAGCGCACCGCCGCGAGCGCTGCCCGCGCCCTGGCCGCGTCCGTCGGCGCCCTGGCACCGTATACACATAGACTACATGACTGTAGGCCAAACGGTATATCTTGTTATTATAGACGCTTTTAGTAAATGGCTAGAATGCATTAATATGAACTGCGGCACCTCAACAAGCGCATTGATTGTGAAATTAAAGGATATATTTTCGATTTTGGAATTCCAAATGTTATTGTATCCGACAACGATATTAAGATATCTTCCTCCGAATTTCAGATTTTCTGTAAAAATAATGGCATTATATATTTAAACTCTCCTATATATCATCCTTCTAGCAATGGTCAAGCAGAAAACTCAGTTAGGACGTGTAAAAGATGTTGAAATGCATTTTTAACATTAAGGGAAATATTTCTCAGCGCCAGATACATGATGAATTAATTGGTTTTGTTTGAATATCGTAATACACCTCACTGTGCCACTGGAGTTACACCAGCTGAATTAATGTTTGGCCGAAAATTAAGATCTAGGTTAGATATGGTATTACCACAACAAAGGAAAATTACCAGGAGTCTGTTAATAATGTAAACAGTCTTAACAAAGCGAGATGTTTTAGCATTGGTGAGACCGTGTGGGTGCAGTGGTTTTCTGCTCGAACAGTTAAATGGGTTAAGGGAAGGATAACTGATAAAATAGGGAAGAGAATGTTTAAAATTTATTTTGATAAATTTAATACATGCTGTGTTAGGCATTTAGATCAAATTAGGAAGTGTATCCAAAATTGTAATAACACTAGTAATCTAGATGAAAACAGTTCAGTAGATTCATTGAGCATTCATTCTGATATAGCACAAAAGCCTGTGACGACCATGCAGGACAATCCTGTGAATTCTGAAAGGGAAGGGGAAGAAGATGGTGACAAATGGGAGGAGGCTAGGGAAAATGTTGCAGATATGGATAGCGTAACATCTGATAAACCAGAGTCTAAGAGTCCTTCCAAGGTAGCTTTAGTGCCAGATGAATCAGCCTCCAAGAGTCCTTCTGAGAATATACATACTGAACCGGATGATCAAATGGACGATAATATTGGGGCTCTTGGGCGGACACTTAGACCAAAGCGTAATGTAGATTACAAGAAATTTTATTTTATTACTTAAATATATTTGTGCTATTGTGATGTTACAGTTCTAAAATTAATGAGGAAGGAATGTGGTATTTATATAATAAGAAGTTATATAATTTTATGTTATAACCTTTTTGGTGTTTGGTTCTTTATGAAAAAGAAATAGATTGTCAGTAGTTATTAAATTGGTTCTCAATAAAATGGCTTTTCCTTGCGTATTTTAATAATTAGTATTAAAATATTACAATTGGCGACGAGGATGGGATATATTAATGATGGAGGACTGAATAAAGCTCGGGATGTCATCTTGTAAACTTTCTCGCTTCCCACATTATCGATGTCAATGCACTGAAGCTGCGAGGCTTTACACTGACTTTCTTTGCTGTGTAGAAAGCAACCTTGAAGACAGTGGTTTTGAATTTATTGTCATTTAAAATAGATTTTTACAATATTTGCGTATTTTTTATAAATCATTTGATGTAAGTTTTAATCTTTGTATATATATATGATGGCACTAAACTGTTGCAAACTGTCTGCTTGATAATAAACAAATTAGGTAATCAAATTTATTTGAAATGAAATATATTGTAATATATATGTATAAATAAAATCGTAATATTATACGCTTTCCTTTTTGTGCCGTCATGTTGATCATAGAATAAAATATGCTTATAAAGATGTCGCGCTTATATTTTATAGGCATAGATAAAAATCAGAAGTGAAAATAATGTCACTAAATATAAATATGTATATATCCCCGAAGAAGAAGGCAGACGCGCAACTGGTGCACCCTTTATCCGCTGTGTGTATTCCGCCCCATGATGTGATAAGCCTATCGCCACATCGGGTAATTCATTCAATTTAATTCCAACTCCGGGCTGACACTGAGTAGAAAAAGTTAATATAACTACCAGACTCAAGGATCAAACCCCAAAACTGAGCACTGCACATATACCGTTATACAACTACACAACTGAGACATGCATAATAATTGTTTATTGATTAGTATAATCATAATTTCAACTGTCATAACTGCAGTTAAAGGACTAAGGACTATAAGTTACAAGAGCTATAACTTAAGATATAATAACTGTGCTATGTAAATATTTCTAAATTAGTGCATCAATTGGATTAAAATGCCGAAATAAACTAGTAACTTATTTTGTTCATTTATGTAAATAATTTAAATTTAATTAACAATCAATTATGTTTTTTTTACATAATAACAATAAGAGAACTCTTTATTGCACAACCAATAAACATACAGAAATACGTATAAGAAAACAAATGGGCGGTCTTAACTTATATACTTATATGTGCAATTGAATGACGAGACGAAAAAACAGTTTGCTTGATAAGTACTACTATTTGAGAGTACCTTACTATCACTATTACTTATAAACAGTAAAGTTGCATTACACTGCTTGCCACTGCACTGGCCACGTCAGTCTGAGACATTGTATTTTGCTTTTAATAATGTTTAAATTGGAATAAAACGGTACGTGCACAATACTAGCAACTAATACTACGTCAACTCGTTAATATCAACTTCACATTAGCGATGTTTAAAGAGAAAAATGAGATAGCCTTTATATTACTAGATCTTTCTTAATGAGCGTTGGTATAATTAAAGCTTGTTCATTTTTTAAATGTAATATAAGCTTATAAAAGATTAGAGAATCATATTTTTTTAAATTGGCCAAAATCGACTTAGCGTTGTCTTAATTGCTGGTATCGTTGGAGGCAATTAAAAGACACTGTGGTGGTATCTTATGTGGCTGTCTTATCCTATGTGAATAATTCTTTATTAACCTATGATTAATTATGTATACTATTTTAACTACTTGAGTGTTTAAATAAGAAAAATGTATTCTGAAATTGGATGTAATTAGATAAAACAGTTTTAAATGTTTCAATAACAGTACACATGTATTTGCTATAAGCGGAACTTCTCGGAATTAGAACGAGTGCTCGATCTCATAGCGGTTTCTATGGTAACCGCAGAGGTCGGTTATACACCTTGTAGGTACACTAACACCAGTACCTGCCAATAACCATTTATGAGCTCAACATATGGAGATCACTCGCTTTTCTATAGTTTTGTCTTCCAATACTTCATTTATCACGTAGGCGAACAAAGTTGCAACTATGTGATACGTCAAAACAATTTATAAGAATAATTATTATTTCTAAATATCACATATATAACTACGGACATTTTAAATTAGGGGTAAAATTCATAAGGAATACAAAGCATAAGGTAAAACAAAGAGCCCGCTCATATTGGCAGGTAGGGGGAAAGAAAAGGATAACGCTTTGCGATCCTTACCTGGACCCTTATTCTGTATGATAGTGTAAACGCGTAACGCGGCCGTGTCATGTTATCTTCGAGAAATGTGCGTGGAATTCGAGAAATGGCTATAGTCCTAAACATGACGCGTTGTGTTACAAGCTTGTTACACACTGTTAAAATAACGTGCGAGATAGAGAATAAGGGCCCTGTAAGGATATGAGACCTAGCCTAGCTAATGTACTAGTAGTACATTTGTAAAATGTTTATTAAGTGATTAGTTATTAAAACTCTTTTATCATCAACAATTTGCATTCGTCTCATCGTCCGTTATTCAAAGAATCTCAATAAACCTACTCTGCTATCCTTGTTTTAGTATTACACGAGTAAATTGAGGTCCATGTACTGGATTCTCAAGTCAAATACAGCGTGTGTAGATTTTGTAATTAAGACATAAATTCTACGTGTCATTGGGTGTGTTTCAATCTGTTCCAACGTTGCCCATGCCGTGAGACATCAGTTATCTATTAGTAAAGAACACAATATTAATAAGAATGTGGGAATTAGTCCATTTCTTCTATACGTCACGCAGATCACGCTATATATGTGTATTGGATAGCACCATGGAATGGCTTAATGGCGAATTCAATGACTTCCGCAGTTTTACTGTGCAATTTAAGTACGTACTTAGTAAGCTATTGGAAAACCCGTAGAGTGCGTGTGTACTTTTACCAACTATTTAAAAATCATATGACATGTATGAATGCAAAATTAGCTAATTAAACTTATATTTTTTTATTGTCTTTTATATTTACGGTTCGAGTAACTTATTGTAAAGTATTATTTACAAGAATTTAGTATGTGGTTTCATTTCATAATAATATGACAAAATTACTTTATATAGCAATAACTCTCCCAGCTGTATATTCATGTAATATAATCCATAACTTTAAAAAAAGCTGCTAAACGACACCGTTAGAAATGAAAAGGCATTTGACGTCTGTTCATAACGATGTTCGAAACTCTACAATTGTGAAGTGAAATCGAAAATGTATCAAAATAAAAAGTAAAGAGGTAAACAAATATAATATGGTTCGTAAACAGTGCGGCGACAGTGGGCCAGTGGGTCGCCGGCGAAATGTTGACTTTCGTTAACGCCAATGACACTCTATTATCAAGCCAACTGACCTAGAAGGACTCGTGCGCATTCCTCCAACACGCATGTAGAGTTTTGATTATATATTTTAAGTTATGATTTTACGGTAGAATATTTTTAAGGTATATTTGTATTTTTTATGGTTTCATAACATATATTCCGCGAGAAAACTAAAATTTTGTTTATGATACGTGATAATGCATTTATTCTTGCCTAATATTATTATCTACTTTTATAAATACTTAGTCATGGATACTCACCTAAGGCACAATAAAGTACATTGTTAAATGAAATAGAAAAATGATAAGATAGAAGAAGATAAATAGATAATATTTAGTACCTGCAACAAGTTTGTAAGAAGAAAATACCACATTTAAGTAATTATCGATATTATTGTGATAGCCTTTTAGGTAAATAGATTCGTATCTATCACAATGCATATTTGCGTTGAATAAGCTTAGGGATTTTGTACGTAGTATATGTAGGTAAATATTATACATGTATATATTAATCCTATAGCTTAGTGGTAGCAGTTGACAAAACATTGTTACTAAGTAGGCACTCGACTCAGTGCAATGTCACAGTCATAGAAAGTGAAGACTGCTCCCGATGTGAAGCAGAACGGATCATTCTATACGAAACAATAGATTCTCGATTACGATTGTGGACGAACGCCAACAATGGTAGAAACCTGTGCTACTAATACGAGAGCTTTTATATTAAATTACACATTACAATGTAGTCGTTTGATATTGTGTAAGAAAACGTCAGTTTTGTTACTGTTGTATTTTATAAAGTGATTTAACTGTGTGCAGTTCGCTGTAATTCAGCAACAGATGTATAGAAAGGTAACATCGATAGTTATCAAACGTTGTATAATCACATACTGGAAATCCACTGCTGAATCAATCAAATGTGGTATGTTACTCATCGAATCGGATTTTGCTGCTTTTAGTCCCTCAGTTTTCAATGCTGGACATAGGTATTACGAATGTCCGATCGAATTATATTTATTCAAAACGAAACCGTGGTTCAAGATAAGAATTGCGGTGTATCTTTTAAATCGTGTTAATTAAAGATATTTTTTTCTCAATAAATCGTACGATCTTTCTCTTTAATTACAATTTTGCGATAATCTCTTGTGTTACAGTAAAGTTAATGCCATTTTAAGTTATCAATGTGGAACAAGGTAATGGTACTTTATGAACGATAATTTCCAAACCCTATTGAGGTCAAGATTATTTAGGCATATTTTTAGATAACATAGATTCCCTCTACGTATTTTTTAGTACTTATAGCAATGTAATATGATGGATAGTCATAATTATAAAGACAAAGATAAAAATCTTTAAACATTATAAACAAAAAGACAAAATAACCACCTATTTTTTACCGCACTTAATATATTACTCTACTTGTGTACGTATAAAATAGATGAAAGATTGATATGAAAATTGCTCACTCTTCCATTCACGTTATAATAACATTAAGTTGAATTTACTGTGAGAAAGGTCACAACATTGACCCGAGCTCAAGTACGCAGGTGTAATTGTAGCGAAATTATTTTTTTACAATAAATAATATTACTTTCCACAGCAGTAAAAGTAACACATGAAATATAGTAGAAATTCAGCTTTCAAGTTTTATAATTGATGAATTTCGAATAAGAACTTTGCAAAGACAAAGAAATATATTTTTTATTCTATTATAATAAAATCATATTTAAACGTTTTATTATGATATATATAAATTATGTAATGCGCATATAATTTTTACAAGTTTATTGAGATCCAAAGTTATCTTCGCATCAACTAGCATTCTTAAATAAATTATTTGAAAATGAATAAGGTTCTTTACTAGTTACAATAATTACTATTATTCAGCACGATTTCATTTTAATTAATTTAATGCCATTACCTTAAGTAAAATAAGTACCCAATTTCGTATTTACAGTGTGTATTTTCCTTATAAGTTTTCTCGAATGCGCGAGTGAATGTATACGTATGTGCATTTCAAGAAAATCCGGGTTGACGCAGCCAGCGCCGCCGCGACCATCCCCACTGCAATCACTTTCTCTCGGCGTATTGAGATACCATAAAAATATCTCAATGTGTTACATGCGCTGGAGGCTGCATTCAATGTCCTTAAAGTACTAGGTTTCACTTAATCTCGGCTGTTTATTAGATTCTAGACATTGAGCTTTGGTAACAGGTCGGGCGCATACTGAGTTTAAATGTAGAAAGAATAGAAACTTGTAAAGCGTAACGGGTTTAGTGGTTGATGAGCCTATTTATTATACCGTTACTGTCGTGGTAGAATTGCTATCACAGAATAATTTCAACTGCACACCTTCATGTTAAATGCGTGAAGTTCCTGCAGTAAATTCTAACTGCAGAAGTCTGCAGTCGGCTAGAACTGTGAGTATAGTGATAGCGTCAAGCCGTACACGTATACATTTATCCACTGCATGAATGGGCCGCCTCGACTTCACAAAAAGCTGACGTAAAATGAAAGCTTGTTGCTAACAGTGCCTCAGGTATATGAATTTTCCGGAGATTAGAATCAACAATTAGTAATAATTTATAAATGTTGTAGTTAAAATTATAGTTTTATTATATACCTAACATAATCTACTTATATACCTCATGAGTACGGAAAAATAACAAATTATATAGATAACTTTTTACTTTATAAATATTTTTTTTTATGTAATGTTTTATAACACCGAGCTTTCGCAATGTTATTTCACTCTATACATTCTCACGTGGTTAATGTTTAAATTTTCTAAAGTATTCTACACCTTTGTGTAGTAGTCTAAAAATATTATTACTATGTAGTAAAGCAGTTTTTTCAAGAATTTTATCTCGACTATGGGAAAATACCGATGGAAACTCACATCGTCTCGTGTCACGCAACATTATGCTTTTAGAAATTGTGCGCTTTATTTTATTAGCTGCTGCTCACAGGCTTTGAAGTGCCTTATAATGAGGTTAGTGCACCTCATTCTTATTAATAAATATTAGATATCATAATTATTTAATGCCTAATGTAATTAGTCTTGTATTGCAAAAAATGATAACTGTAATGAACATCGTTCATAATGCGAAAAATTAAATGTTTGAATAAATGTATTAAAAAATATTTTTATTTTTTATGTTCATAAAGACTAGGGCAACGTACATGTATTCGTAATGTATTGTGTTAAACACAACAGAACATTTATTTTTAACATATAAGCAAAATACTTTATTTTACGTTAGTTATACAACGGTTAAGTTTCAATGCCGATACAAATTCTTTGAAAGTATTTCCAAAATATGTATTTGGAATAGATACAGGCAAGTATATTTTACGACTGTGCTCATTTTTAAATGGATTCCAAGAGCACGTCTCATGACATACAGACATCAATACAAGACTATAAGGTAACGTTAATAGGTGCATAAACGTTTGTAAAAGCTTTTAATAATTTAATGTAAGAAAACTTTTTGTTATCATGTAGAGATGAAAGAACCGTCTTTGTTGTTAAATACTAATGTACTTATTGGGAATATTTACATTTGTTGCATATGGCGATTATTAAACATTTTAGCGTCAAGTCTTTTTATTAAAAGTTGAATAGGCTTTTGTATAGGCTTCAGAAAAGTATTTAAGTAAAGTATTTAAATTTATAAAGATCTATATTATGTAAACATTTCAAATAATTTTGAAACTAAATTTCTACATCCGTGACACTAAGTTGTGAAATACTAAAAGCCGTAGTGTTTTCATAACGAGGACTGTACAGACTCGCGCTCATTCATGGTTTTCACAAGTGTCCACGAAACTTTCTTCATGTAAGTAGGTGCCTAAATTCAGCTTACGTAACGCCGCTCACTGCCTCCGCCGGTCATCGATCTCCTTGATATTATCTAATTGTTGCGTAATTATTATGAAACAAAAATTTAAATATTGACATTCGCTAATACACCGACCACTGAATGCACGTCCGACGAGTATTTGTTTTGTGTAGTGGTGTGAATTTTGATTGTGTTACGCGGTGTTTTTATTGTTTACAAGTACTACTTACATTGGCTTTTTAATTCAGTTGTTTTTAGTTTGTCAGGTCCGTAACGCATATAATATATTTGATGTAATATTTAGTCATTTAAGTTCTAACACTTTTAAAAATATTTTGTTGCAAAGCGAAATAATATTGATACTATGAACTTTATAGTATCACCTGCGTTGATGTCTTTTGTACTACAAACGAATAATGCGAAGTCATTTTTTTTTACCTCGTCATATATTTGAAAATTCATGTATTGAAATCAGCTAATACCAAAGAGAATTCATTCGAATGTATTAATACTAATTCAGTGATTACATTAAGATTTAGTTCCGATACATATATATGTTGGAACAGAGAAGTGCGTAAAAGTTGTTCTAAAACTACACTGACACAAAAACCCATAATAAATCTTCGTAATATATATCCAAAATAATTAAATTAAAATACTTCTGTAAATATTCTTTAACATAAGTTTATATTCGGCTTAATTTTTCAAATATTTGGAATGTTTTAACCGGCACGAAAACTATGTAATCCAATTAATTTAGTGTCATTAATTTTCAATTTTGTATTTAAATATTTACTACATACATATATTATGGAATTAATAGTGAAAGTAAGAATTCTTTAATTTTCAACATTACTAATTAAAATTAAACTAATATAATTCGTTACTTTATTGGGGTAGTATAATTATGCTGCGAACGTGTTTCATATTTCTTTAGCACGTTTACTTCTTAGGATTGAGTATTGTTTTTGGAAAGTCCTTGTAGTCTATAGTAACAGCTAATGTGAGGTAGATCAAGACACTGTGGTAAAAGCATGATAACGAGGAGGGCCCGCCACACAAATTTAAAGTCAAGTTATGCAAGAACAACATTAAGGTACAAAATTAAATAAACAAATTTATATAAAAAATTGTGAACGAAAACATTATAAATACTTAGGTAAACATAACTTTTATTTCATTTACAATTTGGGCATGATACAACAGTGAGGTATTTGTGATAAATAATGTCAGTCACTGAATATTATAGTTGTCGATTTTATATTTTATTTGAAATAAGATATGTCACATTGTAAACAGAAATATTTCTTTCACAGTATTTTTTTAAAAATTCCCAAAGAGAAAATAACACTACGTTAGAAGAATTCCTACATATTTTTTTATTTTCATTGGGACAGCGTCCTATCGCTTCTCCGTCCTAAAGTAATAAAATAGTTTAATTCAGGTATAACCAATACCTGAATTAAACTATTCCATGTACGATATTTATTAGTCACTACAATTTTATTAAATAGCAATTGAAACGTGTATATAGCAAGTATGTAAGTACATAATTATATGGTTTTGTGAGTGGAAGGAATTGGGCGGGTTGAACGACCCGCGTTCACTTTCTCCGCTGACCGCTGTCAGTTTTGGACTCGTGGATATTCGTGAGATGATACACCTATCGTCTGACCTACAAAGCATTTAATAACGTAAATATTATTTTATTCATGAAAACAATCGTCACAACTGACCATTTGGTGACGAATTTTATTACTTTCTATTTTGATAGAGTTGGGACATTCGGAATTTATGATGAGTAAACTTGCTTATGTGAGACATTATAAGCTTCATGTGAGGCCTTCTCTAAGTCAAATTACGTGCGTAATCATTCCTCAGTCACATTGTAAATGATGTCAAAATTAAAAAAAAATATCGGAACGTTAATATTTATATTTATGAGACATGCAAGTTAATGATTAATGACATAGCTGTTTTCATTGTAAGTAGTTCATTTGCATGATAAAATCTGTATTTCGTGTATAAATGTAGGTATGTAAATTTTTTATTCATTAAAAGGTTTTTATTAGCTATTAATGTTATAAAAGCAATGAAAAAAAATTAGATAAAGATATTTTTGCCTTTAACATTACACAAGAAAGGAAAAATGCAGAGACAGACCAAATGTTTATTTACAAGTGTTGTAATAAGATATCGTCTTATTCCATTTAATTGATGATATCCCTGTTGAATATTTTATTATAAATAGAACTAACCATGGTTAATAAAAAAATGTGCTATTTCGTTTCACATTTATTATAGTATTATGTACAAAATACAAAACTGTCTTTAGTATGATGTTGGTAGATGCTTCAAGGGTTTTAGTAAATAATCTCGATTTAACTATATTGTATACATTTGTGTATGTGTGTCTAATATTTAATGTTTATTTCACATTCGTTTTTAAAATTTCCAAAGTGTAAAAAAAGCAAATTAAATCAGTTATAGTAAGCGCTCGGCATACCTAATATCTACATATTATCTAGAATTAATTATTCATTCAAGTTGCAAGTTTTATGTCTGCGTTCACAGATGTCACTTCTGTTGTTAATTTCTTGTTCTGTCGGTAGATGGCGGTACATTATCTCTACGCCAACGGATTTTTTATATTTTGTATTAGTTTGATTTTCTCTGCCAAATACAGCTTTTTGCATTCGATTTACAAACGGTGTTATTTTGCATACTAAAAGTCTAATACAGCTTGTTTCTTCCTCAGATCCTTGCTGTTTAATTAATTCTTCGATGTCTTCCGATAAAGATTCATTTTTAGCCCTCGATAGAAGATCTTGCAATTTTCTTGAATTCTTGTTTAATATCCAAGCAGTATGGTCTTCGGAACGATTTCTACTTACAGGTCGTTTCGGTCCTGCCAAAAATGTTGATATCTGAAAAAAAAAATCGTATATTCTTTAATATTTTTTATTTGGTCGGGTCATAAACTAGTCTATTATTACTACATTGCAATTTTCTACGATATATTTAATATCAATAACACATGCAGTATTACAAATCTATATTACTTCGGTGATTCAGGCATGAACTTCGAAATGAGAAAAGATGTCCATATTAAATTTCTTCAATTTAGTAGCGGATTTGTCAATAGGCCGTACTTATAGAAGGAGGCCTTGGGCCGGCAGCGGCGCGGCGTAGCGGTTCCATATTATAACGTAGGGGTGGTCATAACAGTAATATCAGCCCTATATTACATACTGTCCCTCTGCTGGGCACAGGCCTCCTCTACTGGTGAGAAGGTTTATGCCATAGTCCACCACGCTGGCCTACTACAGATTGGCAGACTTCACATACCCTTAGAATTCCTATACAGATCTTATCAGAAATGACGTTTCCTAACGATGTTTTTATTCATTGTTAAAGCCAGCGCTAATTCACAAAGGATATACACATAACTTTAGAAAAGTCAAAGGTGCGTGCCCTTAGATTTTGAATCCCCGGACATTGATCGCTGCAGTCCACTCCCAAGTAGGATGTCGCCACTTGATAAAATACATAAATAATTTAGTACGGGTCATTTTTTGTCTAACCTAATATTTTTTTAGGTATCTACTATCTACCATGTTAATAACGAATTGTTTGTAATCGAGAATCTTTTTTTTTGCTCAAACGGGTCATGTTGGGCGGTACACATTGGCCTATACATAAGAGAAGTATAATTCCAGCATTCCTTCAATTCTATTTATATATTTTATTATTTATTTCTGTACTGTACAAATTTAAATCAGAAAAAAAATTACATAGTGTATCCACTTATAAATAGTAATTCTACTACTATGTTAGGTTTATATCAGCGTGCTGGTGGTAGGATGTATTTTATATCCGTCCGGATAGCGACCACTGTACACAAGGTGTTAAAACCCGCCAGAGCCGTCCACGTAAGTGTGTCGCGTTCCGGGATCAGTCTGTCTATATCTGGGTCCAACAGGCCGGCATAATTGTGTCGACTGCCGAGGGGTAATCATCTCTCGTCAGTCGATATTCTATTGGAACCCACTCCACTTAACATCAAATGCAGCGGGATCACTTTGCCATGCCAGTATAAAAAAGCTACATTAAATTACTTATTTTCTAAGTTAATTAGAAGTTGGTAACTAAGGCAAGGGAAACAAAATGAAAAATGTATGAAGTGTCTTACCATTTGCGCTACGAAAACTAGAGCGTTGACTGCAACAGCGCTAATCTGATTTGGTTGTAAGCCAAATAACCGGACTAAATGCTTCAGTGGGGTCATCAGATTTGGGGTTTCTTCCACGATAGCATCAGGCCTACTTTCTTGCTGAAAACTTGTCTTGACTGACTCATCATAATCATTCTCGAATGACGGTTTTCTTTTGACTAACGGTTGGTTATTAGTTGTTTGGAAAGCACGAACTACAAATTCTGCTACTTTTAATGCTACCGATTCGGAACCTAAAAAAAGAAATAAAATTTGCTTAATGCTATTTTAAATAGTGTGTTATGACAATGTTGCTGTTCAATTTATTCTCGCTAGTTAGTTTAATAAAACTACTCATTATACACGGATATCAAAATTTTAGCATATAAATAAATTTATGTTGCGAATAGGTAGAGCAAATTTCCTACATTAGACACGTTCTGTTAAGGAGAATATTATGTTATTGCAATAAATATGGTTCAATTATGCAGCTAAATATCCAATAAAAATATATTAGTTATCAATGGTTTTTGTAAATTAATTTTCAAATAATTGGGGAAGAGAATATAAACACACACTAGAACACGCTTTTATTAACAATTTCAAATTAATTGTTACTTTATCTTTTATATACTCACCTAAAAAATCAGTGGCCATTTTCATACCGTTGCTTATTTTATTTATAAAACCTTCATTTCTAGTCTCACGACACGAAATCTCTTGAAAGTATAAAATTATAATACACAGGACAAGTGCCGCCATCTCGAACGTATATTATGGACTACATTGAAATATGTTCGCGGTTACTGCGCCATGGTTGGTGTCTTGTAATAATGGGTGCGCGAGCGCAATCGTTGCACTAGACCATAAACTTTGAAATAATTATAGTTGTCACAAATACATGGTGAGCCTAATATAACGTATAATTCACGCTACATTATTTTGACACATTCGTATTATGTTATACATAGTATATTGTTTATGTATGGAGTATAAATTTTATAACTTAAATATGCAGATGGCGTTAGTAGTATTAAGACGGGTAATGAATTTTGATGAAATAATTTATGCAAGTAATATTCTTTCTTATATTCTCTTTTTAAACACAGGTAATTATCATGTAATTGCATCAAAGAATTAAAGATACTTTTTGCTTAGTTTTATAACAACAACTAATTTAATCGAATTCAAGGTAAGAATTTAATACAATTTGTTCTCGGACGAGCAACCAAAGAATTCTGAATTATTTGAATTGCAAAACAAAGATTTCTGAGTCGTCACATATTACATAGCGTCATAGAAACGATACTATATTACGTCACTATAGGACTACAAGTATTTACATATCCAGAATTTATAATCTACAGTAAGGTAAAGTTCCAAACACAGACATATTTACAATGTATGTAGAGATACAATAAGATTAGGGAAGACATACTGAGTGTTACGACTTTTTGAAATTTATTTTCGATACAGTTCATTGTAAATTCTGACAAATTTCAAAATTACTAATCTATAGATTTCATCATCGCATGAAGCTCTCCAAATTGGGATTTTTTATTTTTAGTATGTCATTGGCACAAATTTTATTTTAAAATACGGTTTTTTTGGGTATCTAATCCCGCAGTCAACACCAGGAGAAACCCACAAATGGGATACTAGAATCCGCCGGCTTAGCGACTGCAGGGTCCTGGAAGAAAGTTGGGAGGGTATAGCTGGAAAGGAAGTGTGGGGGAAGGATAGGGAAACTTTGAAATTAAACTAATTTTCGGATTCTATCGCGGTGCTAGTATTTTATTTTCTCCCGACGTTTCGAAGACTTTGCAGCCTTCATGGTCACGGGGGGGACTGAGGTGTTGTTCATCCGTAAAGTCAAAGTTACAATATCTACCTACATTTTACAATTATACAACTTTTTAAATTTTAGCTGTTGGTGGTCCGATCTACGCAGAATGAGCTCACAGTGTCTTGAAGTCTGGCAGCCGGTCTTTTGGGTTCCGATTTAATTAAATGTAGAACTGGATCCCAGGCTTGTGCAAGCTTCCAACCATCTTCCCTATTGAAAACACAATTCAGGTTTTATCGAAAGGCTTAAATTTTGCTGTTACTCCACGAAGGATACCGTATGAAGACATTATTTGCAATGTTGAGAATAGTCTCTTCAAAAATAACTTGAAACAGGAAGATTCGGAGGCGATACGCCAAGACATTTCGTCAATTTTGCGTCAAAAGAAAGTGCCGAAACCAAATCTTCCAAAACACGAATAATTCGCTTTAAAGAACTTGCGATCGATGAAGGACCTTACCATTCTCCGTGCAGATAAAGGAAATGCGACAGTAGTAATGGATACGTCAGACTACAATAATAAAATGGAACAACTTTTATCGGATGTAAGTACGTATAAAATAGTCAAATCAGACCCGACTACTAAAGTATTAAAGGCTACTAGCTCTTTAATAAAAGATTACTCCGATAAGTTAAATCTTGACGTAAACTTGCTCGTTCCTTCGTGTGCAAAACCGCCTAAACTGTATGGGTTGCCGAAAATACACAAATTAAATGCTCCGCTACGTCCCATAGTGAGTCAAATCGACACACCAACCTACAGATTGGCTCAGCACGTAGCAAAAGTGCTTTCACCGCTTAGAGGAAACACTAGAGCGTCTGTGAAGGATTCATACCAATTTGTCAGCGATATTAAAGACCTAAAATTAGCTGACAATGAAACTATGGTCAGTTTTGATGTCCAGTCTCTCTTTACGAGCTTACCAGTACAAGATTGCATCAGAATTGTATCTAAGAAGTTAGCAGAGAATAACATTCCTGTGGAATATGCAGAACTACTCCAACATTGCCTTACATCTGGCTATATGTTGTGGAATAATCAGTTCTATGTACAAGTTGAGGGGGTAGCGATGGGCTCCTCTGTATCTCCGGTAGTCGCCGATATATTTATGGAGGACTTCGAGGAGACAGCCCTGAGTACAGCCCCGGTCACTCCAAGGTTTTATAAACGGTACGTAGACGATACTTTCACAATTTTACCATCTGATAAAGTAACTGCATTTTTAAATCACCTTAACTCCATCAACAATAAAATCCAATTTACTATGGAGTTAGAACACAATAAATCTCTTGCTTTCTTAGATGTTTTAATCATCCGTAATCCTAATCAGACCTTAAGTCATACTGTATATCGGAAACAGACCCATACTGATAAATATCTGAACGGTGAATCTCATCACCACCCAAAACAGTTAGCTACCGTGGGCAAATCTTTGTTTCAGAGAGCACAAGGAATCTGTGACGAGAAACACCTGGCCGCTGAGCTGCAACATGTCAAGCAAGTACTGCGAGACAACAAGCTCCAAATTCCACGCCGCCGTCACAGAAACCGAGTGAAACCAGCCACAGTTGAACGTGTTCCGGTTGTATTACCATATGTAAGAGGAGTCACCGACAAGATTGGCTACATCCTGAAGCGTGCTTCCATAAAAACTTATTTTAAGCCGCCTAAGAAGATTAGTCAATTTTTACCACCTGTCAAGTGTCACATACCTCTACAAGAACCGGGAGTATACAAAATAGATTGCAACTGTGGCCTCTCTTATATCGGGCAAACAAAAAGAAATATAGGGACCCGCGTAAAAGAACATATAGCTGACGTGAAACACCGACGCTCGACGAAGTCTGCAGTCGCTGAACACTCTGAGGGAGGCGCCAATCATTATCTGCGACTAGACAAGCCACAAATCCTCGCCAAAGAACACCGATTCCTGCCTAGGATGATTCGCGAGGCTATTGAAATTAAAAACATCCTAATTTCAATAGGGAAGATGGTTGGAAGCTTGCACAAGCCTGGGATCCAGTTCTACATTTAATTAAATCGGAACCCAAAAGACCGGCTGCCAGACTTCAAGACACTGTGAGCTCATTCTGCGTAGATCGGACCACCAACAGCTAAAATTTAAAAAGTTGTATAATTGTAAAATGTAGGTAGATATTGTAACTTTGACTTTACGGATGAACAACACCTCAGTCCCCCCCGTGACCATGAAGGCTGCAAAGTCTTCGAAACGTCGGGAGAAAATAAAATACTAGCACCGCGATAGAATCCGAAAATTAGTTTAATTTCAATGTCTAACATTCGCGTAAACATAAGATAGGGAAACTTTTTAGAATGGAAGGAGGGGAGAAGGCTAGGAACTGTCCGCGAGCCTTTATAGGCCTCAGTGTGAATTGGCAAACATGAGGTATACACACTTAACTGTGTGCCTAGGACCGCAACAAATGTCTCCCGGTGCATGGGCGTGCATTCGGTGTGGGGACTGAGCGCACAAGAATAGCCTCGGGGGGTACAATACGGTTTAAGTATCATAAAGAAGAGCGTTTGGTACTGGCGACCTATACAAAAACTATCGTTGGAGCATTTTCTAAAAAAAGCACTAGAATATAGGGTTTCGAACTCAGTTTTTCCTTTGCTCTACCTAATCAATGCACTAGTTATGTTTTGTATCGGTTTGTTATGATTTAAAAAGATGACGCAAAATGTATCCTTTGCCCACTCATGCAGAAAATTACAAATGACGCTTCTATTGCTTCAACACAAAGTATAAAACCGAGTTATCGCATAAAATGTGATTTTACGGACACAATTAAAAAAAAACTCAACTGATAAAAAAAATGCTCGTCCAGTCTTAGCTGCAAACTTAGCACACGATGTATATGGCGTTGACATCAGAATACAATGCACGCGGAAATCTTAATAGGTTGTTCAAAGTGTAGCCTACTTTCATCTCCGGATTTCCACGACTAAATAGCGAACGTCTAAACATAAATCGTTCGTTTTTGTCGTGAACAATATTAACCAGACACAAAACATGCTTTTAGAGACAAGTGAGTGTTCCCACGATGGTTTTCAACGTTTGTATAAAAAGTGATGACTAATGACTATAATTGCGTAGCGTATTCCAAGTCTATAGAGTATCATTACAAACGTTTTATTTTAATTTTTAATTCAATACAACACCTTTAAAATAATTAGCTTCTAGTCTTCTCGGTGAATGTCTATTTCCGGAATGAATTTCACACAAAAATCTCTGCATGAAAAGTCACTCTCGAGCGCATTGACTATGTGTGAAAAAACAATTTAATATTGGAATGAAATACTACGGATTAGCATTATTCCCGTAAAAAAAATGTCCATAATATGTTTTAACTATTTTATACGTACGTTATGCATTGACCTGTCAAGTGTTCCCGCTAGCCTGTCGCGCTTAGTAGACCACGATGATCATTATCTCGTTCATAACTTTACTTCAGTTCCATCTTCACTGACGCACTGTCATCCACCATGTTTGCACTGTGTCTTCTCTGTGTCCTTGTTCAGGCGATATCAGGTGAAAGTACCACTGAAGAAATTCAGTACCTCAACGAGCTACCCTTGGACAAACTTTTGAGGTTAAAATCATCGTTGCAAGACCTTGTAACAGCTGATTATGGGAATGTTTCGGTGACGACTCCAACATATTTTCAATCGTTTGGCGCACAAGCCATGGCTATCAAGGCACCGCCGATAAAACGCACAGATTACGAAGAAGGTCTTTATAAGAAGGAGAGCAAAATAAGCAATATATTCTCAATGTCGGTGACAACACTCGCGTTCTTAGCGTTTGGTGGTTATTTGCTGTGTCTCATCGTGCAGGCCGTGAAAGCAAAACAAAATTACAACACTGGATTTCAAGTACCACAGCCAACGACATTTTTTGTAAGCTCGGGACTTAAGAAGAAGCCATCTCCTCAATTTGCTTCTTATGGGCGACGGAAAAGAGACATTCGAATTGACAACACAATCAGAGAAATTGAATTGCCACCGGAAAAGTTGTTTGATGCTTTGGTACAACTGTGCGAAGGATATGCCAATTGGAGTAAACAGAACGATGACATAGCTGTGTTTTAAATGTAGGTTCCTAGTACATACATATTCCAAATATTTTTTTTACCATTTGTGTTATCAGTAGTCACTGACAATTAATAAAAACGAAGCGGTACCAATGAATTAACTTTCTTAAATTTAACAATACATTTTCTCGATCCTTATTTGAAATATTAACGTAAACGTATGTATAAGCACATGTGTTAAATAAAATCCAATGTAAGGCAAGCGTTTAGTTTAAGATATAAAATGTAATATGTGTAAAAATTAGCGCATTATGCTAGCGAATATATTAATATTTTTCACTAAAAGCCGGCCACCGCAAAACGGCTGTTTACATTAAATGCAGGAAGCCAGATTGCCCGGCAATATCTGTAAACGTTTTCAAACTGTCAAATAATCACGCTAACACCTAATAATAGCTGCATCTTAGCTTTAAAGATTCTATTGTATATACCACTCAAGAGAAGATTTGCGTTCCATGAAAATAATAAAATATCATCTTTATGTCTGTTGTAATAAAGTGTGGTTTCGTGTGGATGGTGTAGGTTTTTTATGATATTTTAGTATGTAGCGAGTGTTCAGTTTTGTTTGTAAGAGCTGGTAATGAGGGGGTGCTGCGTTGGATCTGTCATCGCTCGAGCTCTACTGTTTACAGGCAGGTGCCCGCATACAAAGTTAGCGTGATACGGAATAGCAATGTAACGTTTATTATAAAAATAAATTTGTTATTCATGTGCCAACGATAATGGCGATTTATACAGACATGTGCTCTAAACTCATTTAGATTTTTTAATGTTTGCAGGCAACATTAAAATTTATACCGCTTGTTGGGAAATATGTACAGAATAAATTTTGTGGTTCTAGTGCAGATATCTGTTTAAAATATAGATAGTAATACATTTTTATTAATGTAGTGCACGATATTTGTTATAATTATGACAGCAATGTAGAAATCGCGACAGCTGAAATAAAAATAATGTACCATTAATTAAAAAAAAAAACACTTTTAGTAATATTTATTAAGAATATATTTTTAGAAATCTTATAAATTTAAGCAGTCTCTTGTTTAAAATCTAAAATCACGAACCAAGCGTTAAGTTAATCGATCGTTAACTTTGTTTAACTAACGGCTGTGTAACCATGCCTTTGCGCGTACAGTAGCGATGACATAAGCGGGTACGGACCACATGTCCCCCGCTGATTTGTGGATACAAGCCTCTATCTGTTAAAATAAGACCATTATCTTAACCCTATCGGAGCTTAACTTAAACACAATAAACACTGATTGCAGTAATTTATACGGTGATTAATTTTATGACATAAGATTATCTTATAATTTCTCATAGCGGCTTATTTTTAGCACACTCGCGCCTTTTTTACCGGAAGGGGTAGGCAGAGACGCAACTAGTGCACCCATTATTTGTTGTGTGTATTCCGTCCCATGATGTGATAGGGGGCAAGCCTACCGCCATATTGGGCATAATTTAGAGGCCCCGGGCTAATATTCAGTCGAAACACTCAATATCACTTTGCTCGACCCGGGGAAAGAACCCGAGATGTCAGCATTTTTGACATGAAGTATACACTATACCTATCACTCATCTTTTTGACCGGCACGAAATTAATTACTAATAGCCCTCTGTACGTATCGTTTATCACTATACTTCAGGTGCTGCATTAGAACTGTCAGTTAAAGTGATTAGTTTAGCAATGTAGTTAAACGAAGTGTGGTTGAGCCAATATTTTCAGTAATTATCACTTCCATAATAATCGCATGAAAGCATAATGTTGGCAGTCAGTTGTCGCCATTATGTGTTGTGTGTTTGCTACAGTTGTTGTCAGCGGCTGCGTTGTGATTTTTCTTTGAAAAATGTCTCTCGATATCATATAGAAACCATAAGGTTTTATCGTTGGCGTAAATAAGACATCTCGAATTATAAGCTGTTACTATATTATAAGTATGTACTTATTATATACACAGTTGGTTAAATCCCTATATTTGTAAAATAAATTTGATAAAAATGACGCAATTCCCCACTATATTTTTAAAAGTGATTTACCCTTGTTCGCCTATCTCCAGTATGATTGAGTGCAAAATATTGTTAGCATACCAGATGTTACTCGTAAGTATTAAATTCCCGTCGGAGTAAAACACTTTTTTAAGTATGTTGCAGAAGAGTCTCTCCACATAACACATAGATGCTGCTACTGGCCATTGCGGTCACAAAAAGTGTTAAAGCTCCGAACTAAAATCAATGCAATTTGCAAACAACACTGTCCCTCAACTAAAAGTGGGTATAGATAAAAAAAAGTGTGAAGTGCAATTTCGAATACTTAAACGTGGTCCCGGTGGCAAAAAAATCTGCATAATCTCTTTAACACAATGGATTTCCAAAAGAACAATACAAATTGATTTGTCGGCACTTTATATTAACTTACAAGATAGGGGGTGGTACAGCGTCTCTACTACCAATGTCGTTTCATAGTAAAAAATAATGTAATCAATACTCAAAGATATTAAGTTATTGAATTAAATATTGCACATAAACAATTGAACATAATACATGGATATATTCACTAATATGACTCAAATGGCGGGTATATAATGGAGTGTGTTTAGGTCAGAGGTTTACGACCAGAGGGCTCTCTAACTAAATTGAATTCGACTCGAAATCGCCTCGTAAAGGAACTCATCGTCCCACTTTACAATCGCTCAACTCGTCGTTATGGGATGTCACTTTACAAGGATATTGTAAAAGAAAATACTTATGAGCATTGTTTATTGGTGATAGAATTAAAGATGTTATAAACGGAGAACATTTTATACAAAATTATCGCCTATTAACGGTCGCAGTAAGTGACATGCATAGAAGGCAGTGTTAGTAATAGAGTTGCGATCTCATCTTTCACTGCTATGATACATGCTACTTTCTAGAATAATTCGACGTAAATGCATTGTAAATTGCTCATAATAAAACATCATAATATTACAGATTATTAAAACTATAATTTTGTACGTTATACCAGTGTTTGGTAAAATATTTATTTTGCGCTATAATAAAAACACTGGCGATTAACCGGCTTCTGTATCTTCTAATCAAGTAATAAACAACAAAAAACTAAATGTAATTTAATGCTATTCAAAGCTAAAATAGTATTATAATGTTCATAAAAGATAATAAACATAACAATTTTGATTACATGAATATTTAAAATACGTGAGAAATAAATCACGTGCCAAGTCAAGTGTTTTGTATGCGACTATCTGTAGGTGAATCAGAATGTCATATTGCTATTTTATGAGTGGTGCATACAATCGAGTCGTGTCCGTTTATCTCGATACTACGGCCCAACAAAGAATTTATTTCCTAATCTGTTGTTTTACAGCAATACTGCAGTTGTTTAGCTTCGCGATGTCACGCCGCGCCGTGTCTGAAAACATTCGATTATAGACCTTTTATGACAGTTAAGGGTCATGTGGCAAAGGATGTTGTTTTTTTTTTGCACATATTTGACACAAGAAATTGGTTTATTCTTAAAATTATTTTGGTTATAATCAGGGCCTTGTTACTCGTCAGCTCGGTTATAGAAATATTAAAGAAAGTAATACCTACTCATTTATATAAGTAATTACCTATTATTAAGATAGTTTCTTAGAAATTTATAATATAAAAAACGAAATCAAATATTTAATGATAAATACGTACTTTTTGAATTTCTATATTGTGGAATTAAGTTGAGATTAGCGATTAAACTTTATTTGAATTATGCATGAAATAAATTCATTTCAATTATAAAACAAAATATAATTATATGTGTTCTAAACTATAAAAATTATTCTCATGAATTACTTTTACCACTTTTTTGCAATGAATTGAAATTACTAGTTACTATCCGTAACAGCAATAATATTACCTAAAACTTTGAATTTAAAGGTATTTACTGCGTGGCATTATACTGCCTTAATTATCTTGAGACATGAGATATGAATACCCAACATTTACGTACCACTATTTTAATTACTGAAAATAAAAATATGTAAGTTGAAGTTTACGTTAACTTACATATACGATGCGTTCTTAGTGTGTTTTATTCACCTTTAAAAAATAACTGTTTGTACAAATCGCATACGCATTACATACTTATATTGAATTAAGTAATCTTAAAAAAATTGCCAAGTAGGCACATTGAAATTCTGATACCAATCTTCTGGGCATTTATCATGCATTCATATAAACTAGGTATAATAATTAGGAACTATGAATTAAAAACTACTCACTGTACTTGTATAAGCATTTTCCTATTTAATAAGCATATTTTTTTGTTTTTAAGCCTGTAAATAGAAAGTCACCAGTTCTAACTGTTAGATCTTTTGGTTAAATCACACGGAATGCAACAGTAAGCTTCCAATTAGTTTTCTATAAAATATGAAATAGTGTTGAAAATATAATTTTTAAAAAGGGTTTCTGACTCAGTTACTTCCTCAAATCCAAAGCTTGTTAGGAACCTTCACAATATGTCGGATACATTTGATTCCTTGTTATATTTTCCTTCAATAATAAAGCAAGCTACTACAATGAACACTAATGTAACGTAAAAATCTGAGGCGCGAGTTGTAACGTCAAATTTCGAACCCAAAAACTCCATGGCGACGTTCCCTATAGCCATAACATTATTCATTGCAATGTTTACAAAATTATATTACAACAATAACAATATTACAAACGACATTTATATATTTAACGAGGTTCACGCATGCAGTTATTTGTTCATTAATCTTCAGGCCGATCGTAACTAATGACCAAGGTGATTGCATACTCGTATTATAACTTAAGCATGTGTCGTAATACGTGTTTGCGTATACGTGCTCCTAGTATAAACTATACTTCAGTTGTTATGTGCATAATAGAAAATTGTATTTGTATTTTTTGCAATCAAATTCTATAAACTGTAGACGATATATTATGAGTATATAAATGTATATATATGTATAATGTGTATGGGATACATTGTTAAAATACCGCACAAGTTAAGTAAAGCTTCATACCCTTTTAAGAGATAATAATTGTCTAGTTGGGTTTCGACCCAGCCACAATATTGGTATAGCTTGTATTATCAACTGTTATTTAATTTCACTCAAAAATTATTTCCAGTGGCCGATAATTTAATTAACACAGTTCATCCTGCATCATTTAAAGAACTATGTACATAATAGATATCATATTTTTATTTTTGTCCTGTTTTTATTATTTTTCCATAAAGTGCATTCTACTTGAGTAATAACATTAATTTCAGCAGGTACATTACAAAAAATAGCTTACAAAATATAATTATTAGAGAATTAATCTCTGTTAGCGAAAAATAAATAGTTTAAATTACATATTAACACATTGTTAATGATTTATACGTACAAATATAATATTATATATAACTTATAAGTACTAATAACACCATAATGCTTAAATATTTTTTTAATTCCTCTTTCAATATGTCATAGAGTTATATTTTATATCTTCCATTTTAGACTTGGCTTGAGAGCATGAATAGTCTCTTTATAATTTTCAGTCTATTCAAACGCATAAATTAATTTGATATATTGTCCAGCTTCTTGACCTTGGCCTAACATATATTCAAGTAACTTTTGCGTGCTACCACTTCACACGGAGAAATCTTATCTTGATAAAACCTTTTATCTTTTAAACATAAATATCTGCCTGTGCTAATAAATCTACGTAAATATAAATATAAATTCTAAAAGTAATAAAACGAAATAACAAAACCATATTTGTGTCTTTATTATGAAAAAGTGATTTAGGTATTTAAGTAAAAAAAATATTAGTTTTAAAAAATATTTTATTACAATATAGTACAATTTTCTGTATTACTTATTAATATTATTTCAAATACAAACTCCTATTCTTCCTCAATATCAATGCATATAAATCTAGTATCGATACCTTTCGTATTTAACTCTCATAAAACATTTAACTGGACGCCATATAATACACCATTGACTTGAGTTACGATTATGAACGGGGACCCAACAAATTAGCATTCAAAATGGCACGATGCTCACATGCAGAGCACAACTAGACAAGCTCCGGCCGGTTGCAACATTACACAGGGCCATACCTGGGACTTGATCCTTAAGTTTATTAGGTTTAAATTTATATTATAAATGCGAAAGTTTGTGGAGATGTTTGGTTGATTTTGACACCTTTACCGGTGAACAGATTTGGATGAAATTTGGCAATTATTTATTAAGATACTATATCGACAGTTACAAATATACTATAAAATACAGTTGACCCATAACATTGGTCTTTGTGTACTATAATTATAGGTGAATATACCATTCTTGATATTATTATTATTACTGATAAATAGACCATGGCCTGGATTAATAATAATAGGCTACTTAATATCCCGGAAGAATTCACCGTAGGCATATGCCGGGAAAGATTTTCGCGAGAGGGGAACTTATAGCAGATAGGTACATATATTAATATATTACATATTAAATAGATTTTCATAAATAAGTTGAATCGTGTCATTAATAAAATCGAATCATCTTGTCAAATGAATCAAAGGAGAATGCCCATTTTTGTATGAAAGTTGGGCTACGCTTGCGTCTGTACAAAACCTTCGCTAAACTATAGGGAATATATCCTAAATCTCATATAAATTGAAAACAATTGGATATTCGATGGGAGTTCGGAGTAATCAGAATTTTATTAACTCGGTTATTTTGAGGTTAAGTATCGACTGCAATGATGTACGGTAGAAAGTACCTACGTGCCTAATTAAGTTCAGTATTGCAGTACCTACTTGATATTGCTATAAACAATTATTGGACATTCTTTTCACTTAGCTTTAATCGCTCTTATAAGAAGCTGATAGGTATTAACATATCTGATGAGACGAAGCTCCAATAAAACTTCTAAGATAGTATGGCGGAATATTAATTTTTCCACTGAGCATATACTACCCGACCCTTTGTGTAAGTACATATTTTTCTGGCTTATGAGTTATTCCATTACATGGATTAATTTAATCTTTATTTTCACCTACCATTAGCTCATTTCAATATGGCGTCAACACATATTGTAGAATAAATTCAGCTTAGTTTTTATAACCGGCCGCATGCGTGATGCCAACCCTCTTTGGAGGATTCCGATCCCAGGCAAGTCATGTCAGAAACAAACAAACAAGAAAATGTTGCTTGGCCTGGAAATCGAACTGGAACCCAGGAACTAACTTCACAGCCTAATTAGGCTAATAGTTACTTATCATAGGAAAAGAAAAATAAAACAAGAAATACGAAATCCGATGTATATTTTTATATAGATGTGTATTTTTGATAGATATGGCTTCCCAGAAAACAAACAAGAACTTGATGTGGCCGCAACACGCTTATAATACTTCTGAAGTGAGTGAATGACTTCTTGCAGTGCTGGTCGGGTCATGTCATGTCGTTGTTGTCTGTAAACCTCTCTATTAACTGATCTCCAGCAGGCAGCACAAACTCGTTCCAGCCTTGAAACCTGAAATATAATGTAGAAATTGAGTAAACATCTTCAGATTATTTTTATTGTTAAACTGTGTTCTTTAGTTTTTGCAAGATTTTTCCCACATTGTGGGTAGGTTAATAATAACCTACATAACTTACAAACTGGATAGCTTGTCTATAAAATATACTTATCGTTGCTGTGGCATCGCAATGGTGCAGTTAAAACATCGCCGGGATAAGTATGTCATCTCGATTAATTGTCCTGGGTCTAGGTTCTAGACGACTTTGTGTTGCTAACTAAAAGCCTTCCGTCTCAAAGTTCGGAACACACATTATACACCTTGTTTCTTAACAGTGAATTTCTCGACTCAACATTAAAATACATAAGAATAACACTCTGATCTTGAGTAAAATATTTTAATAATTAAATATTTTTATTCTGACAAATCTAGTGTTAAAATGTCATTCATTTCAGTTGCCAGTGTAATAAAAATCAGTACCCATATATTCATTTAATTAAAAATAAAGTCCAAACATGTTTTAGCTGACTTTAGTATTTCTGTCAATGCAAGTACAAGTCGCCATTGGTTTGTTTTAGAAGGATTAATATTTTATCTTTTTACCAGCTATTTGGAGTTTGGGGGGAATTTGTTATAAATTGGTATCAATTCGCCATATTGGCACTAAATTATCCGGTGTTTGATTTACAACAATTAAACAACTTTTTTTTTCATATCTTTAAAACCCCTATTTGCTCATGGCTGAAATAAATACAAATGAAGTAATAATTAAAATTATGATTTTACATGGTTATTTGGTTAAGACGCATGACTGACGCAAAGATAGCCTGGTTTTGGGCATTGTCCTTTAATGTTCGGCCATAATTTTAATATAAAGTTTTATTCGATTTTGATCGATATAAAAAATAATATACACAATATAGTATTAAAGTTGCGGTTTATTACTTTCAATATCTCTCAATATCACTCATAATATTTTTAATACCGTTTAGAAAAAAATCTTTTCCTTAATGATTAACTGAAGGCCATATAGATATAATGATATAAACAGGCAACCTATGTAACATTCAAATAGCTCTTCAACATCACGGGTTTCTAATAATTTTAACCAACCAAAACAAATCACACTCTAAAACAGTAACAAAAAAATATGAGTATTATTTTTTTATCTACTAGCCATGCACGTATTAAAGATAATATCAAAATACTGCGTCATAAATTAAAATAAACAAATGAACGTATCATAGCAAAACAGCGGTTTAATGAGGCCCTGTGCGTGTATGACCGCATGCAGTATACGAACTTAGGCACTACATTAAGTGAGTAACAATAAATATCTCAGGCAACAAAATACATCGCGCACTCTGTTGACAAATCCCGCAATAAAATATAAGCATTTACAATAAAATTAATTATTATTTACACGGTGCGGTGGGCGCGAGAACCTCCGATAGAATAATGTGGATTAGCTACGTTATTATTCTACATGGGACTCATATCATATGCGTTTACATAAATAAAACATAGAATCGTAAAATATTCTTATTATTTTAATTTCATATTTACACTTTTCATATTATACACGCAGATGTGCATTATGCAAACACAGTTACAAGGCCTTTTAAATAGTGTAAACTTAAAACAGTTTGGTTTAAATATCCGCCAATTGGTACATTGAATCGTATGTATTATTTACACAACACACTCTAATAGCGAAGAAAAATATCGAACACATCCGCACATCATTAGAATTTAACACATTTAATGTGTTTGTAATTACAATACAGATTGGTGTTTGTAATAGTTTTGGTACTAAATCTTATACTTGTTATTTTTCGTACAAATCTAGATCACTGTGGAAAGGGAGGTTTTTTATATGTTGCACATACATTTTTATCTATGGGGCTTAATATATATTATTTAAAACATTGTGGCTATGAATTATTAATTTTGCAATAAAATTATTTTAAATAATAACGTGGTGAATCGTTTCCATTGCTAGCGTGTCGTATGGGTCCTTAAAGATGGCCAACTCTATTTTACGAAAAACTTTTAATTCACGTTTTTCTTAGTTATGAAGTAAGAGTAAGTATGTCCACACGAGTCGGGCCGGAGTTCCGCCATGTTGGAGGTCCGGGGACCCCGCGGCGCCTTGCTTTATCGCACGCTGCGCGCGCGCCGGACACCTCACGTCCTCTTATCTGTGTAGGGTCACCATAATGTTTAATAGCGCTCAATGGCCAAACGCCTACACGCACAGGAAATCACTAAGATAATTTAATTAGGCAATTTGTTTAATTATAAATTTATTATTCTGGTTTAAATCACTATTTTGTTTTTTGATTGGTAGAGTCTGAAATATTGTATTTGTACAAATGTTAATCAGGTATTGTTATTAAAATTCTGTTGCAACAGATATTAAATTTATTCAATGGCTGTTCTAACTATTTAGTAATTCAGGGTGGTTGGTCGAGTGGCGCGCGGGGGTAATCCTATGAATATTGTAGAAGTAGGTTTATATATACATTTATTTACAAAAAGATGAATATATGTTGTTTTATAATAAGTATCGCGATATATGTACATTCATACTTCATTCCTCATCGGGTATCACACCTTTAAGTTACGCTACAGTAATAGCCTTTAATTAAACGAATTATGTTAGTGATTAAATCTTATCTCTACAGAGGCACAACTTTTAATAATCAACATTAAAGTATTCAATATATATTATAGACCGAATCCCACATGATATAATAATCCAGACTAATAAACATTATACGGAGCAACGATTTCCGGATTAATAAACGCATAAATACTTAAAGACACAAAGCATGTGTTAATAAACAATGGCGCTGATGTGGTTTGTATCTTACTTGTTATATAATCTTGTTTAACGGGCATCTGAGATATTTACAAGTTATAGATAGATAACAAGTGGTAGAATGAGTTGATTTTAGACTTAGGTAATAGTTTATTTTTACCTCGTGATTAGACGGTAGAGTAGACAGCTGTAAGCGAATCTTTTTTTACAAAAAATCTATTTTAGTACTTACTACTATCACTTGTCATTGTGATTTATTCAGCTATTTTTTACTTTCGGATATAAATAAAATAGTTATTAAAGCAGGGTAAAAGTTAGGTAATAATTCGTTTTAATAGATTTCCTATTTTGTTGTGGTAAGGTGGTCGCAATCCGTTTCATAAATAGTTTTAACCAATCAATATTTAAATCTATCAATTTTTAAGTAGAACCTGCATAATATTAACTGAAACATTTATTGGAATGGTTTATTACTAAAATGCTTTATACCTATGCTTAGCATATAGTCATTTAACACGTTATTAACATTAAAGTCATTAACGCTGGTTCACTATTATAAGGCTTTGATATACATATTGAATTATATATATCATATGATTCTACTAAGTCATTTTCAGTAATCCCAATTCCAATATTCCCGAAAGATGATTTATTATGTTTTCTTTTACAAACAAGATTTTTTTTAACTTTGCAACTGAAGGAAATTAAGATAAGATTGTAATAGTAAGCCAGCGATTTAACAAACATACAAAATGAAGTGCACCGTACACCGCTACTCGTCTGCTTTACGGGGCTCTCGAGGCAATCATAATTCGTCTCCGGTGCCTCCGCCGGCCACGCAGGCGTCTCTGCCGACTTTTATTGTGATTTACACACGCAAAACCTTTGTTACCTCAACCAACGTTTAGTATTGCACGAATACTGCTATCGCATCATGCTTTGCTATTCTGTGTGTAAATTGGAACAAGAAGTAGTATATGTTTGGATGTCGAATGGTAGGGAACAATAAAATCCTACTGATGTTATAAATGCGAAAGTTTGTGAGGATGGATGTATGTTTGTTCCTCTTTTACATAAAAAGTACTAAACAGATTCGGATGAAATTTTACAGTAATATTGGTTATACATCAGAATAAAATATAGGCTACAATTTATAATGATTTTGTGTAATTTGATCATAATATGACGATACATATCAAGTAAGTCGGAAAAAAAAATCCGAAAAACTACTTCACGCGGGCGAAGCCGCGAATAAAATCTGGTATTATATAAATCCAAAGTATTTTTGTTGCGATTAAGTCATGTTAATAAAAAATAGGTTTTATTAGTCTGGCATGTCTAGGATAAATTTATATTAGTATTTAATACTTATAACATACTAACCATGACACTATTTAATGGCAAAATGATAAAGTTCAAATTATAGATACTATTTGGAAAGGAATTGTACGTACTAATTTTAAAAATGGATATTATATCTAAATCAATAACTTATAGCCAATAATTATTAGATTTAAGTCGTAGTGTAACCTACTGTATAAATAAATACTACTTAACACAGACACCTAGAATTATACGATTAATAAATATCCATAAAGAATTGCATGTCTTTGTGATTTATATTTGAATGCAGTCACGCATACGATTACGATAGGCAATAAGAAATACAACACACCTCATAAATATAATTATTATTTTTACAAAATATAAACAGCATAACTCATAAAATCACATTTTTTTATATTTATATTTTTCGGTTAGGAAACCAAATTCACCATTCTTGTTCCCATAAGAAAAGTATTTTTAACATAAAATTAAATTGACTAAAACAATACATCGGTCACTGATCTTTCTATAAGTGAAAAGAATAAAATCATGATAAAAATCGTATCAACTTGACTTTACAACTAGTAATCTCCATTCGAATTCTTCTCAACTATAAAAATTCTATTTCCTCTCTGGGTTGCAACAACGTCCATAACCAATGTCCAATAGCCATTAATAATATTTTTATTGATAAGATTTAATGATTTCGTGCATTTATTAATATTAAGAATTCATCTAATACATGTATATTAGGTTAATTTTAAATATTAACGATCGATTAATATTGAATTTCATATTGAATAATGTTTAATGACACGATTATGCAAATATTATTAGTTCTTAATAAACAGTTTATACATCTGATGGGCGCGCCACACGAGATGGCGCAGCGCGCGAGTCGTCGGCCGCGGCCTCGCCAGTCGCCTCGCTCGGCGGCCGGCACCCTAATTACAATAAATACAACAACACATTAGAATCGATCACATCGGAAAGTTATTTGTGTTATTTATCGGAACTAATAAACGTGATGTACGATTATCGGTGTCTTTTTATTTTTAGGGTATCGCAAATGACTCTATGTTCAATAAACCCCGGCTTTTTCCTATTTATTTTTTATAAGAGTTTCACCAAGTCTATATCTTTTTTTTAATTATACAAAAAATTAAAACTTTCTTAAGTTTCAGATAGTTAGAAAATGTTGAATACAATTTAAATGAGAAATAAAGTGTTTTGGACTCTTTTATAAAGATGCATATCAGTACATTAAAAAATATAAGTAATTAAAGAAAGAAAGAAAAGAAAGATTTTATTATTGAATAAGAGTGTAATATGTGCAACAGTAGAAGAGAAAAACAAATTATATAAAGAAATGTAATACAACTATACCCAGTATGCCAATAATGGGAACCCTCATTCTGTTCTTTGCTACTGGTACTGGTGAGGTTGATTAATACTGCAGCGCTGATTTTCAATGTGGGACCCAGGTGACGTACAGGCATTAAGTTAGTGTGAAACATAAATTTGATAATAACACAAATACAAAACATAAAACAAATTCGATCACAATGTCTTATTATACTGTAGTATCGTAGAAAATTACAAGGGTTGGAAAACGATGAAGAAATCTTATTAGTTTATGGGTTGATATTAAATTTAGTTTCGAGCCTAAGTACTTTAGACACAGCAAAATAAATATACTGAACCTTCTTCTCACAACAAAAACGTACCTTGTCACATTTTTATTACGCTCACGAATGCAGGAACAGATACAAGCAGTTGTTATAGGATCCGTGGCGAGTCTCACACGATCCGGTATTATTTATTGCGTTTATTGGGCGCGAGCTTGTGCGCCGATATAAAGCATTTCCCGAGGCGACATACGATGGCGACCCGACAACGAGAGTTATTCTCGAACACTCGACATTATTATAGTTATTGTTGTCTCATGTTATTCTTTACAACTTGACACGGATTTATCGTAAGTCGTGTTATGTATTGAATAAATTTTTATAAGAATTAATTAAGTGTTGGAACTTAGCTCATTGTATTCCTTCCACAGTTGGTGATATAACGAAGGTATTTATTCCAAACAAACGAATGTGTGGTCCATTATCTTACATCAGAAGTGTTAATAGAAAATGAAGTGTAGGTATGCAAAATACATTTTAATGCTAAACTTATTTTCTTACCAAAACGTATCGCAGAGTCTCTCCGAAGTCTCCGAACAGCACTAAATACCTATTTATATTAGCACAGCACATTTTTACGACACCAAATTAAGAAATTAAAATAAAGGAGACTTAAGAATAGCACCCCTTACTTCTGGGGCCAACCTCGTTGAGCAGAGTTATGGGGATAATTCACGTCGACAATACAGTTTATTAACAGTTAGTTATGTGCCGCGTGATGATATCGCGCCTACAATTAAATATTAATATGTGTTTGAGACGGTGGGCGGTGGCGGACGATATCAGCTGTAATGGTTCACCGCTTTACGCCATACATCGTTCTTTTAGTTTAATAGTTGAATGTACAAAAAAATGGCTATAAATTTACCCTAAAATAATAAAGATTACACAATACAATCAATGGAAAAGAAAAAGTTATCCAACGATGCAACTCTACATTTATAAATCAATTTACATATCACAAAAATTCAACAATTGTTTACACTTGTAATGGGAGGAAAGGTTAATAAAGCAATGCAAATATTACTAAACTATAATTAAAATAAATGTGAATTGTAATAATATTCTTTTAAAATGCAAGTAAACAATGGCTAGTATATGTCCTGTGCGCGTCACATTGTACGAGAAAATTTAAAGTCATTATTTATCATGGATTGTTTATGTCTGTAATACATCCAAGTAATATCAAAACACGAAAAATTTAAAAGCTCAATTTTAATTTATTATACCCACATAATATGTTGCTCTTAATTATAACGTATGGCTATAAAAATGATTCAGTGCTTTCAAAACTTCCTATAATTTAATGTTAATTTATAACAGATCAAGTTTTGATTAGAGAATGTCATATTCTGCCCTATCAACATATTTTAATCTTATAAATTTTAATACTTATAGCTTATAGGAAACCATTTTAAAATTAGATACAACAATACAACATTTTACCACTAGATTTTGAACCTTGTGAGTTCAATTTAACAATTGTGCAGAAATCAATTAAAATTGTTAACACGATCTACGATGTTTAATTAATTCGTATTAAATACGCGGAGAGAGCTCGCGTGCACAAAGAAAGGCACCTGTATCATAAGCGTAAACGAAAAAACCAAATTGATTGCCCCCACCCGTACGTAAATATGTCGACGGACGCTCTCGTAAACTGTAAGAGGATATTTTAACTGCGTCGATATTTAATATTTATTGCGACACCGACACCCAATATGAACAAGCGATTTGTGTGTATAATCATGTATCGATACATTCCAGGTAGGTACTTTTTAGAAGAACGAAAGTCACCGGCATAGCCTGTCGAATTAGCATTTTGAAGTGACAGTGGGCAGGGCATATAGCTCGCAGAACTGATGGGGCATGAAT
Organism: Manduca sexta; assembly: GCF_014839805.1. NCBI lineage: Eukaryota > Metazoa > Arthropoda > Insecta > Lepidoptera > Sphingidae > Manduca > Manduca sexta. The sequence continues at coordinate 5,239,178 of NC_051125.1, forward strand.
GTTCTGGAGTGGAGGCCACGAACTGACAAGCGCAGCGTCGGACGTACATACACCCACGCGGTGGAGAGATGACCTTATAAAAGTGTCTGGAGGTCGCTAGATGTGGGCCGCTTCCGACAAGTCTATCTTAAAATCTTTGGGGGAGGCATACGTTCAGCAGTGACAAGACGAGACAATTGCTGTCTTAATAACATTAATAAATAACTGGGCTGTAAACAGTAGCCTCACCATCCAAACTATAAATTATAAAGCATCGCGTAGTGGATACTACTCTGTGGTCATTATTTGAAGACATTAGACCTTAATGGCCAGTTTTTTCATTGACAGCCTGCCAGAGTTAGGTACTAATACGTATCTTAAAAAAAAAGTGGTTTGTGTTGTGACAACACTCATGGCATATTTTAGTGACGTTTTTGTTTCAAATCATATGAACAAACGCACTATTAGTCTCATAATTATAAAACCCAGTAATGTAACAATGCCTACAACAACAACAGTAATGTAACCCAGTATCTGTAACAATGCCTACAACGTCCTTCAACTCTATGACTTTCGGCGTCAATTAACTTCGATTAATCACCTTTGTGTTGGTGAGAACCTTTAATACAATTTATAATAAGAAACGTTAAAAGGTAGTAATCGCATTACTTATTTGCATTTATTAGCAAGTCCGGTAGGTTATCGAGTAGGAAATCAACGATTCGAATTGCAACATGCAATAGTAACCTAATCTGTAGTAACACCAGTGTAGTGTGCATTAAAAACTGTTCAACTGCTATTCTGGTTATATTTTATACAATTATTTTTTAACAATTCTTAAGTTTAATTTATCCTTTAACTATGTTTTTATAGTAAATCAAAATACGAGTGGATATTGTTTCACAGTAGTAATCATGAGTCGGCTTTAAATTGTCATGAGTATAAAATATAATATTTTTACAAACAAGGAATAGGAACTGAATTTATAACTTTCCTATTATAATTAGAATTTTTCATTTTTATAGCCAATCAATGTATGTAGTAACTAGTAAGGAAGCGGTATTTAATATATGACGCATATTTCTTGTTATGCGTTTAACGTGATTTTTTTTTTATTAATAATAATAGAAAGAAATAATAATAATAATAAGAATAAGAAATAATACTTATTTCTAGATTCTGGCGAATGTAGTATCTGACAATGGCCCCAACTCACATTGGTTTATTGAATAATTCTTAGCCCAAAAAGGGTTACAATAGGAACTAGCCATTATTAAATAAAATAACCAACCATTCGAAGATCAAACAGATATTACAAATATAGACAAATGAAATTTGGATACATCGAACGTTGAACGGGCATCGCACCCGAAAGGATGTGCTGTTTGTTGACTCACTTATTTAGATACCGCTGGCCTAATTGTACTCGGGCGTAAGACGGTAGACCAGTATACGATTTACGGTGATTTTATTATCGCACTAACAAAAGCAGACTTAATAAATCACCCAAAGTTGTGATTTCCTCAAACCGATTGTAATCAAACAGCTATCGTATAAGGAAGTCGTTTGGAACACCCGCTCTTTTATTTTTATTCTTATACGAATGAGAGTCGAATTTTAGCGTAAAATTCTTTAATAGACTTTTATTTGATACATTTTTTACACTTATTGTTTACTAGTTGACCCGACAGACGTTCTCCCGTTTTAACTATGAATTTGCAGCGCGCATTCTGACAGTATAATTAATATTTTTGTTAAGTTTTTTCTTAAATTTCCTAATTTTTCGCTCAATTCTTTGATTTTTTTCTTTCATAAGAGCCTTCCCCTGACAATAAAAAACATAATAAAGAAAATAGTGAAATCGGTCCAGCCGTTCACGCGTGAGGGTGTGATCAAGGGAAATAGGGATTCATTTTTATATATTCAGATGTAGATTACGCGTTTTTTACGGACTAGAATTTTAACTACAAAGTTAAATCACTACATTAAAAATTCTGCAGCGGTATTTCGGGCTCATGTTATGATCAGATGTTCCCTACACCAATCGCATATTATTGTGCATACGTTCGACGAATACCGAGTACGAATAAAATTGTACACCGAACTGGAAATCCAATCGTAAAAAAATATTTTATGTTAACCAAATTCACATATTGTAACATCAAGAACAAAACTACATCTGCGTTCACTTACGTACGCAAATTTCCCACGCCCAAATTCTGGCAAAGCGGTACACGTCAAGTTTTAAGAAATCACTATCCGAATGAGTAAAACTATTCCGAAATGAAAACCAATTGGCATCTACGTTCGTGCGAATATTTTAATTTATTAATAAAATTAACAAAATAGCCGGTCATAAAATATATCATGTCATGATTGGAAAATAAACCATAGATATGATTTAGCGTTCGCGCAGCCGGCACCGCAATTTGCACGTGTACCTCGCCAATAAGTTTTGCTGCAAATCATTTGATCCTATTGGCGTCGGGTTTACACCAACCATGTTGGTCTGACGCTAAACTATTCTGATTTATGGACGCTGCTAAAGGAGACTCGCTTCAAACTGTACGTATATTATGAAGATTACACGCGGGGAGAATGTCATTTCTGTTACATTCTATACGAATGGCCACCTGAGATATGCACCTTCACATAATATATTAGCTAGTTGTAATAAGTGCGAACCGAATAGATAAACCAAAAAGTAAACGTTCGACGCAGATAAAGCAAAGATGCGAGTTGTCTTATTTATTAGGAGAATGTACTAAATAAAGTATTCACGAAATATTTAAAGTAGAAAGTCTGAATTAAATCTGCGTATGTCGTATTTCTACATTTTATCTTTAGTTGCGGTTTTATCGCTGGTCAACAGAATTAGATATCTATTTCAATAATACAAGACGTAGAGATTTTTAAACTCATTAACCAACTAGTTTTGATAATGATCTCTATCGATTAAATTCGTTAAATCAACTAAAGAGAGCAATTTAAAGCAATATATTATGCAAATAACGAACTTGATACCTAGTGTGTATACTGTTTCTCTAAGATATTAGCTATGTAAAACTCAAATAATTAAATATGTCGCATATTATTTATGAATGACAAAAATGTTTATGAATTTTTATTTATAATTTTTATATACTAGGTAATATTTACTAGCTGACAAATTACTGTTGTTTGTTCTTATTTATATATACCACTTTTGCTTTGCAGTCGCATTACTAGAATCACAATATACATATTTTTATCTATTATGATATCAGCTCATATATTATTTGCCCACAACGAATATTATAATTAGTTTTTATATGGTCTAGATGACGTCGCGTCGCGGCGCTAGCTTTGCGTCAAAACAGGTTATATTTCAATTTACTTTAATCTTCTATGTTTAAAACAAATTAACAAGATTTTATTATCCTTAATTAATTTAAGGTTATGCGAGTGTGTTTTAAATTACATTAATAATAGTTTAATTTGAAACATTAATATGTTTATACGCAAAGTTATAAAATACCAAATGAAAAATATTATAGAAGATAGATAAATAGCTCTCTCTTGAACAAATAAATAAGAACCAGGTTTAATTAATTTAGGTTATTGAAGAATAAAAAAGCATGGCAGAGTTGTATTAAATAGATCATAGGTACATATATACTATTATTATGTAGTACTCTAGGTTGAGGTAGCGGCCTTAGAGCAAAACTTCGTAGAATACGTCCCTGCGTACATGTAAAGAAAAAATGTGCATATTGATTTCGTATTAATTTATTGGGAGTAACCTGACACCACCTTGAAACCCTTAATATCAGATTACGTATAATGTAACTTTTATTAATATGCAAATCTGTTTGAAAATTGTTAATACTATTAATTAATAAATCATAATCTACGTCAAAATGAGCTGTTATAGCAACTATCGGATACGGGGCACGGGAATCAGGCACATAATGATTTCGTTAGGTAAAGATAATCGATAAGTACTTATCAAATAAACAGTGTAGAGCCGTGCGGCGGGCGAGCCGATGCTCTTAACTCTTCAGTAATGATGGGATCTATATCTGGTGGCGCGGATGGTCCGCAGGTGTTTTCTGACAAGCAAAATAAACTGAACCGTAATCGATTTCGGAGTTTTAGAGCTAACAGTTGTTGTTAAATCGATTGATTCTCTATTATGTTTAGGTAAGTGGGTATAATCGAGTGTGGTCGAAAGATTCAGTCGGTTTTATTCCTGGATCTGTTTAGAAACCTGTGTACTCATGTATAAATATATAATGGTTCAGAATGTAAGTCTCTTTTAACTGCTACAGGAAATTGTTGCGCGCACGCGCTGTGGGCTTCGTTGTTTGTTTTACGAATATGACTGGTGAAGTTTTATTTGGATCTACTGGGCTCTATTGACTTTAACCATTTTTATCGCGTTAGATGTCTAATTAATTTGCCTCTTTGGCAAGCGTATCTTATATTCAAAGGTGATATATATTTTTTTCATTTCGTATTTTAAAAATTAATGTATATATTATACATTAATCTTGTGCCGCAAAAGTGATCAGTGGGGCTTTTGTAGAGAGAAAAAAATTGGCGATCGATAAAAATGGAAGTATGTATGTAACCGATGATAGCAATGAGGAAAGCAATATAAAGTGGCGTAATTAATTCAATTCATACATTTTAGAAATAATAAATATTAGGTTGTATTATGTCAGTAGGTGGCAAAATTTTGTAAAATTTTGAATTATATCTCACGGAGCTGACGAATGACGCAAGCTTGACTGTAATAAAATTAAATTCAAAGTACAAAGCAATATAAAACACATAAAAGAGGCAGTTTATGGTAAACAAGTACAGTTGTTGGCAGTATCACGATCAGTCAATGCTCGCTCACTCCATAACGTGGTGCGCAACGCCCAGCGGGTGACGGCCAATGGAAACGGTCCATTAGACAAGACACGCCTACTGCCCTGCGCGTGCGGCGGTTATCGCGCGCCGCTTGTCAGTTTTTCAGTGGCTTTCACGTCAGAAGGTCTTCACGTCTGTGCACAATGACTTCCTTAAGTGGTGATGTTAATAAGTTAAAGTTTAGTGTGGACAGTATATTGGGTAATCATGAATCAACTAATTCTAGTTCAGTGCCCGAAGTTGTGAGGCCACAAGAGCCTCCGTGCGCGGGTTGTGTGGCAGCCCTATATCGCTGTTGTAGGGATGAACCACCGCTGTTGCAGTTGCCGTTGCCTCTTCCCTATACCCACTTGCACCCAGCTTTGAGGCCAACAACTGGTGAGTTACTTTTAAAAGTTGCGAATATAAATACTTAAGTAGACACGCACTATTTGCAAATAAGTGATGTTATGTATTAGATTATATTATTAGTTGTCGCCTTATTTTCATTAATATGAGTATTTAGTTTGGTTATTTTATGGGCAAATTTTAAGGAATTATAGCTAATTAGACGGATAAAGGTTTTTATTAAATAAATTTAAAATAATAAGTACCTATAGGTAATTGTCTGTTGGATGTTAGGTACTTGATTAATAATAACAATAAATACATTAATTAAAAAGTAATATCAATTTAAAGCTGAAAGTCAAAATCTTGTCTTGTCGGGTATAAAAAACGAAGTAAGTAACCTTCTTTTTCTTTTTCTTACATTTTTTTTCATTCATCCTAGATTCAAAATACCGAATAAGAGGAATGAAAATGTAATTTGTACAATCACCTATGAGTAATTTTTTTTAATTTATTAAGATTATTAAAATTGTAAAGCTCAAGTTTCAAAAGATTAATAATATAATAATAATATCAGCCCTGTATTATATACTTGCCCACTGCTGAGCACGGGCCTCCTCTACTACTGAGAGGGATTAGGCCTTAGTCCACCACGCTGGCCTAGTGCGGATTGGTAGACTTCACACACCTTCGAAATTCCTATAGAGAACTTCTCAGATGTGCAGGTTTCCTCACGATGTTTTCCTTCACCGTTAAAGCGAACGATAAATTCACAAAGAATACACACATGATTTTTTAGAAAAGTCAGAGGTGTGTGCCCTTGGGATTTGAACCTGCGGACATTCGTCTCAGCAGTCCGTTCCACACCCAACTAGGCTATCGCCGCATTCAAAAGATTACTTACATTTATTATATACACATCTATCCGTGTCTTCTTTCTATTCCTTGTAAACGTTTCAAAGTGATACTATTTTTTTTTATTACAAGTACCTATTATAAACACACATAAAAATAAAAATAAACAAATTCAAAGATATATCTTTAACTATTCTCTTCATCTAATGTATACTTATTAAAATTTTATACATCAGGAAAAATGTATAAAAAAAATCAATACTAAATATAATTTAAAAAAATAATGTAGGTATATTGGCGGGCGACTATGTGTCATATTCAGGGTTTATTTTTCAAGTGGTCGTGGATGGCGAAATCGAAAATCGAAAATCGAAATCCGAAACTATGAAGAATAGTTCAACATAATGAAAGGAGATACAGGGCTGATTTTGATAAAAACTGGAACTGCATCATTTAATTTTTGATAAATCAATATTTCTACAAATCAAACCCATTTATTTGTAAGAAATCACGTACCGTAATATTACACCGTTAGATCCTTGCTAATAAGGATCATATTCGGATAAGTAATAACGAATAGAAATCAAAAGATAAATAATCCTTTATTTCAACATATTAGTCTAAGAAAGTTCGTGTCATTTTTGTCAGTGATGAAATATAGTTAAATAAAACAAAACGTTCTTTGTTAGTTAAATTGATCTTCTAATCACAAAATTAAATTGCCATATATAAAACTTTATAAATAAATAAAAGGTACGACATATTATTAACGTAAACAGCTAATGGTCATCAAAGAATAATTATTAATAAGTAGTAGAATAATTATTCATAAGTGAATTAAAATTCACTTAACGTTCTAATGCTAATAGCAATACTTACTATCGAATGTTCTATTAATACAACGTATGTGTAATTTTTCAAATTATTTGGTTCCATTCCTGGCTAGAGGTATTGATTTATTAAAAATCCAATCCAATTTTGCGGATTCGCAAAATAGTATAAATGGATCCTATGTATTATTAGTGAATAAACCAATTTTCTTATAACTTATACTACAATAAGTACTTTTATTAATTTATTTCACCTTTAATTTTATGTTTCTAATACTTATACTTTTTAGCAGTGCTAATATTTCGTGAATTTTAAAAGACGACATATTGAACAGCAATACCTTAACAAAAAATGTTTGAATGTTTTTATCATTAATACCTTAAAATATATTTATTGTTTTAATGCTCCAGGAATGTAAAATTGGCCACTTGATTATCTCAAGCGGCCAATTTCTCACCTTCGAGGCTTCTCCAATACGTCAAATTGCCATTAATGCATCGTCGTCTTACTAAAACTAAGGGCTTAAGCAATATCCACAACGAATTTGGCTTATTTTTTACAATTCGCAAACAGTTTCATGTGATCAGTTAAAAAGATTAAACTACTTATTTACGATTCCTTCTAAATCAATTTTGAATTATTGAGTGAAGAAGTGGATAACTTGGTGATAAGTGATTAGGCATCTATGAATATTAATATTATATAAGGACTTATTCGAAAAACCCTCAGGTTTTTATCACCGAAACTATCTAGTTCTACTAAATATAAGTTCGTTTAAAGCCGGTTACAGCTCTACTGTCTATTTTCAAGTAGGAATAACTAAAACATATTACTTTATACTAAACAGAGCAAAGCGAGGCTCTCTTATATAAAACTGCCTATATAGTGCAGTATAACTACTGCTAGGCACCTACACCATTTTACGGGCCTCTATTACTGATATAAAACTTGCTAAACAATGAAGCATAGGTAGGTGAGTGGGTGAGTAGATATCTACAACAATTTAGTGAATCTATTTTAAAAGGAGCCAACTCGTTGTGCAAAGTTTTTTTTATCCAACAGTGTCATTATTATTTTATAATGAATATTTTGTAAGCATTAAGTACATCTATTAAAATACGATCTGACCGATATTCCACCCCTGGATGAAAATCCCTAAATTAAAAAGAGAATAATTAAAAAAATAATAATAATCTTGAACCACAGTCCACAGTGCTCTATGATTATTTTAGCTTATAATTTTCCAATGATGAGATAAGGAAAGAACTTATTCTTCAGGTGAGTATGGGGCACTTGAACTTCATAAATTGCACGTCTTCCAGTCTCGAAAAAAAAACATTCTCGAAAAGACCCATGCTGCAACAATAATGCAATATGTATAAATTTGACGATCGTATATTTTCAAGTGGTTACGTTCTCCTAGACTGGGAACCTCAAAAATTCCTATTCGAAAATTAATTGGCACTTAATAATGTCTGGTTTATTACAATCGCGGTAAAGCATAATTTTTTTTTTTATATTGATTTTCCCTTTATTATTGGGAAGGCAAAGGGTTCTAGCCCATACAGCCTCGTCATTAATAGTGTAAAGCATAAACTTGTTTTTCGGTGACTACTTTTTTTAATTTCTAAGATCCGCTGAGGTTGAGAATATTCTGTCTATATGTTGTAATAAAGTTATTCAAGATCAATGGGTATTGATAAGTGTAACGAAGGCTTTAAAATGTAGAGCCAAATTTCTTCTTTCTGTAATCTACACCGGGCAACGGCTTTCGCCGTTTTCATATAAATTATACCTACTTACCACAAAAATGTTTATTTTAATAGTACTGAACTCAGATTCTATGCCATCCTTAGTAACTTTCCGGTGGCTTTCACAGCAAAGAAAGCATTTATTTCTTGCTCTGACAGTGCTTCCTCCATCCCTTGTTTATCTTCTCCGTACCTATTCTTCGTTCTCATCCTCATTTTGTACTTCCTCGATGTAAAAAACGCGCGGCCGTTTCTATTTCTTTCCACGGATCTACAAAGCAGCGGGGCTGCAGTGCTGCAGCCCCGCTGTCAAATTTGAAGGCCCTAAGGAGTCTATAATATTTTTTTACCAATATATTAATGTTGAAGGTAGGGACTTATATTGGAAAACATGGAAATAATACACAAGCTGAAATTACTTTTTAAATACTTCTTATTTAGGTCAATCACAGAAATTTCACGAGTTGTGTCTGTATTAATCGTCATTGCAGCATTAATAAAAGAACAATAGTGTATATTAGGTATGTGTAAAAATAAATTATGGCATGTCCCTCCTACTACGTTATTACATAGGTAACAATCAATTTACATGTCATAAAGGACATTGTAATCGAACTAAACAGAAGACAAATATATAAAATAAGTATAGATATAAATTTAATTCATAATAGTAGATAATAATAACCACGTACCTATACAAAACCCCAAGCCAACATAATAATCGCCAAACAGTGAACTCGACAATACCTACCTCCCGTCAAGTGATGTGAGGAGGCGTTTATACCCCGGCTATAACTTCAACAACTTATGTAGGTTTCATTTACCTTTTCATTTGTTTTGCATAGCAATTATTCTAAAGTACCCCACTTTATTTTCTCAGACCATCGTCAAAGATCAATAGGAATGGAATATCCAATAATATAACTAAAAAAGATAAACCTATTTTTATTCAGTTGTGTTACCTACTACTTCTTTTATTTTTTTTTTGTTTCACCTACGAGGTGGACAGATGACCTAATAAAAGTCGCACGAGCTCGCTGAATGCGGGCCGCTTCCAATAGAGCTATCTGGAAATCTTTAGGGGAGGCCCATGTTCAGCAGTGGACATATTGCGATTGACGATGATGATGATATGTTTTTGCAATTGTTTTCTTAAGGTCTGGTTTTTTCCACGCATTCAGAAATTAATTATGAAAGTAAACATATTTATAACAATGATTTTCTTTGCAGTATACCGTCTGCCAATCCCATCGTCATCACCGCCGCAGCCGCCGTCAGCGCCGCGCTGTGACGTCACATCCAGTGGGAAACGGAAGCGGTCGTGGTCTCGAGCCGTCTTCAGTAATCTTCAGCGCAAAGGCTTAGAAAGAAGATTTCAGATACAAAAATACATAACAAAACCAGACAGAAGACAACTGGCTGCTACTTTAGGTCTTACTGACGCTCAGGTGAGATGCTTAAATAAATGCATTTGTAAATGATCCATCACAATTAATTTGTACACTAGTAGTCAAAATAGCTCGCCAATAAAGTAGTATCTCGACCAATGCTCAATCTCTTGGATAAATATGATGAACCGCGCCCCTATCGGAGTCCAATTTGACTTAATATTGGCTACTCATGAATGCGCTGCTACACATCAGAAGGCTACTTGCCCTTCCATGGTCTAAGTCTAATACAGTTCTCAGTCCTTCAGCGTGTTCTGTTGTATTCCGTGGCATGTGCAAGCTTTCTAACTCGAAATACTACGAAATATACTTTCGGGTGGATATGTTGTTTTCCAATATTTTGAATGTGAAAATCAGGATTCTTCTAAGACTGTATAATTATAAAGTAACGATCTCGTAAGTTTCATAACTTTTATGTTATTTTTTCTTTACGAATACAATTAAACAGTGGATCTTAGACGATAAATCGTATGTACATCTACATATTATGTTTACAAGTCCTGACAAAACCTCATTTATAATTGATGTTTAAAGGTCAAAGTGTGGTTTCAAAATCGTCGCATGAAATGGCGTCACACGAAGGAAGGGCGCGGCGGCATCGCGGGCGCGCCGGGTACCATCCCCGGAAGGGACCCAGACTCTTCCACAAATGATGACAACGAAGACGTCGACGTAGACACCCTCAGTGATTGAACTTTTAATAACATTTCGGGTTTTAAATCCATGGAAAATGGGCCTACAAACTGTGCACGGTATCCGTGACAAAGGCAATATTTGTGTGTTTAACGGCTAGTCATAGAGTAGGCCTAAGAGATATACTGTGTGGCGAGGGAAAAACGAGGGATTTTAAACGCTTTTATATATAATCGGATGTCGTAGAAATTTGGTGTTGATCATGTCATAAAAGAGAAAATTCGATCCTTTTCGGTAGATTCTAGTAAAGTTAGAGCTAGTTTTGGTGTGATGAATATGAGATTTATTATACGTTATTAAACGATGCTCACGGCATGCTCACATTCGATTGTTAGAAAATGTACCGACATACGAGTACGAAGATAGGATTTTTCAACTACAATACTAAGAACTCAATAAGACAAATCACGATTCTTATTTTTAGGAAACAAATAAGAAAGTTGTAAAATTGAAGGAATTTTCATAATTTAGGGGAAAATAGCTATTTACAGGATGAAAACTATCAAGAGGCATGTAAAACAAAGATCGTAGTGTAAAGTAGAAATAAGAATATTACACAAATATATGTATAAACTTATATATATGACAATCGTACTGAATTATTTCAATCAGATTTATTAATATTTAAAATGTCTGAGTTAAATGTAAAAATATTTGTATGTGTAGATATTGAAGGCGCTTGTGCAAGAACGACCAAACAAATGTTATTCCAAAATGCAAACATGAAAAACCTCTCGACTACCCAACACTTATAGAAATTATCTGTGTGAGTGAACTTGTCTCAAGATTTTATGTACAATCAGCCTGCGGGCCTGTTTCGCAATTTCTAAGTAAATGCTAGTCCTCATATAAATGTATAAGCCGACCAAATACACGTCATTCTCTAATCTATACTCCCAAATAAATAGTAATAAAATTAGTACATACTACTTGCTTTAACACGATACCTGACGAAATTTATTTGAAACTTGTGAAACAGACTGCTTATTGTTTTTAGAAGCGTATAAAAACTAAACTACCTAACAATAAGACAAAGTACTATCCCTTAATAGGTATTAAAACATTTGCATTTAGGTCGTTTTTTCTCATATTTTACTGATTTGTAAATATTTTATTTGTCCATTTTTATTCATATGGAGTTGTAAAACAACATCGAGGATATTATATTGTATCTAATTAAGAATTAAGAGACGTACAGCTTTATCAAAAATAAAGTATATTTTAATATTTCACTACCATCTTTTGTATTGGAACAGACGCCTCAGGCCATATCTGATTTTATTATAATAATAAAACAATAAAAATAATGATAAAAACCATTTATTACATTCCTTAAACACTTACACGACATGGAAAACAAAATATTGTGTAAATAATTACAAATTTGTTCCAGTTTGACACAATAGATTTTTCTTCTAGAAGCTATCTGGATTATCTAACGGTAAATTTCAAAAAAGGATCATAACTTCTAATTTCAGATAATGAACCAATCAGAACAAAGTTTTTATGAAATGCTCACAAGCAAGTTATTTTCGACTTTTATGATTGGTTAATTATTACCATCAACCCGCAGTCAGCGATTAGGATCGAGTTATGATAAAATCCTTTAGTAGGTAAGGGATTACTCTTACCTACTAAAGGATTTTATTAAACCAACGCAATTTTGTACTTTTATTAGAACTTTGATTATGGGAAGGATCATCATATACAAACCGAAAATAGTCCGGTATTTCTGTCGATATCGACTATTTCATGTGGATTTATTTTCAATAACTTATATAGTACAGAGTAGGCAATTCAATAATAATATTATAATATATAAATTCAATTAATTTCAAATCTGTGGGTTTCCTATATCTTTCTGTACATTACAATGCTACACATAGACTCTACAATATACAAATAAAAGGCCTTGATCTTACAAAACCTCTAAATTGGATATAAATAGGAATAAATAGCTCTAATTATATAGTTGCCGCATACATTTCATTTATAGTTTAATACTATACACATACTAATATCTGTGTTGCAACTGCCTACTCCATAAAATTAATAAAAATAAAAAAATAAAACGAACACTCCAATGGACACCCCGCAAATGGCAGATATGTGTAACAGGTCTCTTCACAATAGCTTGCCCTATTATGATAACTAATATGTATGCTAGTAATCCACAAGCTTCACTTTGTTTTTAGACCGCGGGTTGGTCTCGCGGTTGTCTACAGTAAGGTTTGGCCATCTGGAATGTCCGTCACCGTATTCCATGCCCTGCCTAGGGCCGGGTCTGTAACCTCGCTCGTAAGGCCTGCGGTTATAACCGTCCTGCTCCCATCTATCATCATAATGATAATTTTCATATCTATTATGATCGTAATATCGCTGACCGTAATCCCTATTCTGGTATTTATCATACCTGCCGTAACCCTGCGGCCGTTCTTCTCTGTCGTAATATTCTGAGTTGTCAGAGTTCCGTGGTCGTTTTTGGTAAGCATCGCTTGTCTCCGGTTTTGGCCTGTGGGGTACAATCTCTCTGTTATTCGCCCAAACCGGTGGTTTCTTTTCCGGAGGCGTGCGGCTTTTTGATCGACTCTTTTCTTTTTTCTCTTGTGGATCTGACTCCCTGGAAAGTAAAAGGTTTCATTTATTTGAGTATTCTGTAATACTTTCATATTTTGAAAATAGATATGGATAGATGTTAGTTATTATATGTCAAAATGCATATAATTATAATCCGGCTCCGCGAATCTGTCAAATTAGTTTTACCATCTACATAATATTATTTAAACTGTATTTTGTTGTTAAATTCCAAATAACTTACTTCGACGAAGATCTACTATGACTACCGTCAGAATCGTCTTCACTGGATCTTCTGTTTTGCTGATGTCGCATTTCACGCTGCCTGTAAATAAAATATCTGTATAGCATGCGATAGAAATAAAATCACTTTTTTTTTATAATATTTAAAAGAAATATCGGAAAACAGGAACATTATAACATGTTGAGAGTTCGATCCAAAAAGAGTTCGACTCTAGCCATAATTAAACGGAAGAAAACACGTCTCCGAGGTACGTGGTTAGTCGCTAGGGCAGTGCTAGTGCAGCAGTAGTGTGGTGGTAGCGGACGGACTTGCGGCGCAGCTTGATGGCGAGCTCGCGCATCTCCTCGTCGCGGCGCGCCTGGCGCCGGCTCTCGCGCTCGAGCCGCTCCGCCTCGGCGCGCTTGTCGGCGCGCACTGCAACCACAACGCGCTCACTCACACGACAACTCACATACACATTGTATTCTATTATTTTTAAATTCATTAATTATTATTCAAAATTTACTAAGTTCAATCATTATTTGTTAATACAATTTTGTTTATACAATGCATAAAATCAAGGGAATTCGATAAAGTTTGAATGTTAGGTTTTTATTCTGATTTTTTTAGGAACAGCAAACAAATCTATATTTATATGAATTAAAGTATCAATTTTCAGTTGTTACACAAAACTCACGTTGCCTTGATAACTGTGCCTGCATTTTCCGTCTCAATTTTTCCTTCAGCGACAGTGTTTCACGCGAAGCACCCTGCAAAGTAAAATTAAGTTAACCACACTAAATAATAACATGTAATGGCACGGTTTTATAATAACTATATTTTATACTAATTCAGTCAATGTAAAGCAATATTTCAAGTTTCCATTTATTTTATTTATTTTTAAACCATTTTTTGTAACTGTTTCTTATTTAGTAAATGACAGTAAATAAAGTTTCTTTTGCATTTTAATTATAAATATGTTAAAAATATTTTTTACGAGGTGTTGCTCGTGGCTTCACTCTTGTAAAAAGCCTTTCCCGTTATGAAAGTCCCTAACTCACTGCACCAAAACAAAAGTGCCATTTATACGACGCCAGCGCCATTTATTTAAAAATAGGATATATATCAAACTCTATCATTTTCTACGGGAACAAGTTACTGGGATAAAAAGCGCGAACCTGCGGGCACCATATGGACAGAAGGAAATGCACGCGCGCAGTATGTTTATGTGATAATCTTTTTTTATATTTATGGCCTGTATAAATGCAGATATTTTTATATACAAACCAGCCAGTGACTTTTTTTCCAAACTTTAATAAGGAAAATAAATAAGACTGCTAAAGTTTATTGGTTTATAAAGTTACCAATTGGAATTGAATTATACGTTATAATTTAGGTATATCTTTAGTTAATCCTTTAATCTAATATTTAAATGATACGTAAAAAATACCATCATATTCTGGCATTATATATTAATTATGAAGGATTTTATATCTAGATGCCGTGTATAACGTATAAAAATATATCTAAGTGTCTATTTCCTATCCAATAAAACGCAATTTCACAATTTATCATATATCTAGGATTTACAAAATAACAAACAAAAATCTCTATAAAACTGGAGCGACTTTCTGTCAAAACAGTGAATAAGCAAAACAATCAGCTAAGGGAATATTATCTCGTTAAGTGCTAAAACGAAAGCAAAACATGTTTATAACAAAGATTCTTACTGACTTTGGAGCCGGTTCCAGATCGTAACTGACTCTGGTTTGAATTGAGTTTATTGCCAACCGCCGATCTGTAACAAACGATCGATTTATTAGCGAATCAAGTCGAAGGAAGAGAGAAATTAAGTAATTTAGAGTAATTGGGAGTTGCCACAATATAATGGTTACATGAAACACAACAGCACAGCTATAATTGCATATGTTTTTTTATTAGGCATTGGTACCATCTCGTTTCAACTAGATCATCGATAATGCTTTAAAAATTGTTTTATTGTGTTGTTTCCTTTGATGTAGACCATCAGGATATTACAACATACTTCTACTTCATAGTAACTTATTAATTTATAGTCTGGAATATTTGCAGGTTTTATGTACAAAATTACATTGCAACCAATTAAACATTTGTTAATCTTTAAACAAACATCATATCGACAAATCAAGTCGTCTACAAGACAACGTTTTACGAATACTACTCACTTGTTTTTTCCTTCGTCAGGCGAGTCACTGGAATCCGAATCTAGCGACAGCTCGCTAGAGGACTTGTCTTCCTTGCGCCGTCCGTAGTACCGCGGGGCCGGTTTGCTGGACACGCCTCTATCATTACTATAATGCGATTGATAACATCTTATTTATTTTAAGGCTATAATTCTCTTTCTAAATCTTTATAATCAAGCTGATATTAATATGTAGCGCAAGTCACATCACATTTATACTCACCCATAATTTAAAAATCTTTAAAATCACACACAATATCTACATTACCAACTAAACTGGCTTACCTATCATAAGATATCGACCTCGATTTGTTACGTTTCCCATAACTGCTGCCGTGACTGAAAAAGAAAAATAATATAATTTAATTATTTGGAATATACAAAAATATTTTATGATTATCACTTAAACACACAACACTTACTTTACGGGACTCCTTGATCGTCTTCTATACGGGCGGTGTCGTGATCGCGACCTTGACCGTGACCTTCTATAAGGGCTGTACGACCTTGATCGGGACCTCGAAGACGACCGTGATTTCGAATAGGAGCGGGATTTGGAAACTGATTTCCTCCGCGATGGTGAACGTGACCTCAATTTACACTTTGAACGCGATTTTGACCTTGACCGCGACCGAGAAAGTGACCTTGATCTTGATTTAGAATACGATTTGGGTCGAGAACCCGGTCTGTGTGGCCCCATGGGACGCGTCAATTTCGTTGTTACTTTTGGTGACCTGAATCATAAAACATACAATATGTAGATAGTTTTTTTTTAATTTGATCTTTCAGGTAAAGGTAACTAACGCCAATATCAATATGATAACTTACCTGACAAGCTGCTTTCGAGCTATTTCCGAATACAGGTCCACTTTTTTCAGATTGTGTTTTAATTTATCAGAATATAGCTGTTTCGGTTGCGGTGCTGGGGAATAAAATATAATTATAATTATTAATTTGGCAAATAGTTTATGCAGTATTTATTTTAATTTACATCCATTTAAATGTGGCGAAACTTATAAATTTTATTCTCATTTTTAGGGGCGGGGCATGAATGACTGATAGGAAATGGAATGGCGATGAGATAATGTCGATATAGGAGTAATGCCTTTGATGACACTTATGTTGACGTTCTGGCGGATTTTACACCTCATGGATGATAGTAGATTTTTTATTGCAAGTAATAACGAGATGCGCTTGCCTCTCGACTGACGACAAATTATATGACCGGCTATACACAGTAGCAATACTATCTAGAATATAAAATCACACAAAAATCCTCCATGGCTTTAAAACTAATTGTCACGGTGAATTTTTTTTTCTTTGAATGACGACATGAGCTTGCCGTTCTTCTGATGGTAAACAATACGACCGCCTTGAATTAAAAAGTATTGTTTATGTCTAGTTGTTTCTGTGTTTACTTCTAACAAATATACAAACATCCAAACATTTTGAGGAGCTTTTAAGATATGAGGAGTCCGTCGAGAGTTGTGGTGCGACTCACGTGGTTTGACCTCATCGTCGTCGCCGCCGAAGGAGGTGATGAACTGTATGCGCGGCGCGGGGTCGGGCGCGTCGGGCGCGTCGGGCGAGGCGCTGCGGCTGCGCGCGGCGCTGGCGGCGCGGGCGGGGCGCGCGCGCGGCGAGCGCGGCGCGGCGTAGTGCGGCGGGCTCATCACGCGCGACGCCAGCTTCTTGTCCCTGCCGCCACAAACACACACACCAGTGTTGCCAGAAGGTTACATTTCTTACATTTTTCGTTACTTTTGACCCCCTCGCGTAACATGTAAGTAATTTTTATATTTAAGGTGGTAGCTCAAGGTCCATTTTCATACATTTTGTTTCGGCTTTAATCTGGGTAACTAAACAAGTATTGGCAAGTAAAGAATTTAAATTCACGTCTAGTTAGTGATTAGTTCTCGCAGTTGAAAGAAAAATGTAAAAATAATTAATAATCATGGATATTTCTGCCTTTAAAATTTCGTCATATTAAATTTTAATGCTTTAATGTAATATATATATATATATACTTAGTCTGGCCATAAATACTGTTACACTTAATTATAAAAAAATATTACATTTGAATTTCGAATCTGTCATTTTTATACGATTGTTCATTGTGTTTTCTCATTTTGGCGCCAATACATTGTAAAATATTTTGCGATATTAAAATGGTGTGGGGTGATAAAGAGAACCGAATCGCTGTGATAGCATTACACAAAGTAGGTATGGAGCCAAATGCAATTTTTAAAACTCTCCATACACTTGGTATTAGTAAAATGTTTGTGTACCGGGCTATTAATAGGTACAATGAGACCTCCTCTGTTTGTGACAGAAAAAGATCTGGCCGTCCACGTAGTGTTCGTACGAAAAAAGGTGGTCAAAGCAGTAAGGGAAAGAATTCGAAGAAATCCTGTCCGAAAGCAAAAGATTTTATCTCGGGAAATGAAGATAGCACCTAGAACCATGTCGCGTATTTTAAAAGATGACTTAGGACTTGCAGCCTATAAGAGACGCACTGGCCATTTCTTAACTGATAATTTAAAGAAGAATAGGGTGGTAAAATCGAAACAACTACTGAAGCGGTACGCAAAGGGAGGTCACAGAAAAATTTTGTTTACGGATGAGAAAATTTTTACAATTGAGCAACATTTTAACAAACAAAATGACCGTATTTATGCTCAAAGCTCTAAGGAAGCTTCCCAATTAGTCGACAGAGTGCAACGTGGACATTATCCGACTTCAGTGATGGTTTGGTGGGGTGTTAGCTATGAAGGAGTGACTGAGCCATATTTTTGTGAAAAAGGTATCAAAACATCGGCACAAGTGTATCAAGATACCATTCTTGAGAAGGTAGTTAAGCCCCTTAACATCACCATGTTCAATAACCAAGTATGGTCCTTCCAGCAAGACTCGGCGCCGGGTCATAAAGCTCGGTCCACGCAGTCTTGGTTGGAATCGAACGTTTCGGACTTCATCAGAGCTGAAGACTGGCCGTCGTCTAGTCCCGATCTTAATCCGCTGGATTATGATTTGTGGTCAGTTTTAGAGAGTACAGCTTGCTCTAAACGCCATGATAATTTGGAGTCCCTAAAACAATCTATACGATTGGCAGTGAAGAATTTTCCCATGGAAAGAGTGCGTGCTTCTATTGATAACTGGCCTCATCGTTTAAAGGACTGTATTGCAGCCAATGGAGACCACTTCGAATAAGCTTTTTATATTTTTAATTGTTTTATATTTATGTATTAAACTGACACACTGTAAAAGTAATAAATGTTATTTGCAGTTAACAATTTTCTTTTTTCTTTATTACAATATTTATGGCAAGACTAGGTATATATATATATATATATATATATTACATTGTTTTCTTTTTAAAAACTTTATTATATACAGAATTTAAAATTTTCGATTCCGAAACGACTATAAAATCACGATGTATATAATTATGTCAGCCTATTTGAAACCAGGTTGATCCCAAAACGATACACATTTGGAATTTAGAAAAAAATTATAGAACATTCTCAATGAGTGAAAAACAAACACATTTGAAATCAATAACAATAAAACATTACATGAATAATGAATGTTCATTTTCAGATAATTAGCTACAAGTTACATAGCCTGAAATTCCTTTAAATTTTCGTACGTTAAATATAAGAAACATAATTTTTCTTCAATAAATATTTATCAGAATTACCTATGAGCGCGGCGTTCTCTTCGACTTTTTCTGCCAGAAAACATCGCCTTTTCCTTTTCTTCCCGTAACAGTTGTTTTTGATGTTCGGCATCATCGGCGTCACCAGTCAAAAATGAAAATAGATCGCAACCGGCCATTCCAAACTGTGGTCCCACTGCATTCAACTCGTGCGCCTGCACTCATGTAGTATGGTCAGAAAAGAAAGTCTATAGCACAAAATGCCTAGCTAGTACATAAGCATTTAAAATTACCAGAACCAAAACACAGGGACTCAAATAAAAATGTATGAACACAGTGTGCCATCATCACTTTATACAACAGTCATATAGTAGTGAATATATATACTATAAATAGTTTAGTGTAAATTCGTATGAATTATGTTGACGTATGTATAGGACTGCCATCACCTAAAATTCCCACGCCGGATAAACGGCGAAAATCCCGGACATTTGGGCAAAATATGGGTTTTCCCCAGATACCTTTAAAAAATATTTTGGGCAACAAATAACATCATTATAATTTTTTATTAATTTATACATACAAGTCATTATGAATGTATTTTTAAATAAGATTATAAAAAAAATGGATTTCCCCTGACAACAAAAGTCCCGGGTATAACCCAGACACTTTTTTAAAACCCCTGCTGGACAACCCTCAGACGCCCTTCAAACTAGGACAAAAGTGAGGTATTCTGGATGGATGGCAGACCTATGTATGTATGATACTATTATTCATGCATTGATTTGCTTTAAGCTTTTGAAACTCAAGTAGATTGCCGCCCTGATTCTGATTACATATGTATTGACAAATAAAAAATATACTTTAAAATTTCTTTATTTCATATTCAACTCCATTTCCTCTAAATTTTGTCTGCCAGAGTGTTAGGTATAAAACATAAACTCACCTGTGATGCTTCCATCTTGTTCACATCAATGCTCAGGTCAACATCAATGATTTCTAAATCCGATTCGTCGTCAGAGTCTTTATTATCCGCTTTTTTTACCTCAGGGCCTGTAATTTAATACTGAATGCACTAAGAATACCATGTTTATCATGCTATAGAGCATCCTACCCCACAAAGTAGCCGGCAAGCATCAGATTGCTTTTTTTTCATTTTTTTTTATGTCCAACAATGTGGTATAAGGAATCTAAATCTACCAGTTGAGCAGGAAGGTTGTGATCCTGGGTCATTATAATTGTATCCTATAGCTGCACCACCACTTTTCTTTTCATGTAACTTCTCTTTTTGTAATTCCTTTTCTTCAATTGTCACACCAAACTGTTCTTCTATTGCTAATTGTTGAAGAAATTTATCTTCACCTGTAAATAAATATGTCTTTATTGCCAACATAGAATTTTATTTCTGGTGGTGTTATTATCAAAAAAAAATTATGTTTTCTTCATTTAGTATTTATTTAACAAATTTGAGTTTTTAAGGAAAACTATCTTATAATAAGTCAGAGAGGCAAGCTTCATATTTTTCAGTATTTATTAATAATTATTGTAATGAGATTTAAGAGTAGTTCTTACTTATTCCAAGGAAGACATTTTGAGCCAGAATTCTGTATCTCTCATAGTTACACTGCCTCTCCTCAGGACTAAGCTCTTCAGGTGGTATGTCAGGGTTTTTCACCTCAGGTATGAAGTCGAGATGTGCACGTACATCAAAACGATCTATCATGTTGCTTGAATCGCCTTGCCAAGGCATCCTAGAGCAGAACAAAATAGAAATGGTATAACAAAAAAAAAATTGTGAGCAATGGGCAACAAGCCAATAATAAGAAACAAAAAGGAACCTATTAATTTAGATATCTAATTGCAGGACCAAACAAATACAATATTATAATAACAATAAACATTATAGGATACTCCTCTACAATATTAAGTCAATAACCCTAAGGAATGTTTTGAGACTATATTAACAATAAAAAATATGAATGCATGTAGAGAATAGACAAGCAATGTTAATACTTACATTATAGCTGGACCTTCCCCGGCCGCAGCGATAGCCGGATCTAAATGTATTTTGCATGGTCTCCCATGCAGTTGCAAAAACTGTGTCGGTTCTGCTTTCTGAAAATTAATGTGTGGATAACATTAACTCATCGTTTAACAATAGGGTAAAATGGCACTTTAAAATACATGAAACACTGCTTGCGTACAATTTTTTCATAGAAATCTTTTCTACGCTCCGCCCTTCGACGATAGTCGACGATCATACCGCGTATCATACGTTCTTGTTTTCTTGCTTCGTGCCACATGTTGATGAAGTATTAGATTTGGCACTTAAAAAAACACTCGTTAAATAAAAATCAACAAAGAAAAAGCTCTTTGGTTCTTAAGAAACACCTCGAAATGGCTTTAATGATTGCACCGCCATCTTATTTTTTTTGACAATAGTTTACAGAAGACATTACAGTGTTACAAAAGTGAAATAAAAATAATGGAATAATCTTTGATGTATCAATATAGAGACTTTTTCTGAGGATTTTACTTTGGAACGCTACAACATATTTTATAATAACTATCATTTGTAATAATATTGTATATCATTATGTACTAGAATTGTAGCTCCTAATCGAATAAACAAAAGCTTAGTTTTATTTCTTTTTTGTCATGACCAACAGTAGACTGTTTAGTTATATTATGTACTACCTACCTACTCTAAATCACATAAAAACTTCACAGCATTATTTTTATTCGCAGAATGTCAAATGCAACACCAAAATGTAAATAAATCTAAAGAACAATAGGGAGCTCCCATATAAATATATTGTGTTGATATTTTTTTTGCCTAAGTATATACGAATATTTAGTAAAGAGTAGTAATTTATTTTCCTTAAATTTAAATAATATCGGCAGTTATTGTTGCTGGGGGTGAAAAAACCGAAGTCAGTACATAGATGTGATAAATCGAAGAAAATCCTCAAAGTCCTCAAAGATAAATCGGAAACTTTTGCAACACAGACACATTCAAGAAATGTCATTTTTTTATTCCTTGCAAAAGGGACCGGCTAAGGTCAAACCCCATACTGCCACAGTGTAAGTAGTTACCGAAAGCCATTAACTCTTGGTCTCTCGTGGCTCGCCGGCGAGCCAAGACAGCTACATGACATTTGCGTGTGTCACGGGATTATAACCTTATATACTACATAATAAGGTTATTTTTCCGTCACACGCGTAGCTGTCAATGTTTGGCGGCAAACATTCAGCTACCTGTACATATTTGAAAATAAAATTTTGACAAGTCATGACGGGTTAAAAATAAAATCGTTGGGTACTGTAACTAGCTTACACAAGTTGTT
This sequence comes from Manduca sexta, assembly GCF_014839805.1. Taxonomy (NCBI): domain Eukaryota; kingdom Metazoa; phylum Arthropoda; class Insecta; order Lepidoptera; family Sphingidae; genus Manduca; species Manduca sexta. Next base: position 5,261,984 of record NC_051125.1, read on the forward strand.
TACATTATTTCATTCATAATAACCCGCATGTATAAATGAATAAGAATAAAAAAATTATAACCATGATTTTAATTTAGTTGCAAAAAAGAGAAAACAGTTGTGTCCGGGGAAAACCCATATTTCGCCCAAATATCCGGGATTTCTGCCGTGTTTATCCGGCGTCGGCAATTTGGATGATGGCAGCCCGTTATTTAAAACTTATATATGTAACACTCGCCTTATACCCAAAGATATATTTCTAGTTATTAGTTTGCATATGCCATAAACCATTTTAGTCCAATGAGCTGAGACTGTGGTCAGTGGCTGATATCAAGGAGGTCTGTACTTCCATACTAATGCCATGGTTGGCACTCAGTATTGGCATTAGTAGTACTTAAGATTGGCATTTAATAAAAATATAAACACTCAGTATAAAATATATTTAATTCTAGTTAATTATATACAGATATAAATTACTATAGTCCTCTACATGACAAAAAATTTCATTTTCCATTTGATTAATTCGGCATATATTTAACCAATTAGCAAAATCATGATATATTTCTAAATCATCCAAAGTATCTCTCATGCTTCTGTTTGTTACTAAGTAACTTCCTTTTTTCATGTGCTTCTTGAAGAAATACCACATATCTCTATGTTTTTGATTGTCAACAAAAAAATCAAGGATATTAATTACTACAATGTTTGAATTAGCTACAATGTCACCTTTATTCATTACATCTGAGTGGATGACTTTTATTCTATTGTTATCCATTGAAAACTGCTCAATAACTTTTTCTTGTACTTTACATAGCTCTTTGTTCATTTCTATTCCTATAATAGATCTCAGATTAGATAGGTAATATGCCTGAAACCAAAAATTGTATATTAGAAAATATCTAAAATAAGTAATTACTTAAAATTTTAACAATAAATGCCTAATGATAAAGGAAATTTGAATTGCAATAATATAAAAAATTCTATATAACAACATATTATTTGTCATATTATTTATATTTAGTATTTGTACATACACCAAAAAGTACAGTCCCCAGTCTTGATCCAACATCTAATAATTGTTTGTCTTCCAAGTCCTTTGGAAGTAAAACTTTAAAAATATACAACAATTCTTCTTTTGACATAGAGTGTGAAATAAATGTTAAATCCTGAAATCATACCAAAGAAATTAAAATATTATCCCTATTTTACAATTTAGTATTTGGAAAGAAATTAGTTTCATTCTGAGAGATATTGTACACACTTACTTTAATGTTACGAGAGCTGCAATCTAAGCAATAGTGCCTTTTTATTTTTCCCTTTTTTGCTAACTCAGCCACCTCATCTTCATCATAAAGAAATTCATCAACATGCAGAGTGTTGATTGCATTACAATCTGCTTGTTCCCCTATTGTTGGGGGAGCTATAGTTTCTGATGCCATTTCGGCTTCAAAAGGAACAAGATCCTTTATTGTGTCCCCAATTTTCTTCAATATTTCATTTGAAGCATCCAATGATCGCTTTTGTTCCAGTTCTAAAAAAAATATATGAATAAATAAAGTGTTATCTCTTTCCATTGATGTATTTTAAAGTCTTTGGAATCTATGTTGTATACACTGACAGCAATTTCACATATTCTTTATGAAAATATTTTGTTAGGCTTTTATCCTGACAAGGTAGTGACCGCATACGAGGTTATTGGGTTATAGTATAGTCTAAATATGAAGAAAAAGAAGAAAAACATTTTTGATAGACATTACACCTCGAGTATGATTGCCGGTCTTATTTATCTTAGCCTTTTAAAATAAATATAATCAAATATGTTTACAAAAGTTACTATTATTAAATTTTCTTACAAACGTTACATATCAGTGTCTGCGTCGAAAGATCTAAACCTCCACCAAATTCAACTCTAGAAGTTAAAACAATTCCCACATTCCTAGTTTCATCGTACCAACCTTTTTTATATGCACGACTACAAAACCACGTTTCAATAGATTCCAATTCAACGTCGTTAAGATCAGCAAGCACGTCTAATATCCGACCTTTAACATTCGGATCAAATTCTATATCAGACATTTTAGAAATTGATATTTTTATTTACTTTTTTGTTAAAATTCTTCATAAATATAAAAATAATTAAATTCAAAATTTGACAAGTTTCAAAACTGCTTGACAGATGACAGTATCGCCAGTAGTGTTGCAAACTCTTTTTTTGCGACCTCGCAATAAATGCATGCCAAAGTAATAAAAGTCAGATTTTCTGGTACCTTTTTTAGGAAAAATAATGTCTGGTTTACATTTTTAACATTTTAGCAATTTTTTTTAGGTCACAAAAGTGTTACTTTTTCTATGCTAACGATCTTATAGTTAGCACGACTGATTTCGTATATTACGGCATGGAAAATTGTAAAATTTTTAAATATATATTGCAGATTTGTCTGATGAGGGTGATTAACAATTTCACTGACATTCTTTTAGAACTAAAAACACTTGTTTATTTTATATCTTCTCCTGAGATCTTCTCCATACAAAACAAATTGGATTGAAAATATTTTCTGTCAGTTGAGGGTTCATTAAAAGTCAATATAGGGCTGCCAGAATATATACTTAGATACAAAAATTGTAATTTGTAAAATGTTTGTATTGACTATAAATGTGATTATAATTATATTTATCTAAATAAATTGAAATAGATACTACATTAATGCTAAGGCTCACAATATGTTATAATAGGTTTTATTTTTTGAACAGTCCAATACTAGACATACGTCTCCTTGAATATGATGAGTATTGAAGTTATCGAAATTATGTAGTTCTTGCGAATACTTCTTTCTTACCAAACTTACTACGGTTGAAACCATAAAATCTTAACTTATCTTAGTAATATTCTAAATGCAAAAGTTTGTGAAAATGTTTGGATGTTCGTATGTTTACTAGAAGTAAACGTAGAGAAATTGAAGCATTTGAATGAAAATTGGCACGGGGGTAAAACGTATAATACTCATAGGCTACTTTTTATTTCTATATGTCTCACATTAGAAATAATAGAGTTTTATAATCAGATTTTTTATATTGTTGGCGTAGACGAATTTTTTACGCGGGCGAAACTACGAGTAATACCTAGCATTAGCTTGCATTTCAGAATGATACTATAGGTAGATCATTTGCGAAAATAGCGAGTCATTAGTACAAATGAATGGTCAATATAATATCATACAGTTTAAAGTACAGACATTGTAAATGGGTCGTCTTTCTGCGCTAAAAAATATTCTATCCCTTTTATAATTATGAATAATCTGTAAGTATATGAATATTAATGTTGAATTTTATTTTGTAAAAGACGCACATTAAGCATGATAATACTTGTAAGATGTGTTTCTTCATTTTGTCACTAGCAGTATGACAATAATCTTATGCAACATTATAATTGATGGGATCAGTAGAGCGGGTAGAATAGCGAATGGGCTATAAAGACTATTGCTATTCTCCAAGCGACAATCAGTTTAGAACGGTTGCACATGACTGATTTTTTTTTAATTTATTGATCTTAGAACAACGGAAAAGATACAAAAAAAGTTCGGAAAAAAACAAATTATTTTCCTGTAGATTGTTCTTATATATAAGTAATTTGCAATTTTCTCGATAGTGAACTTTTATCATTTAGATCTGACCAACAGAATTTAATGAAGGCGAAGCTGCGACTAAAACTTGTATTTAATAATTCAATATACAACTGTATTATTTAAAAAATCTTATGGCATCCCTTCTCGGTAATTGACGGACGAGTTGTGCTTTTTGCGTGCATTTTATTTATATTTGTTATTTGTGATCTGACTGGTTTGTCATTTAGGTGTGATTAGGTTTTTAATAAAGGTTACGGTCACGTTGTTCATGATCAACTTAATTAGTCACAAAACGGCTGAGATATTGACTTATTTTAATAACATAAAGTTAATCATTTGCAAGTTTTTAGACAAATCCGACATCATGGGAGATGAAATAAATAATATTAAAACTATAGGAATATGGATGTCTGAGAAAAAAAGTCAAAAGCTCAATTGGAAAGAACTAATAAGCGCGTGTGCTTCCCATGGTTACAATGTTGTAAAGGTAAATATTTTATAAATTATTCTCATACATAAATTAGTTTTAACACTCAATACGTAGACATATAGTTTAAACTTTATACAACTTTTATATTTTTTACTATTATTGCTGCATCCCTGAGCATGTATTTTTTTGTTAAATAAATATTAGGTACACTCCATTTTTTATTTGAATTTGTGCTTAAATATTTTATAGAGGATTAAAGAATTTAAGTTACATAAATTTCTTCTTAATTAATTATTTTGACAAATTTCTCTTAATTTTAAATAGATTTAAAGAAGTAGATACTTATACTAGTCATACATTAAACATAACAAACCATTTTTTTCTTGTTTACAATATTGTTACATGTATAATCTATTATAGGATAAAAGAAATAAGATGCATAATATTAGCAAATTCACTTCTTCATGAATTGCACTTTGGTTTTCCATTAAAATATGATGAAAGTTACGAGTGATGAATGGTTTTGTTTATATTTTTGTTTATCTGAAAGTATGGTCTAGCCAAAAAATATAACTCTGATAAGACAATACATTATCTTTGTATGATATTTTGTCTAATGCAAATAGACTTTAAGTTGTCTAGCCACATTTATATACTGTGAGTCATTAGGGCAATTTAGAATGTATATTATGACCTATGTTACTGCTTAATATACAATTGTTTACCTGAGTAAACCATGTTGACTCATAATGGTGAATAATTTCAATGACAATTCTGTTTATTGATACACATCATGTATTAAATCTAAGGTTGAGATAAAATGTGCCACATCATGTTGAGTGTATGTTTTTGAATACTAAGTATTTACCCATACACCAAAAACAAATGACATGTTTGGATGACTAAGACAGAATCTGTGAGGCATATTTTAACTAACTTGGAAAAAAGATAGAGCTTCTTAATTCATAGTGGTTTTTTTTCATTTATAAATCTTAAGACACATTATAAAAGTCAATGGTTACACTAAAAAAGTTTACATATATATATAACTGACTGTTTGAACCCAATAGAAAAAGAAGTCTATGTAATATCATGGGGGCTAGAGGGTGATGTTCTTTATGATGTTATTCTGGTCTAGTTACAGTCTATTCCTGCTTAAATGGCCCCCCCCTATGACCCATTAGAATTAATTTATTCGGTTTGTTAATTTTATTTCAGCTGGACTTGGATAGGCCACTCGAAGATCAAGGTCACATTGATATATTCCTGCACAAATTAACAGATATAATTGCTGCAGCGGATCAGGGTGACAGCAAGGTGAGACTCTTTCAAGTTGAGTGCATTTAATGTCCTTACAGTTTTTATAATAATGTTTTTGTATTCAGGCGTCTACAATCATTGGCAGGGTGGAGCAGTTCTTGTCAAATCATCCGAATGTTACTGTTATTGATCAACTGAATAATGTCAGGGTGTTGCTAAATAGGTAAGTTTTCATATCAAGATGTTAGATTTAATGATTATTCTTCAATATTTTAGTAAATGTTACTTGTAAGTTTTAAAATAGTTACTATGTAAACTATTTTGGTATTTTTAAATTGGTACTTTTATAAATCCCTTTCGTTTGTATTTATTTAATAAATATACTTAAACATTGAGACACAGGTGCTTAACATTTAATTCTAATTACTGTTGCGTTTCAGAAGATATCCCTTAGAATGACTAAAGCATTGCATCATTTATTAAGAGATGAATTTACCTAAATACCTTTAAATAACTTTTATTTTAATACCTTTTCAGGCATTGTTACTATTCCATATTACAAGAAGAACCGTCATTCAGAAAACAAGGAATATTCACACCTAATTTTGCAGAATTCACAACAAATAACATTGAACTCAATATTGAAATAATGAGACAAAGGGGTGTCAAGTTTCCTGTAGTGTGCAAACCTACATTGGCACATGGGTCGAAATCAGCTCACGAAATGATTATTATATTCAATGAAAAGGGTTTGAATGTGTGTAAACCGCCATGCGTTGTTCAAAGCTTTGTGAACCATAATGCAGTTTTACATAAAGTGTTCTTAGTAGGAGACAGGTGGGTCATCCCATGCAATTTATTTGTCATATTCGGGGAAGGAAAAAAAATGCAAACAAAAGGGTATTGCAACAAAATAGGTAAACACACAACTTGGTCAGGTATTTCTTTACGTCATGTAGTTTTTTCTTAATCTTATTGTGACATACAAACAAAATTAAACGTCATGTAGTTTTTTCTTAATCTTAATGTGACATACAAACAAAATTAAAAAGGGGTACAAAGCTTATTACCACATATTTATATATGGATATGTACTTTAAACCATAGCTATTATAGATTCAAGAAAGTGTATGCTTCATCATTGCTTCACTATTATGATCAATTGATATCAAGATTAGATATGATATCCATACTGATTGAAGTGTGGGATATATTATATTGGGTACTTAACTGCATGTTATCCACTCAATATAACTTGATCTGACCATCTATGTAAATGAACTACATAAATATTTAGCATATTTAATTCATTACTAAACGTAAATATTTTCATATACTCCACATTATTATTTGTTATAATTTTTCATATTACAGGTACCACATAAGTGTGCGGCCGAGTCTCAAAAACTTTTCTGCTTCAGCAGATTTAGAACCAATATATTACAGCACCGGTGAAGTGTGTAAAGCGGATAGCCAATCCACACTTTCTATATTAGACCCACATGATAAGTCTGATATAACAATGACCCTTAACGAGGACAAGATAAAGAGCATCATTAGAGTATTGAAGAAAAAAATTGGTTTGCTCTTGGCTGGTGTTGATGTTGTCATAGATAATGTATCAGGTAATCATGCGGTAATAGATATCAATGTGTTCCCAAGTTATGATAACTTTCCAAATTTTTTTGAACACCTTTTGGATTCAATTAATGAACTGACACAGAATAATGTGTATAGAAATGGTGATTGCAATGGTGTTTGTGACGTAACGGATAGTCAAACAGTGAACGGATTATACAATGTGGCACTGGACCCTGTGCAATATGGTGTTACTGGCATGAATGTCTCATAAGTTATTATTTTTTGTGATTATAAAACATATTTGTATTATTATGTATTTAATCTACACATTGTTATACACTTCTTTTTAAATATATAATTAGGATAGTGTTATATTTTTGCTACAAGTACTAATGTAATCTCGCAATACCAATCATTATTATTGATGCTTCTTAGTATGTTAATGATCCTTTGTACCTAACACGGAAATATTCTATTTGAACAGTGATACAGTAGGAAGGTGTATATTATGAATGATTTGTGTATTATCAGTCGAGTCCATGCGAACGCACGGATTTGGCGTCTCCCTCACGCCCTTCGCACACATGTTGCGTAATTTTAACTACAAGTACAAAATGCGTCGTGTTGTGCGACTTTGTTCAGTAATATATGGGTCCATAACGATCTCGAACAGACTTCGGAATACGCAACGATTACGTAGTGTTTGTATTAGACACAATATGTTGAAGGGCGTTAATGTTCTCTGTGAGTAGGAAGTGTCCACATTGTGCGCACCAAGCTAGTATTATGTCCTATGAAACAGGATACGAACGTTCGCGTCGTTTGATTTTGGTTGGTCGAGATTATGACATGTGACTCGCTCGTTAGATTCTCGACCAATCACAACCAAAGGTTGGTTCGTGTCGTGTTTCATACCACTATCGTGTGAACTCGTGCGGTTCGTGTGGAAACTCCAATTGGTTAAGTTTTGCAACGGTATTCTGTGTGTAGTGCCTACAATGTATGCAATGTGCATTATGTAATCTCTAGTACGAATAAGTATTTAAACTATAGTAGACATTTGTAATTATACTTGAATTAATTGAATAATGCACTCGAAAGTTTAATTTGTATATGGAAGAGTCAGACAGCTCTCAGCAATCTTTATGGCATTTATACCTAATGACTTATTACCGTTTTAAGTAAACGTTCCTAATCCCTTTTTTCGATCCATCGCGAAAATTAAAATAAAGTTTTTTTTGATATTACAGTTGATTTATTTTGGTTTGTTCATTTTTGGGATCGGATCGAAAATTTGGGTTAGAATCGTTTATTGAACACCCGTCAGTACCTCAACAACTATCACCCTTTAGTCTAATTTAGACTAATTTGAGAACTTAAAGATTGATGATAGCTGAATGTGGATTCAATTAATTTCTAACTTAACATTATTTAAAGTCACAATCATTCTTAAAGTTGTTAAAACTTCGAATATTTAATTATACTAATCACCTACGATTGACATTAATTGGTTACGGTGTTCGAAACAAATTTAATTCTTCACTGGAACATAATCTAGTTGTATTTATTGGCTTTAAGACTGATGTACGTATATAACACGTTTAGTAGTTTTACTTTACATGTGAGTTATTTGACCCCATTTATATTCTACATTGTTATACACTAGTTATGTAAGTGTATCCATATTGTTCGGAGTTAGCAGGTGTTACGTTTTGTTTAGTGCACTTGTGTGTAAATGTCGCAACTTCACAAATTGAAACCGGTTATAAAAATAAAGGGACCATCTTATCTCTAGCCGCTTTGTGTTTAAAATTCGTTTATCAACAGTATGCATTTATTTGAGCGTTTGATTCGCGATATATTTGTATGTGAATTTTGTTGCAGCGTGGAGTAATGTAGTTGTTTTTGTGAGTTTAACGCAGTAGTAATCTATCGGGAAATTTCGATAAATAATTCCAATCGTATCGTTAGTGGAAATGGACCAATGAAATTAACGTTAGTTTGAAATCATTACAGATGACTTATTGTGATTGGTTTATTCTTGCTTATAATCTGAAGGCAGGATTTGGGATCGTTCATTGAAATCGGCGATATATAAAATGCGCGCAGTACACTGAATTGATGCGGTTAAATTTTAAAGTGCGTTGCAAAATAAATAGTTTTGATGTAAAAGTTAAAAGTGCAGTCTCTATTCCTTGTGTTAAAGCGTAGCGTGGGTTCATGCTCAAAAATCATTTAATCGCGAGCTAATTTTATGTTATGGATTCCGGTAACCGATAACTCAATTCATCATAATGTAATCTATCATAGAAAACTGTAGAAAATCTCTACCTCCTTTGGGAAACATTGTATGAAATATATTCTTTGTATTCTTTTATATTACCTTAATTTCTATCCTGATCCAAGCCTATCATTCCGAATTTATTCAAATGAAATAAAATATGTAAATGCTTTATTTGAATTAGAGTTTTTAAGTCTAGCCTAACTTGGTTACAATGCAACTTCGTTACAAATTAGTGGGTATTGAGAAATAAAAATTGACAACATAAATGATTCAATATGTCACAGTTGTGAATATATTTATGTTGCTTATAAATAAAAATACATAACCAAGTAACACTGCCATAATGTTGGGCCCTGTTTCTGTCACGCCGATATTTTGAGCCATTTATGTGATATTTAGAACTGTTAAGTTGAATGTTTGTTTTGAAAGCACTTTTTGTATGGTTTCTTATGAATTGTGGATATGAGTCAATTGTATTTTTTGTCTTGTGGTATTTTACTATTTTACGTTTAATGTTGCTTTGCGATTTGTAGCGGGGCAGGAGCGGAACTGCGGGAGCGATATACGCTCGTCTCTTAGGTATATTCCGCCTAGCTTGCCTTTAGAAATTTAGTGTTGCAAGAAATAAATTAAATAAAGCGTTTACCATTTATTTAAAAATGTAACCCCAACAAAATCAATAGTGGAAACAGAATATTGAAAAAACGCATTATATTCACGATTAAACGGATTTCCTCGAATTTTAATAAAGTCATCTTTTGTTGATATTATTGTGATTACATAAAAATATGTATTCAATTAATATAACTCGCTCCCGTTTATAGCGCAAAATAGTTTTGCGGATTTTTTCCGCACCCGCTCCCGCTGCATTTACCTGAAATGCATTCTATCATTCCATAAATCTTTTTATATCTATGGTGACTGATGGATAAATCCTGTAAAGCTTAGCTTTAGTTATATTATTTACTAAATCGTGTGCTTGTTTTTTATGAGATTAGATGGATATTCATAGAACCGGTGTTAGTATTACTGGCCTAAGGAGTTAGACCAAGTGAAGTGTCCACTTTAGGTGCAGGACGAAATTATTGCCAAATCACTGTTTTGGATACTCTATTGCTAATTTCATGACATCGGAGATGCACAAGAATTTGCTTTAAAAAGCGATGTTTAAACGCTCACAAAAAAGTGATACTAAGTTCTATTTTGGCGTAACCAGCGGCCAGCGAGGACAATTCATATTAAGTCTTTGTAAAGAATCTTTTCTAAGTCATAAGTTTATTAATTTAAGATCCTGTATGATATTCGGTTAGTAGTAGATATTATTACCTACTACCCTATGTATTGTCGACCTGCTAAAATAAGAATTAATAAAAATAAACTTTATTCCATATCCATTAAAGTCGCTCTCAAAGTGCTGCTGGCAGCCGCTTAGTAGTTGACAGCAATGAATGGGCGTGCAAGTAAAATTTAAGAGCACTTTCATAGTTTTTAAGGAGACAACGTGTTGGTATTATTTTTACAAATGACGTAAAATGGTTTTAATTATCCTTTTTGTAAAGCTTCCGTTTGTCATAAGTCGGCAGTAATCGTGTAGATAGGCCCTTAATATATCCAACTTTATCTGTTAATACGAAACTAAATATGAGACTACAAACCATTGTAATTAAATCTTTATGTATTTTTTTCTATGACCAGCGATTTCATGTTATGTTTACGTAATATTTGTCAATTTATAATCATAACGCCTATAAACATGAATTTTCAACTTGGGCACGTCGTTCCTGTAATAATCGTTGGTCGATAATAACAAAATGAAATAATAATAATAATAATTTTTTTTTACCGCCTGTCAACATGTTTGCAGTAATTGTAATTGTTCAAAATAAAACATGGTTCATAATACTGCCCCTAAAAATGTTATACAGTATGTTATATAATATTAAGGACTTCTCAAACTGTTTAAAAATGTAACCTATTAAATGCTACGTAGCCTTATACAACTCTGTATATTGACATATTAAAGTTTGATAAATTTCAAACACATTTACCGCGAAGGAATATATCGTCTGTTGTAAAACGATAGTTATACGAAGCCAATATGAATATACAATACCAATAAACTATTTTAAACCAATATAACATTCATTTATTACGAGAGTTCATTTCTTTGTAATCCCACGTACAATAACGGTTCAGAACGTATAGACTGTAATTGTTAATTCGACATAGTTGTGTGCATAAATCACATCTAGTTCCAGCGAGAGGTAAATCTGTACAATTTATTATACATTATAGAGTACGGTATGCAACATCCGTGGGCATGTTTGTGCAGCGCCGCCTCCGCTTTGAACCTGGTTATTGAAAACACAGGAAGTGAGAGATCGCAAGCTGAATGTCGCAATGTCGACGCACCACGGTGAAAAATTGTTGATGGATTCATTTAGAATGAGCATGGAGGTATATGTTTTTGTAATTGGTTGCAATTTTTGTTAATACTGTTCAGTGATTGCTAGAAATTTGTCGATTCTAGTGAACCTATTAATTTGATTTGAATAAATATTGAACGCACACATTCTAGTCCGAATAGCACAAAATTCAATTTTTAGATATATTTTTGTAAATTTAGACATGTTACGTGTTAGATGACTATAGTGCCTCTTCTGAGTATCTGTCTATATCATAGTTCATGCGACCTTTCCTTTGCATGACGTTGACGTAGACAAAAAGTTTAAATCTTAATATAATTTTATCATTTATCGGTATTTTAGGTATTAGTGTGCTTTATTTGGCAAAACTATTGTTATAGTATTGTTCTGTTAGTAAGCGAACACAATACCATAAAAAATTTAATATTTACGTTAATGATGCGGCTTTATGTGCATTCAGATTTGAGGGAGAGAGTAGGGACGCCTCCGGATTTCCGCGAAGAGCCCGCCCTCGCGATCTCGCTAGAAAAGCAATTCCGTAATTGTGGAATTGAGTTCATCCTCATTCCGTCGTAAAGGGATATATTTGACACAAAAAGGAGATAGGAGAAATAGCAGCTATGTTAAGCTGATTTTAATTTTTTTACAAATTAACCCAGTGAAATTATGTTGAAACATATACAGTATCTATGTACTATAATCATTTAAAAATAATATGCATGGAAGATTTTGTATTCTAATATCTTCTTATCGTTTGTTGATTTCCACCATCGTATTTTGGGACGGAAATACTTATGTATGTCACATATTTGTAAATTAAAATAACATTTTATTTCCATAGGTAAAACGTAACTACGGGAGTTTCTATAACACAACAATAGCAACATAAACTTTTAATTAATCGGACATTTGTGCTAAATATTTGAGCCGAAGTAGGAAATGGAATCCAATACGCGGAGGGCAGCTGTTTTTAAGGTAAGTCCACATTTTTGTGTGCCAACCGTTTTGTTCTAAGCACAGCTGCTCGTTTACACTGCGCTTTCCATACAATTATTTTCACGTGCCAACAACGTCATTCCACATTGACAGCGGCTTCCGAAAATAATATATTAAAACTTAGTTGAAACAATTGCTTTTAGTTTTTGACGTAATTGACGATCTTGTCATCATTATAATAAAGAAGTCTTTCAGTTTAATATTTTTCTATACTTACTTTTATAATTTTTTATTTTCTATAACTCTCCAACGGATTCAAATTATTTCACTATCGAGATAAACATTGTAATTTTATAAAATTATTAATTTAATTAAAGCCATAATAATGATATTATGTAATATCTTCCGCTAATTATTGCGTTGCTGTGATAGATCATTAAGATTTTGCGACGACAACGTGAATGCAGATCGCAGTGCGTGATAGAGGTAATAATCCATCAACAGTTAACGGCGGCGAGTATGCATAACAAAGGTCGTTAGCGAAAAATTGGTACCGTGTAATTGCAGCGTTGTTTTGAATTGCGATTCAGTCAGCTGTCGGCATATGGGCGCAAAGCACGCGCGTCGCGCGCGCAACCTTCTTTTCCGTCGCAGTTTTCGCGCGCTCCGATACAATACAATAAATTCAAATAAAAGATAAAATATTTTTATCTTACTTGTGTTTATATTGTGGTTAAGTTGCAATTAAAACGTATTTCGTTTCTGGGCGGGATTTATTGCTGATGTCAGATTTTTCGTGTATTTGTGACCGTGATCTGATAAATCACTTCATTGTGTTGTTAATATTTATTGCGGTGTTTCCGTGTCAATCTGTCAGTTGAACTGTGATGAGTTTAATCGAATACGTTAATTAACAAAAGTGTGTCTGTTTTGTGTTGTGTTATGAAAACATCCATTTTCGGCAATTTCGTGTTCAAGGAGAGGTAAGTGTTTCTTTAATATTAAATGTTATACACAAAAAACAAACTTCCGCCTTCTCGTACCTACAACGTCATTGTGCGACAAACACGAACGGGCAGTACAATAGTTCAGCCACTCCAAAAACGACTGTTACAAATACAAGATAACGATTTATTTACCAACTTTATGGTGGCAAAAAGTTTTTGTAAATAATATTTACTGTCAACATAACGTAGAAAAAGTTTCCTACATAAAAAAGTTTAGTTATCACTTCATTGGTTTGGTAGACGTACATTTTTGAAGAACCGGAGCATTTACCAAGACGTCTCTGCTAATGTGGTACCAGTGACTGGTGACTTCCCGATATCGAAATTGATAATGAGTCATAAGAGAAGTTGGAAGATTCTCAGAATGAGAGCGACGAGAAACAAAATGTTAGTTGTCTCTTTAGGGCCCGGTATGTGGATTCCCACCAAAGAGAATACGCTACTCACTTTGCACCTCGACTTACTTATCATGTTCACACAAAACTGAACTTGCAAACGGCATAACGAATACCTGCTATTTACTCTGGGGAGAGTGGCACTGTGTTTAGCTCACGAAGTACGCGAGGCCCTGGATTTGATCAAAAATTTGCATGTTTTATGATTTGGAAACACACGTGAATTGCCTGTTATAGGAATCTGTGGCGATGAACCTGCTATACTTAACGAGGCTGAAATGAACATGGCCAACCATGGATGCATTAAATGAATCGCTGCTTAGAGCTTCGACGACGCACAGGAATATTAGAAGTTAAGCTCGCGATGCTACGTTCAAATATACAGAAAAAATTTGATACTAATCAAAACAACCGTAGATTGTAATATACATATAATACAATAATAAAAACGTGAGAATTAAAATAACGTAGAGCAAATATGCAAAATAGATAGTTAAAGAGAACGTTTTACCATTTGACTTTATGGCATGTATCTTTAAAAATATACGTTAATATATTTGAATAAGTTATTTATTACTGATTTCACCTTGAATAATTTGTCAAAACCCAGTAATTAAGCTGCGTAATAAATAACAAAATGTAACACAGTAAGCTTCCTGAAATGAATTAACGAAAATAACTATGTTACGAATGTTTCACAAATAAAACGTATTCCTCTCAAAACGATATTTTGGAAATGTCTTACGTCGACTGCTAGTACCTCAGAGACGAATTGTACGATTTCATCGATTAAGGTATGGTCTGTTTTTTTAGTAAGCTTGTGTTAATTGCGACGAATTGTGCCGTCATAACCGCCACGACCACTGGCACAGGCGGGCCCGGCTTTGCCGGCAACTTGCAGAACGAATTCGGAATTAGTCCCGCCCGAGTTCCCGCGACCTTCGACTACGTATCGTCGCAGAATCGAATCGTCTCGTAACTGTAAAACTAGTTTGGCTGTCCGCCGCTTCTCTAATAGGAACGGACGCGTTCCGTACAGTAGGTGCTCTTTTTCTATACTTTTTCTCGAGCACTTGCGTAGAAGAAACGGATGGCACAATTGTGTTGCACCAGACTGGATCTAATCTCGCATCCGTCCTCATTTCGCCTTTATATGTATTTGTTTAAATTTCACAGTCTGTTTCGTCTTGTATTAGTATGACATTTATTTTATTAACGATATTATCCATATTATGTCTTTCCTTCGTAATCATTATTCACGATTCATTGATAAAATAACTTCTTTAACGAACTTGTATTTTGGAATTTTTACTATAAGCTAGCCGCAGTAATATCTTGCTTGTTTTTCAATAACTAAAAACTGTCATTATTTTTTATTTGGTCATGAACGATCAGCGTATTTCTATATTTTGTGCACCTATCATTGCTTTATGTTTTTGTAGCACGCTGCCGGGTGCGATGAACTCGCAGCATTTGGCAGCAGCACTAAATTCTATCAAATTCGTTATTGCAAATACACTGCATTACAATTCTTTAAAAGTATTTACTGTCTTTACGTATTCTTTAGGGAACTACAGAATAAATTGTCGATAAGTAAACACATTTGAGTGATTTAGTGCGAGAATGAACTCGTGCGTTAGAGGCACCTTTCAGGTTGTATCTTGAGTTGTCTGTTATGTGTTGCTTGAGGAGTGAGCAAATATTGACATTGCTCATTGGAAGTAGTCATGGGTCTAACGAATACGCGTGCAAAAATACTATATATTGAAAGTACGTGCAATGTACATACGTTCTGTTTGTAGGATATAATAAACGAGATCATGATCGTACCCAGAAGCCGTATCGAGGACGCATAATGCTCATGCAATTTGTTCCGCCTTGGTTCTTCATTGTTTTAATCAAATTGTCCATTCATGGCCGTATTATGTATGATTAGTTGCATGTAATCTTGATAAATAAGTTAAACACACACACTCGTGCCTTTTTATCCCCGAAGGGGTAGGCAGAAGCACAACTGATGCACCCTCCGCACTTTCCGCCGTGTGCATTCCGTCCCATAATGTAATAGGGGGCGAGCCTATCGTTAATAATAATATATATTAAACAATATATTTTAATACAATTTAGATTCAATGTGTCTTCTTTTAAAGCAGAATACATTTTATGTTGTCCCTGTAATACATTTGTATTTCCAAAACAAAATATATTACTGTATCTGCTTCGCTTTATATTCAGTAAACGTGCCGTGCATTGTCAGTGGTCACATCATTTTGTTTTATTAGTGTTGAAGAAGTCTCGTACCTACCAGGTCAAGGCTGATTGAAAGTCGTCAATTGTTCTATGAATGGTCTGACAAACTTTGATTGACATCTTCATAGGCTACGTTCATCCAAACATCTTATGTTGAAGAGGAGATTTAGAGTCAGAAATCTTTATGCGTCGCTAATAATTTAATACGCATTTAGTTTTTACTGTGGCCATATTTTTGTCTAGTAATGATTGCCTCGTTCTAAGGTTACTAATCACAATGTAGTTTTGAAGGTCACATAATGCTAAACTGATTTGAGACCATAAAACATGTTGCTTAATATTTATAGATCGATGGACTTAGTTTGAACATTAATTATAGTGATTGTGAAAATGGTATCGAAACCATAGGAAAGATTTATTTTAAAGTAACGAGTTACAAAGCGTTTGCAAAACATTGGCCAGTTAAGTTAAGTATTTAAGGAAATAAAGATTTACTTGACATTTAGCTGACGGTCTAAATTCATGTGCAACGCGTGAGAAAATATTATAAGAATCAAATTGTTAAGTATATATTCCCTTCGGCCATGGATTTCAATCTACAATGGTTTAACGTCCTCGTGTTATCACGTTCCGACCATTTCAAGTACAAAAGTATTCCGTGTACCATATTAGCATGTGCCAGAGATGAGTCCGCTTTGTGTCGCAAGTATGTAATAGTAGGTGAGTACAGAGTAAATCTACCGTTCACGAGGGCGCCATATCGGGTGTTTGCGCCTCCGCCAGCGGAGAATTGAGAAATGTTTGAACAATATGTAGGTTTTGAGCCAGTAATAGTGTTATATTAGGTGGGTGTGTACAATAATACGCTTTTAATTATGCATGTAGGTTGAAAACTTGGTATGTAACGATGTAGAGACTAGCGTGTTTGGCGTATTAACATTTGTGTTATATAATTATAGGTAATAGTTATGGATTTTGTTTTATTATTTCAAAAGAAAGATTTCGATGTCGCTAAGACTGCATCGGTTGCGTAGTTGTACTGCAAGCGCGGTACGGCAGCCCTCTGAGGTATTGGGTTCGAATCACAAGTCGGACAAAGTGATATTTGGGTTTTTCTGCTCAGTATCAGCCCGGAGTCTAGAATTTGTGCCCGATATGCCGATAGTTTTTCTCCCTATCACATCATGGGACGGAATACACTTGGAGGTACGCCTCTGCATACCCCTTCGGAGATAAATATGTGTGTCTGTGTCTATGTAAATAAAGAAAATTTTAATTACATAATATATTTATGCTTAACATTAAGAAATTTGAAACGCTTTCATGAGTAATGTTCTGTGTTTGTCTATGTCGTAGGCAGGATTAATATTTTCAAGAATTTGTGCCTCATTGTTTGATTTATACGAATTATATTAGTATTTTACCTCGATTAATATTATTCCAAGGGCCTGTTTCACAACTTCTGAGTAAATGCCACTCGTCACACATATGTATAACCAACCAAATATAAATCACACTGAAATCCTAAATAAATGGTAATAAAATGAGTACTATCCACATTAACTGTTTAATACACTGTCAAATAAAATTTATTTGTATCTTGTGAAACAGGACTAAGATTTGTTTGAGTACATGATAGATATCTCGTATGCGAAAATCTTTATAGGTACTTTCTCAATACCACCGCTTTGCCACTTTTTGTCACTAAGCAGGACTGGACTTGGACAGCAGTCCAAGCTGTTCATCTGATTCAAGGGCATCGAAATAAACTAAACATTGCTGCGAGCTACTTATCAATTGAAATTATTGAAACCACTAAGTATTGGGGCGAGCTTTGTATCAATTAGCGGAACCTTGCCCCCCTCCTACATCATCATCATGGTCATCAGCCTACAGCTGTCCACTGCTGAACATAGGCCTTCCCTAAAGCGCGCCACGCTGTTCGGTCCTCCGCACTCCTCATCCAGCGTCCACCGGCGATTCTACGAATATCGTCGGACCAGCGGGTCGGAGGTCGTCCTACGCTACGCTTACCGAGATGCGGTCTCCACTCTAGGACTCGTCTGCTCCAGCGGCCATCAGTCCTACGACAGATATGGCCAGCCCACTGCCATTTCAGCTTGCTTCAGCTTCACCTCCTACATCTCAACGGTTAAAACACAATCTTTGTAAAAAAATGACTGTGTGATAATAAGCACGAATTTTGTAAAATCATTAAAAAAATACTAAGGATTGGTGAAGTACTTAATATCATATCTTGTTGAGACGAGCCTAGTGCAGTGCGTAGTATTTTGCAACTCAAAGCTCTGGGTGGCGCAGCTCCTGTTTATTGGTAGGCGGAGCGCTTACCATCTGGCAACGACTTGGGCGTTTCTCCTTACAGTCGTATAAAAAATTCCATTATTAATAAATCTGACTGCTTTTAAGAACAGGTACTGTCGGACACAAAAATAGTTGAACAAATTCAAAACCTTAAATCACCTATACACTCATTAGGTTTAATTAAAAATCATTAATAAAAAATATTGGGTTTCTTTGCTTAGTATTAGCCTGGTGTTTAAAATTTGTGCTCGATATGGCGATAGGCTCAACTCTGTTAAACATGGGATGGGATACACACGTTGAACAGTGGGCGCACAGGTACACCAGTTTCACCTCCGACTAGTCTCTCAGAGATAAAAGGCGTGATAGGGTGTGTTGAAATAAAAAAAACATCTAATTTTCTTGATTTTGAATAAAGTAAAGCTTTTTAGATTAATTCAGTAAAGAAAATAAATAATATGCAGGTCACAAAAGTTAACATATAGACAATTTCTTATTTTAAATTTCTCAGTTTACTATGTAGCTGACTGTACATACAAATGTCCAGAAGGGCTTTTATACGTATAGTAAAACTCATATCAGATATTACAAGAGTTATTTCGTATAATATGTGCTCTTTATAATGAGCACAGACGGTGCATGATTTTCTGTGATGTTGTTAATTTATCACAAGTTGATGCAAGGATGAAAAGATCACGTTCGACCGAATGATTAAATCGCGGAACTCCTCTGAGAATAATTTCATTTCAGTTTAAAGTAATGACGATCTTTGACATGGAATGTTATGTATAACTCGCATTAACTGTGTTGAAGTACGTTATTTTATTAATAACTTTGACAAAACTTGATTGAGTTGAAAATATCGAATCTTGTATTTCTTTAAAGGCCCTTGCGATATTCCCGTTGAGGTTATAAGTAATGTATCTGTACTCTTTCGAGGCTTATACCTTTCCATCACACGGCCTATTGGCATATCCTTATATTTTTACAAAATTGTGTAGGTCCAACATTCCTCCCTGTACCTAATTATGTAAACACCATTTATATAGACTTAAGAAAATACCAGAACAGATTCCGAATTCATTGTCAAATAAGACACAAATGCAAATAGAACTAGTTGTGTGTAATGATTTTATATCTTACGTTTATAAGAATATTAAAACATATTAAATTAACATGCCACCTGACGGCTATCGCATTGCAATAAAATAAGTAATAAAAATGGTAATAGTTGGTACAAAGGTACAAAAATACCAAGATAATGTCTAGAGTTTTGATATGCGACGTGGTATCGGCGAGATTCCTAACGACTAAGTAATCTTCAGTAATTTATTCGAGACAGTCTGCAATTATGCTGTAATATTTAGATGCAGTTTAGGGTTCCGCAGAACTAAGCCAGAATATGTGAGTGTTAAAATAAGACAAGTCGTCCAAGTATTTAGGATAAGAAGGTATATGAGACAGTAATAATACTATTTGAAGAAGCAAATTTGCTAACGATAATTTCAATCTGTATCGTAAAAGTTGATGTAAATACAAAACACGCTCTAAACGCTATTTATTGCTATTTTATTACGTCACAAATGTAGAATATATAACATTTGCTTCTCATTTTGTCATTTACTAAACATAATTAGGCATCATAAACCAAAGACTCGCACTTAGCTATTTTTTGCGCGCAAGATCGGTGTGGTTGACTGACATCGGTTGTCGATTGTTTTTCTTTATTTACCCATCGGCTGCGCAGACTGTAGAGAGCACCTGCCCCTCATCGCCTAGGAATAATTTTACGCCTAATGAGTCGGTGAACGTAGCCAATTATATGCCATTGCTACTGGCTGTGATGTAATTGGTGAGCATCATTCATTGTCCGGATACTTGTTTGGACAACATGTTTGTGCAATGATATAATTTTGTTTATGTTATGATGGTTCTTATTGTTTCATAATTTCGATAATAATCGTGAAAATGTGTTTTTTGATTCACGTTAAAATATCCTGATTTTTTTAGGCTTTTGGGGTGATTCAAGTGTAAGCTTTTTCGTTAAAAACAGGTATTTTTATTTACACAAATATAGTATTTAGTATTAAACTTCTTAGTACTACTAATTATATGATTAAACTAGGATGTAACTGTAAATAAATGCGCATGCTCTAGTAAATAGGCATATCGTATTTCTTGTGATTAGCGTTTTCGCATAGAATTCTATCCTTCAATTGATAATTGCCGATTAAGGTTTTCAATGTAATATAACGTTATGAATTCTTTATCACAGCGAAGAAAAATATTTAAATAGAAAAAAATATTCTGTTAAAGTGTAAAACGTTTCATCATCTCGATATTTATGTTAATGCAAAACCGAGTAAAGAAAATAATATTTTTCTTCGAAGACGTTAACCGCAAAACGGGTTGCTGGTTTGTGTTTTTATTTAATAGATTAAGTAAAGATATTCTTGTAGTAATTACATAGCATCCTGTAAAATGTTTGATGCGACGTTTGGCCAAGAACCGCAAAAATACTATCCATTATTTTGATCCGATAAATTGATAGAGAATCAATGTTATCACTCGGAATCGTAAATATTCCGTATTATTATTAAACTGAGCGAACTATAATCTACATTTCTCAGTCTATGCTTCATTGATTGTGTTCACAAAGCACTGCGCGGGAGCAATCACCTTTTACCTAGTTACCTATCGACTTTGATTTCATACATTTCTATAGTTACATTTGCTTTTCTCCTTCCAGAATTTTAAATCATCAAAGATAGGTAAAATATTGTGAGGTAAACTAAAACTACGGTAGAAACTTTGGCTAGACAATACGAGTCACGTTACGAACGCGAAGTTTGCCCTTTAGAAAGCTTTCAAAAGGAGCCGTATTTTATGTGTGGTATTGCAGTTCTCGCTCCGTCGAATGTACCGAAGTTTTTTTGTAGGAAAAGAAAATAGAGTAGTAAAACCAGCAACGGACTACCGCACTAGGTAATAATATTACCAGTATTAATTAACTATTTATATCCGTGTGTATACACGCTTATCGTTGCAATGAGGAGGCTCACTTCATAAAAACATGTCTAGAATGTAGAGTATACAGTGTTTAATTACCGGACTTATTAACCAAAAACGTCAAACTTCACTCTCGCTCCATTTTGAATTTTGCCTTTTTAAAGTACGTAATGAATGCGTTTTTTTATAGTAATAAATAATAATTGCCCTTCAGGCTTCATTTGAAGATATTAGGTCACATCTTTTTAATTCAACGATGCAATCATACTGCGACGCGAAAAACTTATGTATATTTTTGAAACTGGGAAAAAAATATTTCATTTTTTTTAAATCAAATTTCGAATGTCTTTTTTTTGTTTATTATGATGAATGCAGTAGCAAGCGTGAAGATTGAAAATGTAACCGTTGTTCAGATTGCTGTGCCCACATAAAGAGATCTTTTATGACTGCTAAAAATTCGGGTCATGGAAAAAAATACCGGCCACGCGCATATTCGACTCACACGTAGCGTGAACTACTATTTACAAATAATTACGATGTCGTTTCACTGCACCGACGTACTCACATAAACGTATGGTATAGAAAAACGTGTAATTAAATCGTCGGCACTTTGGTGGTGCGGAATGAAGCTCCGATCGTGTCATTTCTCCAGGCCTTATGAAGTGCCGTTAAGTTTGTTCTTGGATTCGAAGAACATAATAAGTTTTTGTTAATTCTTATGTCGGTTGATTTTTTGTTGTGTGATATTTGTTTCATGTATTTTCAATATCTTTGGAGTTAGGAAATTATTTTGCATTGTAGCTGCAAATAAATTCGATATGGTTTATTTTATACAGACCATATTGACAAGAATTCCGATATGGATAGTCATATTTGTCGGAGAATAGCCGCTGGAGTATAGTTAGTTCATAACGCTCTTGATTTGCGCTCACATTTCATCATAGATTAAGAAATGCTCGGTGATTTATATTGCATTAATGGTAACGTTCATAAGTATTTCGATTTTACATTATATTTAAAATATATACCGTGTGATTATTGGTCGATTAACGTTACTTAAGAACTGAGAAATATTAGGAAATAGGCGCTCCAATCGTAATTACTATACACATTTTGATTGATAACTGAAACAAGATATAAAACCGGTAAACATTTATAACAGAAAGTTGCGCAGTAAGTGATAAATCTTCAAATTCAACAGATTAAGAATGTTCTATCATAATTATGATGGGTCGAGTCGTTATTGCACTCGCTTGGTCCCATCTACCTTACATATGCTAAACCCAATCATATCCTGTTATATTTTAGGTATATACTAGCCCATTTCGTTAAATAATCGTACCTAGCAATGGGACAATAGGTACATATATCATAGTGCTAATATTTTATAATCCTAAACTACATTTGGACCCTACCAAGTCATTTTAATACTCTGTCAGACGTATTCTTTGCGTGCCCTCCAGAAGTGAAAGTGCTCGGGCGAGCGATACGATCGCGTCTCATTAGCGTCCTCACGATCTAATGAGCCCGGCGACACCTCCGCGAGTCGACCTAGCATTGTTGCACTCTGACTCGGTGTTTAATTACCGCCGATGACCCCGGTCGCGATACTATTGTCTCCGACTAGTACCGGTGTCGGTGCCGGAAAGATACTTTAGATTTCAATCGGCACTTTCAACACGGAATTGCTTTTTTTTTCGTTTTGTTGTAGGAAATTGTAGCGAAGACAGTGTTTATCGCGGTGTTAAACTTTTTGAAATGTTAAGTATAACGGAATTGCTCTCTTGGTTTAATTAAAATACACAATATTACAAGTGCTCATTAACAATGTTTATAACAAAATAATATTAAAATGTTAATAGTACTGCAACTATAAAGTTTTAATATCTAGAGACATCAGTGGAATAATATTCAGTTGATATTCTATCGTGCGCAGTTTTAGGTTGATGGCGCATGATGATGAATATAGTAATTTTTCATGGCTTTAGTCATAAAAATTCTATTTGAAGACCGGCCGACAATTCATGCATGCACATGAGACCGGATGGTATGGGTGATATAAAATTCGAAAGAAGTCTTCGAAACGTCGGGAGAAAATAAAACACCAATACCGCGATAGAATCCGAAAATTAGTTTAATTTCAATGTCTAACATTCGCGTAAACATAAGAAATCATTAATTAAATTATTATTAATTATTACAATAGACAATATGGTGTTAAGTATTTTTAAGTCTCAAGACTTCTTTCGAAGACTTTCGAGTCTTCGAAACGTCGGGAGAAAATAAAACACCAACACCGCGATAGAATCCGAAAATTAGTTTAATTTCAATAATTTAATTAATTAATTTAATATAAGTTTCATACGTATTTAAAAAAATAAAGTTTGGTTGTCCCGATTGTCTTTTCCGTCCATGTGTTAATGGTACCAGAGTATCGACCAACGTCGACTAGATACAGCAGGCAATTTTGTTGGAAACTGCACGTATTATGAAGGGATTCCGCATGTTGAATCCTTCAACCTTCTTAACCACCGGTGGCTTGGGCCTTGAGGCTCGCCATAAGAGGGTGATCAATTTTTTAAAAATATTTTTATATGCACTGATGTTTTTAAAGAAATATAAAAACAGAAAAAAATATTTCAAAATAAAGAGAAGAGCAATAATAATTCGTATAATTGAGAGTATTTTTGTATGTGGAGGTGGTAGGATATATTTTATATTCGCCCCGATAGTGGCCATCGTACACAAGGTGTTAAAACCTGCCATAGTGGCCCATGTAAGTGTGTCGCGTTCCGGGACCATTCTGTGTATATCCGGGCCCAACAGGCCGGCATAATTATGTAATCTATCGTCAGTCGACATTTCATTGGATCCCACTCCACTTACCATTAGGTGCAGTGGGGTCACTGCCTGCCCGCTTGTATAAAAAAAAAATATATATATGTAAAAGTGTACAATGCGTATATATATATTTTTGTAATGTCGCTTGCGTCTAAGCTTAATACAATGCACTGAGCTATCGAAGAATTCCAATCGAGTTGGTATTGCAGATAACAAGTTCATATTTCACATAATTTTTATTATTAATCAAGATTCCATTATTTATTTTCTCGTTTGATCTCGTCTTTATTTCAAGAAGGAATTTTCTACTAGATATTGATATTGAAGGATCGTTATCGTATAAAACTGGAAAGAGAGACTGCTTATGAATTATCGCGTGCTTCTGTTTACTATCTTAACATTTTTGCGAATGTTTGTAAAATATCAATCATATGTATTTGGTAAAGTTTTAGTTTTTATACTTTGCCGTTTCATTCCTCAATGGTTTAACACCGTTGTTTATTAATTATTAACAGTAACTCGAGTAGTTTAGAGGTCAGTGACATGCAAGTGTGTGTATTGTGTACCCAATTATTATATTGTTATCTGTTGTAAATTGATTTAACCAATCTTTACTGAGATTTGGTTTGAATTATTGTATGAAGACGTTTTTTGGATGTATTTATATGAAAATCCTCATTTTATTGTAATAATGGCTTCATAAACTTCGAGTGAGGCGTGTCGTGAGTAGATGTGGTTTTCCATGTATAAGTTTAACTTGTTTGTTTTTCGAACCGAAAGGCAGAGGAAACTCGTTATGCGCATTTATATATTATGTACTTACTTGTAAACTTAAAGTTGCCACATTATATTAAATGATCCGTAAATTTCCAAGACTACTCACAGTTTAATTTAATTGTTTCGCATGACGTTTATTGCGTTTTAATATTGCCGAATCCAATTAATTATATTATTTATTGTTTATTTTCATTGCTTCACTTTATTAACATGTTTATTATCATTGCCGGTATAAAAAGTATTAAGATACATTCAACGATATTGGAAACTAAGAAAAAATATGATAACATCATAATTTATATCGCGAGGTATGTACGTACCTATGTATATGAAATCACAGGCAAGAGATACTTATGATATCGTATAAGAAACAAAGAACATAGCGTAGTGAATAGTACTCCATGAATATCGGGCTTTTTATATCGTTAATATTTATTCGACGTTGTATTTTAACGATGGGTGTATCGACCTATGTACGTCTGTCTGTATTGATCAGTTGAATCGATTAGTTTTTGCTTCAACATCATTTTGCAAGTGCAATGGCGCATGAATAACGATCATTTGGACAAATGCTTTTATTTATGTTGCGTAATATCTAGTATACATATGGAGGGACATGGCGTATATGGCTGTATATATTCGAAAGCGAAAGTTATCTAAATCTTACTCAGTTGGGATAATTTACCTATCTATATCGTGCCAGTTAGGTGTACCGTAACATTATACCTCCATAATACCATTATTAAAGAACGTGAAAAATGAATAAATTCATCGAGATTTTATTATTTGTATTTGTTATTAATAAATAATAAAATCATAAAACTGTAATCCGGCAGCTCGAACGGTGCTTTATTTTGTTTTTATTACATCGCTCATATTTGAAGTGTTGTTTTTATAGCTTTCAATTTTCACAGTTATTTAACCAATTAATACTGTGATATTAAATTACGCACATTGCTTGTTAAGGGGCATGTTATTGAAATGTTAGAGTAAGCGCGTCTTATCTTTACCAAGCCATGTTTCATCCTGAAACAATAAATTATGAATAGCTATCTTTGGTTCAATTAGGAATTGTTGTTAGTCGCCGGTGTTGGACCACGTACATTTCCCTAAAAGCAAGTCTCTAGCTACTTCATTATTTCCATGGTCAAAACACATACATTACGATATCGGTAAACAATAGTATATTAGTTGTATTGTCACAGGCGCGTGGGTTTGACTAATGAACGCTCGCAAGACACGGTACAGCTTAAAACCGTGTGGCCATTTTTGAAGTGCTGTATAAATGTCGTCATAAATTATGATTATAATGAAGAAGTCTGTTGCGTTATCTATCGACATACTTCCTCTGAATGTTAGGCATTTACAGTGCTAATTTGCAAGTTGCAGCTGAATGTAATTAACGTAACAGAGGCATGAAATGGATGTTGCATCCCTAAGGGGAAATGCAAAATAAAATTTGTGTTTTTATGAATTGCCTTTTTTATTTGAAACATCAGTACGGGCTTATTGAACTCTTCATCTGAATATGCAGGAAGAGAATAATATTACATCCCCAATTACAGCTACGTGTTGTAAAGCAAAACAATTGTGTAAACGGTACATCAAGCGTTTATAGCAATTTGATATGTTAATAACGCAAAAATGTAAAATATTCAATAACTTTTCACACTACTTCGATTTTAATTGAGCGCGATTTCACACTTTTGTTGGCTATTAAAATAATTATTCGCTATTAACTCGCTGTTGGGCCGCGCGGTAGAGTCCATGGACTTGATATTGAAGTTAGAACAATAACCTACGAGTGCTGTCACTTTAAAAACGTGGGCGAATACTTGTATAACACGTGGTGTCTGATTGCTATTGTAGTTATGTATAAGAATATTAGTTTTGATATTAAAATATATGCATAGAGCTAGGAGAAAGGTCTATTTTGGTCAAGGTAATTGTAATGAGCAATGTGTAATAATAATGGCTTATGGGAATTGAGTTTTACCTCCTTGGAAGCGTTGACAAACTGTTTAGACTATTTCTCAGGACTATTTGTTGAAACTGACAGACGATTTTTTAAATAATCACAAATCAATGAACTAGTTCTTAAAATTATATTTATTAGATTTGATTTCTTCAAAAATGAACATTGCGACCTTCATCGGACGTCGTAATATATATCGAAACGAAGAAATAGAAAATATTTTGTTGTTTCCAACGTATTTGTTGTTCAAATTGGAATTCTTCGGGTTGACAGCTTCCGGCAGTAGTATTACGTTTTAGAGATTTAAAACAAATATGAATCGAGTATGACCGGTTTCATAAAAAATTGCTCCATTGCTGTATCATATTTAAGGACATTTTTGTTGCGTAATGTTCTGCTTTATTTACACAATAATAAATAAGGTGTAGTTTTTCATTTACGCCCTACAAATAAATTTACGTCTTTTGAATACACCAATGTGATGTTTTCTTATATGATGGCAACAATTTTACAGCTTTCGAAATATTCCATTGAGGAAATGAGGTCTTTGTGATGAATATTTGATACAAAGAAAGCGAAACACAAATCACTTGACGGTCATAAAACATATTTATGCCCAAAGGAAAGCACGCGCATAGTTTACTGCCTACTTATTTATACATTTGGAGTCAACTGCTATTTTATGCGAATTCGTATATTATAAACAAGCATTATCTATGTGGACACAGATCACTTATTTTTAGAACATTATGCTAACTGCAGCAAGTTTGTCGAGTGTCAGAATAAATTACAATAAATATTTGACTTGACAATGAAACTTAGCTGGCGGGCAGTTAACATTGCTTATTTGAAACTTTGTAAAGTATCTAGGAAACCATATATCAACCAGCGTTACAAGGAAAAACATCTCTAGTGGAATTCACTTGCTAAGTTGCTCATGTAATTGAAATAACCGAAAAAGGAATTTATAGTGTTTGCATATAATTGTGGGTCGACATATAAGCATTACTTATTGAGATAACATTTTGTGTATGCGGCATTCAATTTGTACATGCAATGCATTAATTTACGTATTTAGTTTCAAATGTTTAGTTTGATTAGAATGTGGCTTTGATTTGCAACCAGTATCGAGCTGTTTCAATTTGCTTAGATAATGTTGGAGTTAATGAGTTTATCAATAGATGCAAATCTGGAAGAGAAATGCAGACCAGGAAAGAGTTACCTCATAATGAGGGCTATTTTATTTTCACAAATTTATTGAGCAGAATGTAGGATACGTTATTAAAACCGAATAAATAGTCTTCGCTAAAAATAAAGTAAAAAAATAATTAGATTGTCATAACCAATAGCTAAAAAGTATGGGTCCTGAGATACCAAAGTATAATTAGCCTTGTACCTCATGTTCAGATTTATGCAAAGCCGTTTGCCATGCAAATTAATCCTGCCGATCGTCGATCAACGACAGATGTTGATTTGAGTGCGTTTGAATAATCGTCAGTGTGTCACGACGCTTGCTGCTCCCACACCGTTCGAGATTGGCTTTATTTATTTTCGGTTAACAAGTACTTTATGGCCTATAATTGCATTAAACTTTTCGTTTTTTATGGCCACAAAGTTTATGAGTTTATTTGCAATAAATTGAACGAGTTAATAGTCGATATGAAGGGTAGATATTACCTTGAGAACATCGCATATTTTAGCAGTGCAGGCTAAGTACAAGTTTTGACTTAGTTTTATATAGAAGTTGCGTATTGTTTATGTTGCCCTTGGGGCTTTTTGGGGTTCCAGTTTCGAACGGTATTCCTTGTTACATTAGCTATAATTAACTGCCCAAAAACGTTTTCTTCTATCACGGCTATGAAATTATTTTATAGTATTTTTAGCTGGTTATGTATCAACTAATAATCAAATCGAAGTCAACGTTAGAGTGTAGTAAAGAGGTAAATACAAATGTGTATCAGATGCAACATACACTGTTACCCTCAATGGAAACTGGAATGAACCACATGTAATTAAAGATGGAATATGTCTGCACAGGCTACCTAGCCAACCGCAAGTCGCCGTTACGCACGTAAATGCGGCGTGACTGTTAAATTTATTGTTAAAATAAGCGAGTTAGTATACCTATAGGCTATTAGCCTAGGGCGCCGGAATTGTGGGTGCGGCAAATGTCTTCACTATGATGCAAGTAACGAAGACAAATTCGGAGTGCAGTTCACGTTTGATACGAGGTATGCTTACGAGATTTGTCTACCAAATTCTACCTACTCTATCTTTTCAACATTTATTTTCATTGTTTTATCTAATAAAGTTATTATAAACTACATATATTTCTCATGAATATGGCAATGAAAATGATTAATTCCGGAAAAATATAGAAAACAGTGCAAAAAAATATCAACTAAAAACGGGAAAACATTCACGCGGGTAGAACGGCAAGTAAAGGTGAGTTTAGGAACGCATAGACTTCTACACATGAGACCAGTTAAAATTTTAATAAACCTAAAAAGTTACATTACTTTATTATTATTCTGAAATCAATACCTGTTTCTAACAAAAAAGTGTTGGAAGCGACCAAAGCTTTATGAATGCAATTTTCCGTCACTGAGCCTTCATACACTTTCCTTTACTTCCACCACCCTTGTATGAACTGTTACCCCAGGCAGAAATATTAGACGAATAAGGGGTTGGTACGGCTTCTGATACGGCTTCACTGCAGTAATAAACTGGGGGAACGTAGTCCGTTGTCAAGGGGAATCATATACTGTTATATTTTTATTTTATCATAGGTTGATATAATTTAAACCCTCGTCTTTAACTTACTTGGTCGAGGTTTTCAGTGTTAAGAAACTAGGATACAGTATGACAAAAAATTATATATAGGAAATTATGTATTTTGTAAATAAAGACTAGATTTGCCAACCACTGACAGAATGCCTTGGCGATGGAATTTTGGGTGACGAATATATCTATCCCGAAGTTATGACGTTGTAGTTGAAATTTCAATATAACTGCTGTGGTTAATAATGTAGAACGCCTTGACATTCCTAAGGATACCGCTAAATAGCAATTGTATTTAGTGTGTGTTTGCATGTACAGATACCCCACCACGGGATGACTTTAAGGGCCATCCCGCGAGTGGGCGCCAGGCATTAGGTTTCTTACTCGTTATGACAGTGTATTTTTTTTATTTATTACAAAGCAACCCGTATAAGATGTTTAATAAACATAATTAAATAGTATAAAATAATTGAATACACGCCATGAATGCCAATTATACGGTCAGTCAGGCAAGTAGTGCATTATAAAAGTTCTTGTTTGTTATCTAGATGTCGGCCCTACAAGTGAATTGTTTTAATGCCTCAAATAGCTTGTTAAGAAATAACCTTTTATGACATTACCTCAGATAAGTACTAATAACATTTTGTTTTATAATACTGGGGCATTCAAATTGCGATATATTAAAAATCTAAATTATATTTTAAATGGTTAACAAGTAATATTGTAACTATTTTTTAATTATAAAAATATACGTTCAGATATTCAGAGTGCTGCCAAATTTTATGGGAAGAGTATCTTTCTCTAGTACTCTTCGTCTATTGAGAATAATTCGGCTTCCATATTGATTTCAGGGAAGCCAAGAGACAAAAATAAAGAATCATTATAATACATAGTTGTTTGCTTCTGTTTCTAAACTAGCTGGGTACTTCGTGCATATTGTAAGCCGACATCGGTATTGTGATTGATGACTATGTGTCATCTCTTGATTGCCATCGCAATTATTTGACTATGCTAAATATTTAATGGTTTTATCTTGTTACGTACCGGTCAGCAGTGCAGTGTTCCTTGTTTTCTGTAGTACATTTAGTTAAATAGTTGTAATTTTAGGATACCTAAGGAACTTTGCAGATGATTCGAATATTATGATAATATATTACTAATTATAATGATTTCTTGTGTTTACGCGAAATTTTAATAATTTATTAAACCGCGATAAAATCCTTAAAATAGTTTAATCTAAATATTACTAATTATTAAATAACTAGACTATAAATTAAATAAAATACCCTTTAAAATTTAATGTTACAGATGATTAAATCGATCAACAAGTTTGGACGTAGAGGAAAATGTTTGGGCAGGCGCGTATCCGTCTTAGTATTTTCAAACACCTTTGTGCGTGTGCGGACATAAATTGCGGTAGCTAGGTAAATCTCTGCTCGGCTGCCATTCATCGTTCACGCAGAATGAAGAGGCGATGCAATAGCAATTTGTCATGAACGTGAGGACACGGGCAATCAATTTCGCGGCACGCGCGCTGTCAAACCGTTAGTAATAAAACGGTAGAATGAGACCGAACAAGTTTTCAACTTTTTGATATAGTGGAGTTTTACATGTATTTTGTACTAAAATTCAAATGTTCTATCGTCTTTGAGACATAAATTATGTATTAAATTAGTACCAAGTCAGTATAATCTCGTTTCTGAAAGTAAAACTTAACTACCTACTTCTAAAACAAACAAACAAAATATAGCATACCTATGTAGAATGTAAAGCCATAACAATATCGCATCATGTTTTCTCGCAAATTCGGAGTCTCGTAGCTCATAACGACCGCCTTACAGTACTCGTGTTACTAGTTGTCGGATATATAATATCCATTTCAACACAGACACGCAAGGCTAGAAGTAGAAGACTCAATCGCGGTAGTATAGGATGTCGCATTTGAATAGATCAAAGTGAAATTGAGGGCGAGCGGAGGCGTTTCAACGGCGCGTTATATTTCCACTGTGCAGATAAATTTACATTTAACTCTGATATCAGTCACTTGTGTCTTGCAAAGTGCATTAAATGCGCCGTATAAGGCTAATTGTTCACTAATAAAGCCAGCAGTAAATTTTCGTTAACGTGAAAACGCTACGAGATGGGAACGATAAAATAGTGAAATTTAATACAAGTGTTGCACTTTATGCGTTTTTATCTTGCATTTCATTAGTTTGTAATGAGTAATATTTTACGCGTGTTATTACATAGAATCGTGTGTTGAATTTTATTGGTAAAATAATCAGGTCTGTAGTCGAAGATGTATACGACGTATTTTGTATCGAATAAGTAAAAGGATGGTTTATATATATTTTTTCAAACACGGCAAAGTTCAATTCTTATTCAGAGTAGTTTTGTCCAGAGAAAATGCAACTACCACAACACGCATAGATCTCGTTCCCATAAAATTGCTTCTCATACAAAAATTATAAATATGTCATAGCTAAACCATCAATCAGTCAATCATTATCTTATGAAAAAAAAATTTACGACATAGAATATAGTTAGTTTTCTACGTCAATATCTGTGTGAACATAATATTTCTTAGCTATGTAAGTGTCAAATTCATACGGCACACGTTCATTAACACTATAATTTAAATGTAAGGTGAGCGTCCATTACGAACTACGCAGCGTTTACTTAATATAAGTGGCACTTAGTATCATGTAGGTACGGTTGCGTCCAAATTGCTCCAATGTAATTGGTTCTATTATAAAAGGTAATATCAATGGTAATCGAAGACTTTAAGAGATCTTTGAAGTTACTTTATTTTTAATTTTAACGTTGGTTAAAGCAAGTGTCCATTAAGGTAATTGTTATTGACATACGGTTGTAATTATGCCTTTTTTTATATTTGTGGAACCTTATTATAATATTTTTGTGAAAATTTAATGCCAATCCAGATTCGCTTACCTAACTTAAAGATTCATACTATAAATACACGTTTAGAATTTTAATTTTAAGCGGGTAATGAAAACTGACGCTAGCCAAAATGGAACTTAAAGCATACCGCATTAAATAAAATGAAGACTGAAAAGTGCTTTAAAACCAACCATGGTAAAAATAATTGTGCGTTGGCATTACAGCGAACTTACATTCACATCTCGGACAATAGAGTTGTTAGAAATCGGCTTTTCATCAGGGGTCGACGACCTGCTTTCGTTCAGGATATGCGCAGAGACAAAACGCTCGTGCGATCAAAACCTAACGTGTAACAGCACGCACCAAACAATGCCTTTTTAATCTTGACGCCACTCGTGTACAATTGTGTGTCGTATGACAAAACCGGAACTGTCAGGAAGGTGCACCCGCTGATCTGAAAACATCCTTCAAAAGGGAGCACTTGGTTTTATTTCGTTTGAGGTGTCGCCTTACTTGTCTCCTAGAATATTAATTCAATTTGAAAATTAGCAAATAATGCAGGATTCTTGCATGTATTTTCAATTACCTGTAATGCCTTTTTCTAAAATAGAGTTATTTAGCTAAAGCATATGTCATTTATAAATTTAAAATATATTAATGTAGTAGTATAGTCAAAGGACACACATTATATCTACATACCTACGCTAATCACATTACGTGAATTTTATTACGGTGATAAGTGTACATAATATTATAATCGGCAAGTTTTATTGTGTGCTCAAGTCAGTGTTATTTTAAATTTACAATTAATTTCATTAAGATTTAGTATACTTAAATGTCATGATATTAAAATGGTATGACATCTAATTTTAAAATAATAATTTTTAAATTGTATATTATTATACATTATTGGAAACTTTACTATTTCACAACGAACGCCTTAGTAAAGTTTTAGTTTCTTTCGAAGTTTCTGAGTTCCAACAATATTTGTGAGCTAATCCGAAGAAATACACCCGAATTACCGATGAATCTGTGTTTAATACAGCGATATGCTTGTCACTTATCACGAGTGGAATTAGTAGTATTACTTACTTTATGTAAGTGTATGCGTTTGTATTTTCATCATTCATCATTTTTATTAATTAGACACTTATTTAATTATAAAAAAAGCTCACTAGCTTATTTATAAATTAATAAAAAATACATATATATTATTCGCCTATTTTAAATCCTAATGTTGGTAGGTATTCCGTAATAATACAAAGTCTCAACAATTTTTAAGAAGTTGCAATTAATTAATGACGTGCTTCTATACTTCCTTTATAATTAGATAATGCGAATATCTTTGTATTTGCTATGAATGGCTTAGATGATACGTTATACGTGACAATTAAGTAGTTCAAGCTATAACTTCCCATGTCGTATGGGAAAAACTTTGTAGCGGAACATCACCGCGCAAACAAATGACGTTTTATGTTGAATGTATGTGGTCATCATAATTCACACATTGAGAGTGTATGTCAATAAAAAAGTGCGAGCTTCTAAGTGCCCACGGGAAGTAGACTCTATCAAAAAAGAAATAAAACACATTTCAAGTCATCAAACTTTAGTCTCATACGCAACTTTACCAACTTACTACAGATCCAATACGCAATTTATAATGTTAGATTATATTTATCTGAAAGTACAATTGCACGTGTCTGCCAACCAAACGTTTCACTGGCCACGTTTTTTCTAAATGTATATATATTGTAAATGCATTTCTCAAGTAGAGACAATCTTGATATATTTAAAAGTTGGCATTAAATCGCAGCAGTTTTATTGGTACAGCTATTTTTTTTAACTGTTATTGTGTTGCAAACCGCAACGAGTGTAACATGAGTACTGGTGGGTTTGTTTGATAGTGACACCCGACGGTCCACTGGCCTGCAAGTCTACCTGTCGAGTGTCAGTATCATATTTTACATTTAAATAAGTTTTTGTCCGTGAACAAATCACGTTTTTAGCGCGCGTAAAAAACGTAACATTGATTTTGAAATATGACTTCGTAATTAATACAGAAAAACCATTATTCGTTTCGTAATTGTTTTCGATGGAATGTCGAACTTAAATTGTACAAGTTTCAAGATATAGCGAACAAACTTGACTATAAAATATTCATTCATACTGAATTGACATTAATTAAGACAAGCAGTTTCGTTTTATATTATTTTTGATGTTGTTTATCTCAAAGCCGTTGAATTTTAAACAAATTGAGAGTGTACGAAGTTACCTAATAATATAATAATATCTTTGTTAAATAAAGGCAGATAAGACAGTGTCATACATGAGTGATTTCATTTGCACCGTTGCCAATTTGCCAATTTGTGTGCGGAAGCCGACGGTAAGCCGTTTATTTGCTGTAATATACAATTGGACTACTGGAAACGTTAACGGTCATGCGGATAAAGTGAAGAGAGCGAGAGAATAATGACTGAGCCTATTGTTCTGCGAATGGTTGACATGCAGCCGTATGCTGGCATTTCTCGCCATACTGTGTGAAAGACAGCACATATCACATTATACTGGTGACGGTCACCAAATGGGACTAACGGGTGAGTAATGGAATACGTCAATGTACCCTAATGTCATTTACTTTTGTGGATAATCCGAATCCAATGACACAGTTGCGTCGCTGCAAAAGAAAAATGTGTTTCAGTACGTACTGTCGTTTTTAAATGCAATTATTGAATTTTGCTTCTCTGTAAAATATCACGTATACCTTTTAAAATAATTTAACTAGAGTTCTCAGAGGCAACAGTCGTGATTCTCATGATATAGTTACCGTTAACTACCTACAAATCGACAGTCCAATTAGCGATTACGCGTGACTGATATTGTGTGAACCTATTGTTACCTTTTCTTAATTATTTTTAATCTGATGTTATATTTATTACGCAACTCACTTTCACGACGTGTGAAATAATTTGTAATAGATTATATTGTTACGTCACAGAGGTGTCACACCACAAATTATGTCATTTACTATTACACGGACACCTGGGGCGTTTCGATGTCGAATTATTGACGTGTTGACGATAATTCGAAGACCGGTTGCTCACGTAAGATGTGCGCCGATAAAATTGGTAAGTGAAAAGCTTTTTGCACGCATTGTCAATGTTTAAAGCAATTGCTAGGGAGCATCTTGTAAATTGCGCCCATTTTTGTAGTCTATACTTAATCCTTAAATAAGACTTTCTTTTGTTAATTTATAAACTTATTTCGTATTTGCGTTTAGTTCTATTCAGGAAGAAGGAATGTTGGTAGAACAACATAAGCTACGGTACACGAAAGTATTGGTAATTAAATAAAATTAGTGGGACGGAAATAAATGTTACAACTGAATGAAATCTGAAAAGTAATCATAAATACTTACCTTTAGTCTATTGATGATATTATGTGTATATGCATTTATATAAATGCATATACACATAACTAAGCTTAGAATAGCCATGATATTGTTTTAGTTTATAACATCGAATGTAATTATTCTTAAATTTATAGTAAGCAAAAACCTAGCATAAACATAAGAAATACAGACTGTTTTTGACTAGAATCATGCCTTATACGAGAATTATGTTCCTTATGCGGTTTACATTTGGAGTCATGAGAAAATCTTATTTAGAATAGCAGTCGATAGCGTCCATCACGAATGGGTGTTGCACGCACACACGACTTCACTTATAATGGGACCTCATAAGGTCCTCGCGTGGTTGTAATTTGGATGTCGACAGATTTACAATCACCATACTTTAAGCCAATGCGGCCGATGTCTCACGAATGCACAAGTTACCTAGATGAGTCATATTATTTTTCTAAGGATTCTTGTGTTTGGATATAAGAACACGCAGTTACATGAGATAAAATTAAGGAAATATTAAAGATTTTTGGTTTAAAAAATACTGATAATTTTAATACGGTATGCAATAAAACGTATCACAGTTTTACTTTGTAAATCAAATAATATTCTAATAATTAATATTCAAGGTATAGAAATTAATGAAGAGGCGTACCGTCAAGTAGTTAATCGATCGTGCATGTGTCGATTGTACGTAATATCGAATGACACGAATCGATCATGTTATCTATCGTTCATACCTCTTATTAGACTCACGCCTCTTATCGAGAAGGTGTGTTAACGATGTCATAATGATTTAGTACATTTCATCTTGTTTATCAGCATTTCCAGAAAGAACTAGGTTTGTGTATTTATAGTGGAAATGACTGACTGCGAATAGCGATGATCAATTTATGGCGATAAATTGGCATTGTGAGATATATACGCTTAGCGATGCCATAAAATTCGGTATTGTAATCTTTATGCAGCGATCTTTATGTGGTTTAATTTTTATGTTTCCTGTCCTGGGGCGGAGCGTCACGACTTCATATACGATAATTGGTCACTTAAGCTATAAAATTGTCGAAGCTCTAGAATAACTATGGAGTCTTGGTTGCGCA
Organism: Manduca sexta; assembly: GCF_014839805.1. Classification (NCBI taxonomy): domain Eukaryota; kingdom Metazoa; phylum Arthropoda; class Insecta; order Lepidoptera; family Sphingidae; genus Manduca; species Manduca sexta. The sequence goes on from NC_051125.1 coordinate 5,299,258, forward strand.
GGAAATTTCACGTATATTTGCCACAGTTTTAAAGCTTATGGTTAACTCTGTTTCTTATTTTGTATACAAATTATATTGTGGAAATAAATAGACGAATTAGGGTAATTAAGTATTTTGGACGATGATATCTTGGTTTTGTTCGTTTCTGTACGCATGGGTGAACATAGACAGACGTTGTGGAGTTCTTGTTTCATAGCATAGTAATTTTGTTATATATTAATTAATCAGCTTACATCTATCATCTAATACAGAATTAAAATAAATTAATTACTAGCTCCTAAAATGAAGTTTATGACCATGATGCCAGTTGTATTAATTAAAAAATATAAATTAATCGCGTCAAACACGGAACCAACATTATGATAATATTAATGTGCTGCTCTCCAAGTGGGAAGTGTTTCAGCGAATATTCCGTGGCCTTTCATTTACTTTTGAAGTTGGGCTTTGCATAGTTTCATAATTAGATTTATGTTTTAATTATTTATTAAATGCGAGTGCTAAACATTACTCTGCCAAATTAAATGTATTTTTCATTTGATAAAATTACGAACGGTGTGTCATTATGTCGATCACACTTGTCAGATTACATTTTCATTGATTCCGCCTGAAATGGTATTCGATAGAGTAGATACTAAATGAAACCTGTATCAAAAAGCCGATAGCTATCAGGCTTTTTGTCTTCCGCATATCATCAATTAAAATGTTTACACGTGGCTAAATGACGCAAGGCGGATTCTTTGTAACCGGTTCCTACAATAGGTTTGTGAGAGAGTGAACTTCGGGGTAGCGCCACCAATCTATTTTGACCTGCTCATATTTTTACGGTGTCAGCCAGGATTGAGTGTCGAGAGATCATTACTTAATGGTTATGTTGAGTGTAATAATCTTGTCTTCAAGGCGACATCTCGTTTCGAATACAATTAAATTAATAATGCGAGTTTTTGTGTTCCATTCAAGGATTCTTAGCAGTCGTGAGTCTTTGTAGGTCTTGAAAGTGATCGATTACTGTTAAGAAACTGAAGACAATTCGCTAAAGAGCAAAATGAACAACCGACGACTCTTGGAATTGTAATGCGAATGCTTTATGTTTTCTTAAAGACATAATTGATGCAGATTTTAATGCTTTGATTGATATGGAACACTGATAGTAAAATATTGTTCTTTGTTCTTGTTTTTTGTCTTCTCACATTCTTAGTCATGCAAAGTGCCTTGACCTCCTAGTTTTTGCCTTCATTTGCCGATGTAATGGCCTTGAGCAAGTCTGTGAATATTTCCTCAATTAGCGATACTAACTACCCTATTATTACATACAATTTATTTGCAAATATAAAAATAAGGTATTTTCTATAAGCCGAAATTCTCTTACGTATCAAACAACACGGGTACGAAAGCGGACTTGTAATTTACATAGTGTAATTAAATTTTGCTTTGGTAGGTATTATTTATTTAAATATATGTAAGTTATGCACCCATTTCTAAGTTATGTTTGTGTCATTAACTATAAAGTCCATCACCACAAGTGTTTATATCCCGACAATATTTCAGTACCTACTAAGTATTCTATAAAATAAATACAATATGTAAGTGTTCGTTTCGAGGGTAATTATAATTAATAAGATATTCATAAGATCACCCAACTATTTTTAGATATATTTGATGTCGATGTATCTTCATTCCACGAATTATAATTACACTAGCTTTTGCTCGCGGTTTCGCCCGCGTGAAAGCTTTCCGGGAAAAAGTCCCGCCATATATTTTCTCGGGATAGAAAGTAACTATGCCCTCCCAAGGGTTTCAAACTATCTCCATACCAAATTTCATCGAGATTCTTTGGGTAGTTTTTGAGTTTTTTTTTTTCAGACAGGCAGACTGATATATCTGGGGGCTTTGTTTTAAAATATATATCTTAGAACTTTTTAAGAGGAACAATTCCGTTGTACACGATTGTTGCTCAACTTTAATTGATTACACAGCGTACGCAACGGAAGCTCTCAAAGGAATAAATTATCCCTGTTTTTGCAACATTTTTCGTTGATGCTTCGCTCTTATTGGTCAAAGCGTGATGCTATATATCCTATAGCCTTCCTTGATAAATGGGTTATCCTGCACTAGAATTTTTGAATTCGGACCAGTAGTTCTTGAGATATAGATATTTTTATACTTATAAATAAACGAGTTTGTTATATATTATTGTATTAGTTCTTTGGAAGATTTATCTGGAGCACGTAAAGTAATTACAATAATTTATACAAATGTGACGACAACATAGTCTGAAGTCTATCTTAACTCTAAAGAGACCGTTCGCAATAGTAATACCAACCTAGATATAAACGTATAGAGTGGCTAATAGCTTAACGCAGCTCATGGGAATACTATGTTGGGTTTTTCACTTCAATGTGGTCTATTTGTATAGTCAATTACTTGACATTGATAAATATAAATATATTCGTCGAAATTTCATACAATTACACGTAGTCACGCGATAGCTTCATTTGCATTATTTTAAATGTTTACAAAAACGTAAATTGAGTCATTTACAACAATTATTATTTAATCGTCGCTCAATATTCTTGTTATGATGAATCTCGAAAATAGATTTTTTACTTTCGGTATTAGATGTTTGAGTGTCTGTGAGTTTAATGTAAATAAATAAGACGGCCAGAAAAAATCTGACCGCGTCATTGTTCGAATTAGAGAAGAATCTGACTGTCAGAATTTTAACTATATTATGATCCGTCAGAATACCTACGTTGGTATCATTTAATCAATTCATTCCACTGTGAATGTTATTCGCAAATGTATCCGGGTAGTTTAAATTTATATTTCTTGAATTTTTTTTTGCCTTTAAAATATTTACCGTAGGTTTCTTTGTGACATCTGGTTCCAAATCCGAATAACAAATTTCCTTAAAACGTAAGCAAACTAATTCGACTATAATTTTATTAGATATTTAAGAGACAAATAACAAAACAAGCACACATCATGCGTTTTTCTCCGAAGGGGTAGGCACAAATCAGACGTGCAACCATGGCACCCACTTTTCTGTATTTATGTTTCGTCTCATGAGGTGATATAGAATGAGCTTATCGCTATATCGGGCACAAATTAAATTACCTAAGAATAATATTATTATGTTCAGCAATGGACTTCCAAAGGCTTAAGAAGTAGAATAAGTTAATAGTAAATACTGGTAGCGTCGCGCTTCATATTTTATTTTCATGCGGTGGGATACTGCAATTTAAAATACCTGTTGCGCGGAGATTTATCGGATGACGAAATTCATCGCTTATCCTTGGAGAGTTGAATTTTTCCTCCACGTAAAAAATTAAGTCTATAGTCCAGCACCGTACATTTTTCGTATTCATGATATATTTAGGTTAAACTGTATGTAATTCTATTTTATACTTCATAATTAACTGCCTTACAATTATTTTAACTTTCGCGCTTTAATTAACTCAAGATAAGGAAGACATAAAAGATCGAAAGATAGGGTTACAATATAAATTATTGGACTAGTACATAACAAGTGTCCAAACCTGTCCATTCGCATGTCGATCTATTCGTCATTAATATATTCATGAGCAATTATTTACAATCGTTAAGTGGTGTTTCCTAATTCAATCTCGTTACATTTTTTATGCTTTAATAGAGTTTAGCAGTTGCTGTTTATTGAAATAAATAAAAACGAAGTTTTGTTGGCAATGTACAAGTTAATTATTACGTAGTTGTAAAATTATTCGATTTATTTGGATTATACTCATTACGATTATGTACATCGTCATCATCATTGCCCATCAAAAATCCGTTACTGAACTATGTCCATAGGCCTTCCCTAAAGATTTCAGAACCAACTTGTTAGAAACGCTATCGGCCTGCATATTGATTGCTAGAATATGTAAAATAAATTGGCGTATAAACTGAACACTTATTTTATAGCATTTTATAAAATGGATTTTGCATTTAAGATTTGTATTTTTACGACTGCACTATTGGATGTTTGGCAGACGCTTCCCACGGGCGCATGGATCCGTAACAGACGGCTTGACAGTATGATTGGACTTAAGTATCGGGATCCGTCGAACCTGCGCCTCCGCCGCACATGCTAAACGTTTCCACCAATTACATTTGGCATTCGATCACGAACCGACCCTGAACGACCAATGACGGCCATGAACTACATAGTTGCCGGGAAATAAAAATGCTAGTGCAGTGAATACAAGTTTTATCACTTCATAAATATTCGAATATTTATCCTTGATTTTGAATGGGCGTTACATAATATTTTTTATTATCTTAGGTGCGATTAATTTGTTGATTTTAAATTGTTGGATCGAGTGAATAAATTTTGGTACTGTACAGACCGGATCGCACGAATGTGGAAAGTCAACAATTAAATATTCTCTATATGTTAAAAGCCATTAACATTATTGACTTAAATTTCAGATTCATCAGACGGGTTTCTGGTCGTGTATAAAAAAACGTCGTTTTAAATTGCATTAAACACTTTGTTGCAATACATTGTATTTTAAAGACTGTGTAAAGTGCCCATTCGTGGCATTAATCCTTCTTTCGAACAGTTAACTCGGGGTGGTCCAGTAATGTGACATGATTATGACGATACGGACAATAACTATTTTTGGGCAAAACATGACGCTGCTTAAAGCTTTATTCATGCCAGTGCCAAATAAATTCGCGTTTCCGTCGATTTCGGATATTCAATGCAATGTGGTGAATTGAATGGAACGAATGACATAAAATATGTAGTAAGATACACCAGTAAACTAAAAATGTATGTTATAGTAACTGCATGGTAAAGTTAAATTGTAAACGTTATTCAATTGCTGTAGTGTTTTTTTATAAATTAGTAAAATCGGTGTTATTTCGAATTCTAAATCTATTTCTACAGGTTATACTTAATATATAAAGCTGAAGACTTTTTCAACGAGCTAATCTTAGGAACTACCGGTTGGAATTGAATAAATAGTTTAGTGTTGGATAGCCTATTTATTGAAGAATGTTATAGGCTATATAATATCAAGTTATGACCATACTATAATCATTTCCATACATAAACTGTTATCATGAAACAAATATCGCTCTAGATTTCATTCTAATACAAACGGTGTTACATGACCCAAATATCCGCAATAAAACATCGGATGTCACCAGAACGGTACTTCCGAAATGTTAGTAAGACGGCCGAGCTTTCCACTCGAGGACTCACCCTCGATTGTACCGGTTTATTTCATTGTATGCAAATCAGTCCGCGCCCTCCCGCGGCCGTGCGCTACCAAATATTTCACAGACAACAGCCTGCGAGCGACGCGTGGGCCGTCCAAATTACGCGGATCCACAACTATCGAATGGTCCCATAAGCATTCCAGAAGCCGTGCGACCACCAATTTGTCCCTTCCGTACCAGTGATTTTGTCATTCCCCTGGGCATCGCGATAATAAACTGCCGTCCGACGTACCAACCGGTTTTGCGAAAATAGATTTTCTCGATAGAGATCTCGGTTCACCTGGTACGTGCCCGAGTAGCGAATATTATTGGTAATTAATACTTAATTCTGATAAATAATCAAACGCAATTACAACGTAACATGAATGTATGTAGGAAGATATGAAATGCCAATATTGCCTGTTATTGATCGACGTTATTATCTAGCACGAGAACACTATGCACACCTATTAGAAAATACGTTAAATATTTGAAAGGGCGTTTTGTTTGTACTGTAGCGCGGAAGTTATACGGTTCCTGTGTTTTGTATTGCTCTCCTAGGATACATAAATTTGGACTATATTGATAGGATTATTTTAATAATCTTTACTTATAAACTAATTCAATATAACACTTTATGATTACTCTGATTAATATGGTACGCCAATATATCGGTGTCGTAGAAAATGTAATGGAAAATGGTAATTTAGTTTTGGTAAAAAATTTAACTTATAAAAGATACTTTATTTCAATATTTTTTTATACATATTACATTATATATTTTATTAAAGACAACGATTACTTTCACAATATTAACAAATAGCGTCCAATTCTCAGTCTTACATTGCCTTTGTTCTATTATACATTGAAATTAAACATTTTTTAAATAACATGTCCGCGGACAATATTTATGCAAAAATCCAGTCTACATTCTCACCTTTACATTCAAGAGACAGTGCGCAAATATTTACGCGTTCCGTAACCGAGGCACGTTAAATTTGAAATGTCATGGTTCGTTCCATGTTTTGCCTGAGAACGGAGTCTAAAAGGTGTTTTATCTTAGATCCAGCATTTACTATCGTCGGGGAAAGCACCGTTTTATTTATTATACTTTCAACAGACTGAAGGACGCGCTCGGTTTTATATTTTTATTGACATTTATCACGCTTAAATGTAATCTGATTTAACATTTAATTTATGAACTATCGGGTATTAAAATGTTGTAAGCCCCACTTAATTCCATACCGGTTAATTGTATAGTGCTAAAATAAACAACGTTTTATTAATGTGCCAATGTCAGTTTTCGAGTTAAATGTTATTTATGTAAAATATCACATTATTAGTATTATTATGTTATTTTATAATTAATGAAATGTTCAGTAATGTTATGATCATAACTTATGTCGCAAATACATCCATTTAGAGAGTTACTGCGTATGATAATTGAGCCAAATGATTGATGGCATTAAACCTGTATTAATTGTAGTACGTTAGTACCTACTATTCTGTAGTTTTTGCTTCTTTGGTCAATGACTTTAGCGAACTATTCAGTTTTAATTAAATATTTAAGATATAATTTTTTCTCATATATGACGAATTTCTTATAAGAATTTCGAAGGTATGTGAAGTCTGCTAACCCGTGCTAGGCCAGCTTGGTGGATTAAGGCCTAAACCGTCTCAGTAGTAGAAGAGGTCCGTGCCCAGGAGTAGGCAGAACTTACACGGATGATATTATCCTTATTATTAATGCATGGCGGTTGAAAACCTTTCTTAACTGCTATTTTACTAGCTTTTGTTCAATAACAAAAGCTAGTAAAGTGTCAATACACTATGCGGTATGGTTGATATAAATATCAGATACGACATATGTTACAATTGATTTAGAAAATAAACATTTTTTTGAGTTCTATTAATATATTCACGAAAGTTCAATATTGATTTAGCTTGATTTTCGACCTTCAGGTCTATAATTCCTATGTCTGAACCATACGCTCGGGGCACGGTGTAAGCTTTAAGCCTTCTTAATTCCATACATAAGTTATAAGCAACCCACAAACTTGCGGATGAATCAAAAACAAGCATGTCCTTCCTTAGATAAGTGTTTATAAACCAAAGCCGAACTGGATTGGCAACGGCTTACAAACCCTTAAGCCGGAACGGGCCGTGCCAAACGCCTCGTCCAATATTTGAATTTGTGACAATTTTGTGAAGCTCGGCAAGTATTGTATTATCTGTAGCGAAAGTGATATCAGCATATAAACAAACGGGGGTAAAAGCAGAAAGTGGCGTTGATGTATTTATTTGCATCAAGGCTGTCATTGTCTATCACGTAATTGCTGCCACGCCTACACGCTGGTTGTGTATTCATTTTCAGTGCCGACTTGTCTTCAGAGTTGAAATCCTAATAGCACGTTTCATGTCACACCCACACAACGGCTGTATATTTGTTTCGAATATGAATATGTATCATGGTATGCTCCTTGAATTTTTATGTATGGATGTTATCGCAACCTGTTCTGATCATATTATAAAAAAAATATAACAGTTGTATTGTATGCGGATTGTACATTCTTGTTGATTACTGGCTGAGGGGTTTTGTTTATTAAGCTTGCAAAATTATTAATATTTTCATAGCCCCTTTTTCACTGATCACTCACAATGGTTGTAATTGTCATAAAAATCTACAAACATGTAAAATGGGGAACGATAAAAACACAAGGTTTTGACTTTAAGAATATTTAACTAGTCGATTAGTGATCTTTGTTCCCACTTTGTAAATTGTGTCCGAAAGATTAGAGAAATATTGCCACCTGAATATGTAGATACACTACTTCCGAATATCAAGTTATGGAAATGAGTGACTGCCACGTATCTACATATGCAATATGCATGATTTGACAATTGGCCGTAGAACGCATTATGACAATAATAGCTTTTGATCGCGGCTTTGCCCGCATAGCAGTTAGGGTAAAAGTCAGTTCCCTCGACAAAAATATAAGCGTCGAATTCAGAATTTCACCCTTTTTAAAGTCGGTTAAATTATTGGTGGGGCACTTTTGACAGAGTGGTCGTGGTTGTCGCGAAGGTGATACGCGGAAAGTTGTCGGCGCCGTCAGTCTCCTCGTCGATGTTCGCTAGTCTGCTAATGTTTCTCCATTTTTGTCGGTTAATAGCGCTGCTTATACACTCTATCATGGAGGACAGTATTGTCGTTTTGATCAAATCAGTCCAGCCAATGGCTGATCCGCCTCTAGTTCTTTTTCCTTCTACATGTCCTTTGATCACCAGTTTTTCCAGAGTCTTCGTTCCTGGAGATGTAACCAAAGAACTAACAAATACGAGGTTGAACGGACGTTGACGACGATAAAATGTGTAACTTTTCAAAGAATAAACACAATAACGGTGCCTTTTCTCGTTATATATTACATATTTTGTCATAGCAGTAAATCATTTTAAGTATATCATAAGCAACCAGAAGGCACGACTAGAGAGGTGTTAATTTTTAGACCGTAAAGTCAGGTTAACGCATAATAAATGTGTGCGGATTATATTACGGTTATTTTTTGGGGTTTTACTTGAGAATGGACAATGGCATTATATTTCGGTGGGGATTAAAATCTTGAATTATGAGGATAAACTTGTATTAATTTTTATTTTTGAGATTAATCTGTATTATAATGTAATAAGATGCACCAAAGTAGGTATCTTATCATTTATTACTAATAATATGAATGAATGAATGAATACATAAACTGCTAACTGATTTTTCATTTCATTCGACACACATATAGATATAACCCTGGCTTAACATAATAGCTGATATACCACTTTTTATTAGAAGAAGTCATCTCACTTTCATGCAAGCATATTTATGAGCTTAAAAAAAGATATGTATATAATTTCACAACGCTTTATGTGGCAATCCGTGAATTTAAAAAAAATATTAAAATTTTTCCTCCTTTTAATTCTTTATACTACAATTATTATTTAACATAGCTATCAATACAAGAAGGTATTAAATACAATATTCTCATCACCGGTATTGCATTCGAAGTTACATACGATTCATAATTGCAAACAGATAAAGCATACAACTGTGGGGCAAGGGAAACATTCCGAGAGGTTATTGATCAATTTCTAGACTTCGCAGCATGCATAGATTATGACTGTCAACGTGGCAAACAAAGACCTTTGCACACCTGTTAACTATGTTAAATTCAAAGCGCTGTAACTACCGGCGACCATATTGGAAAGCCTCAATCAATGATACGAAACGGGATTTCGGAACCTATTTTTATTCTCACCTGGCTTTGATTAATAATACTACACCTATGGATTGTTAAATACGTTGTTATGCAAACTAAATCTCGACAGGTAGGAGACTGCTTTAGTTGACGGTTGCCAGGATTATGTCGGCTTTTCTTACTGGTTGTAAGGGGAAGTATGAACGAACCCCATTTGCGTGTTTTATAATTTCTAACTGTAAGTATTTTTTTTTTCAGTTATTTTCATATGTCAATAATATTGCCAATTTCAAATATTGCCTGTATCGAAACTACTATAATATTTATATCTCTGTAAAGACAAGGAGAGAAGTTTGAAAATGTAGACACATAAACTGTCTAAAGAGTATGTCTGTTCGACGTTTTTGGGTCGAGTAATGTCTATTAGGACGAACTTTATCTTTCATATACAACAATATCGTATTAATATATTAGAACATGAATATTACCCTACGTTTCGTACAATAATAAATACATCTCGCGTGTACACAGAAATATTGAATGCGAATGTACATATTACAAATAATTGTTAATCATGGCTAATTTATTATACGTCGTACTTTTACTCAGGCATTTATTGAGGTAAAGTTTAATAGTATAATTATCTAAATGTAGGTATCTATCGTTGAAGAAAGTAGTCCAACGGTAGCCACCGCGCTTCCTATCATTATAGATCAAGATCGGAGGCGAGGTGGACCTAACCGGTTATCTAGGCACTACACACAACATCTATAATTTGCCTAAACATCGTCCCTTTGAATATGTTTTAAAAAAAATCGCTTGGCAACATTAATTGTAAAAAGAATATTTAGTTCGCAATCAAATTAGTTTAATGTGATAATTATGGATATTATAAAAACTGATTAACGGAAAAAATATCGAATTAACAGTTTGAATCATTTAAAATAAAAGCCTATAATAAAATAACGTGCTATGATTATAATTTAGGTAACATAAATTTATTATTATAAACAGATTTTCTATTTTTATTGTTACAGACGAGCAGCATAATAAAGTGGATACCACACATGTCCGCCAAAAATGATTCCGGTAAGCACTGTTTTATTTGTTTTTGTTAAGCGAATAATGAGTATGGCTGATGCCAATCACCCCTTAAGAATAATTACGCCAACATCTGCTTAAAGGCAGCTGGAAGACTTATTGCCAATGTAATAAAGGAAACGCGCCGTTTATTGAATGCCAAGCGAGTAGTTTTTTCCCCGGAGAACCTATTTAGGATTGCCTGGGGAGCTCAGTATTATATAAAATGGGTTTAAGTGCGGAAAAAAACAGGAGTTTTATAATTTCTTATATCCTATGAAACGGTTCAATGGCGTATCTAATGGCACGTGCAAATGTCGATGCTAATAGAATACAGTTCAATTAGATGTTATGTAAACAACTAATACTGGTCAAAGGTATAAGTAAGAAGTTGGGTGTCTCGAAGTATACTGTTTAACTACATGTGAGGTAGTGATAGGTATTCAATATTTGTATTATGAGTATATACTTCGTTTGAAAATCGTCGCATGAATGATTTTTCGAAAATTTCAAGAGCTTATTGATACTCCAAGAACAATCTATGCTTAATACTTTACCAACACCATACATGACGACTGCATCTCGCTGTCATAGAGTAATTTCCTTCTTTACAATCTACGGTTCTTAATGTTTCTTTAGATTATGTTATTCGAAAGTACCCTTTAGAAAATCCTCAGGGCAACGGCTTTCCATATAATCTGGGTAAACCAGTAAAACGAGTTTTTGCGTAATACAAAATCGCCCCATGGATACAAATTAATATTTATGCTTTAAATTATATAACAGGTTGAAGGAGAAAGTTAAAATTAACATTGTATTAAAAGAGTCAATCTGGTCAATTTATTCATCCGTACATAATTTTGGTGATGCGAAAGTGAGTTTATTTTACGATATCACAGCGAAGCCGCTGACATGGTTTGAGTACAAGAACGGTCTGGATTCTATAGAGAACAACTAAAAACAGTAATACAGTCTCTTTTTATTTACGCGGGCAACACTATGTTGAAAATCTAAAGGTAATCATGAATAAAAAGTTACGTTTTACTCGCTGTTTAAATGCTACTGTGGCCTTTATTAAACAATATTTTAATCCATGATTATACTGCTTAGTATTTGTAACATTTTAATGCTAACATTATTTCACTAAAACAGAAAACGATAAATCAATTATTAATAAATATTGTATAACTTTTAGTGTTTTGAGAGAACCTATGTCACAGGTGTGTATTTTAAGTGACAATAAATCTTTTTGAAATATAGTATATATTATAAGATTTAACACGACAAGACACGGGACAAGACACTGTTGTTGTAAATAAAGATTATTGTTGGCTTTGAGTGTAAATACCGGGAAGCCGCATTTTATGAGTAATATTTTGTTCTATCATATGTTCATCTCGCCCTTGATGGATGTTTGCTCTGACGGGATAGACTGGCAGTTGTCCATAAACGAATGACTTTATGAGTATAAAATACGATTTACATTCCGCCACTTAGATTAGATGATGCGGACTTAACATAATGTAATCTACATAATATTGTAGAGATCTCGGAACGGGTCGAGATTGTGTTAATGATAATGTTTTAGGCGCGTCGCCGTAGCTTAAGAATAATATTACTATAAAACTGACACTGAAATTTCTAAAGCAACTGTCATAGTAGTGTAGTGTTTCTAGACAACAAGTTGATAGCGACGGCGCCGCAACAAGTCGAGGTTTACTCTTGCATTTTAAAACCAAGACCTGAGAACAAATTATAATGTACTGTAGTTAAAAGATAGATACAGTTTATGGTATAGGAACTAAAGTACGTACAGTAACCACCGCAGTGGAAGTTTGTCGATTTGCCGCATGGTAACTTTACAAAAGTAAAATCATTTGGATGTGTTTTAGGTAGCTGAATTAAATTGCACAACATGTTTGTAGAGTGGGCGTGCAAAGAGATTTGCGATAAAAATAGATTTCCACATATTTAAATTCACTTCTACATATTATCATAACCAGCTAAAATCAAGAAATAGAAAACTTGATGCACGACGTTCTGTTCTGGAAATTACAGATGCGTTGAGATTTTTACACTTATGTTAAATACATATTTATATTTTAAAGTACATACATAATTTTAATATTACCATTAAATTTCACATAACGAATGCATAAAAACATTGGGATAATTTTAAGGACTGGCTTTATCCCTCGTAATTATAAAAATTCAACCATAATAATGAGTTACGACCTCTTAAAATAATCTCGTACTGTTGTTCTCACGGTCGGGATCCCATTGCGAATTAATTTAAAAATGGAAAGGTTAAGCGTATGGACGGAAACTGTCGTTCATGCGTGAATATATTTTTTATTTTCATTATAATATCACCTGAGTATTTCTTTGTATAATGGCCAGTTACTTCTCATAAATTGTTATAGGTAAAATCTTTATAAATTAATCCTCAGTTAATTGTTTCGTTAATTATAATATATTTTGTAATAGAAGGGGCTAATGCAGAAAATTTTAATTGTATATAATTTTTTTTAGTTGTTGCAAAACTAAGCATAGTTCACCCAATGTTCCTTTAAAATAGAAATAAACGTATCGTATCGGCCTACCGTAAAAAGCAATGTCGTGGGAATTACGTCATAACATCAAGATTCCACGTGGTTTCATTATTGTTCGTAATAGATGGAGTATTTCGGTTTTCTTTTATTCAATACGATGCGGTTTGAATCGTAAGGTAAAATTTCCTTTTTACGCCACGTATTATTCTTTGGAAACTTTATGTGTATTTAGTAGTAAACATATTATAAACCGCACGACATTCGCGACTCCGTCCGCATTAATGGCTTTAATCATACTACCATTCACAGATAAAATGTAGCCTTTAAGTTATTTTAGGGCTTGATACTCGTATATCCTACTAATATTATAAATGCGAAAGTTTGTAAGGATGGATGTATGGATGTATGTGTGTTTCACGTGTATACTCTTTCACAAAAAAAACTACTGAACGGATCTGGATGAACTGAACTGAATTAAAATAATATTGGTTATATATTACATAGGCTACAATTCATGATGATTTTGTGTAATTTAGTCATAATATAACGATACATATCAAGTGAATCGGAAAAATAATTATCCCGGAAAACTCCTTCACGCGAGCGAAACCGCGAGCAAAAGCCAGTATATTATAAAAATACAAAGATATTTACAAAATAGCAAAAAGTATTTATCAAATATAAATGGATTTTCCGATAACGCATTTTCTGATAGCTTAGTGTGAGGGCGCTCGCGCTCGTGCCGTAGTTCGTAACTCGTTAGTATCCAAGTTCCATATTCTCGGCTCCTTGTAAATTGCATGTCGCAGGTACTTTTCTTCAATTTTACTTTTTAAAATTTTATATTACATAAAATAGATGCTAAGTGTGCGCGGCGTTTGTTTGTGGAAAAATGTAGCTAAATATTTCAACGCATTTAGGTTTTTAGTTTTATTTATGGAGTCTAATATTTCATGGTATTCTAGAATGTTTAGATATTGTGTGTTAAGTATGTGAATGTCAAGTATTAATGTTATTTAGGTCTACTTATCAATAAGGAATGTTTTATGTAAACAATTTTGTAACAGGAAATTACGATACCTATTTGTTATCATCAGTGAAAATAATTGACCCAATGTTGCTATGCGACACATTGGAGATTAATGTATTGAGTAAGAAAACATTTTTTTAATTCTTTCTTGACAAAACAAGCGCGTAATCTAAACGTAGAACTTCGACATCTTGGATAATTATTTGTACATATTTATGCGTTTTTATTTGATTTTTATTTATTAGGCACAAAAATAATGTACAAAGATACTTATTCAATTAGTATCGCTAAATTTAATCAAAAAGATAAGGGTACATAGAAGATATAAGTACAATTTTAAGTAGTTTTAAATTTTTGATATTTGTTTTAAAGTGGTAAATATTCGGGTGAAATATATCCAACTCCTTGCAGTGATCATTTGTAACAATTACACATACGATGTAACGAACTCTTAACACGTACCTGTGTTACTTGAGATTAAACTTTGGGTCTGAGATAATAGGATCGCTATACCTCAATAGTGGACGGCTTTTCATATATTTGGCTGTCTGGGCACATTACTTTACATTTGCGTAATCTTGAAGTGATAAGATGTGATCTTTATACCAAAGCTCATTTTAGTCTAGAAACGCTCGAAGAAGTGGTAGGTAATTTGAATCTAAAATAAGAGGCATCTATATTATACTCAATTGACTACCTCAGTGGCGTAGTTGTGTTGCGTGAACAGTACTTCTGCTCCGAGGTCTCGGGTTTGAATCCAAGGTTAGGCAAAATGATATTGAGCTTGTCTTCTCAGTATTAGCTCGGAGTCTGAAATTTGTACGGTGATAACCTCGCCCTTTATCACTCTATTTGATGCAATACATACAGCGAAAACTGGGTGCACTGATTGTTTCTGCTTACCGAGGAATAAAAGGCGTCATTGTGCATGTATACATTTAACATACCTACAAACAACTAAGTGTACTCCCTTACTGATCATGAGTTTATGTCAGATGATAGTGCGAGTGTGGTGCGAGAGCGGCGCGGGCTGGGCGCCGACGCACGTGCCGGTGACGCCGCACACCACGTGCCGCGACGTGCTCGACTGCTGCCGCGAGCCTGGCGACGAGCCCTGTCTGCTGCTCAGCGTGCATTCCCAACACGGAGGTAACTACAACATAACGCTAAGATTAGGGGTCTGTATCACAATTTTTTTGTAAACGCTACTCGTCACATAAATGTATAAGCCGACTAAATACAAAAGTCGCACTTTTATCTATTCTCCTAAATAAATGGTAATAAAATATCTACATTACCTGTTTATTACGATAACTATTAAATAAAATTTACTTGAAACTTGTGAAGCAGGCTTTTAGCTAGCAATTTCTCGTAGCAATATATTGAACTTTTAAACGCGTTAAACAACAGCACATGCGACTCGTTACTAGCCGTGCAAGTTTCAAAATTTGCAGAATTCAAGTTACATAGTATTACAAAAATGCTACCACCAGCTAATCAATCTTAATCTAATAAATGTTGTTTATTGTGTTTTATAGTTAATTCGTATTTTGTCTCATTATATTGAGTGACGTTTAACATCAGAGGAAGCAAGAAAAAACATTGTGAAGCATAATACAGCGGTCATTTGTAAGGCGATTAGACAATTCGCAGTTCCGACAAGGTATGACGCTTGCACACTGTGAATGATACATGAGGCCCGACACTTACTGATTCTTTTTCTTAGTGTCAATTATTATCATTATTTACTAGGATAAGTGTCTTCTTTGTGATAATTGTCTAGGTACTCACCATCCACAGCTTTGTCTATGTCAGTGTGCAAGCACTATTGTGTTCAAGTAAGGGCATTGTAGCTCCTTGACTGCCTGGTTGGCGTAGTTGTAATAGCACGTGTACAAATACAACTATGCCACCGAGTCGTACTTTTAGCGTGGTAAAAAATACGACTATCACGCTGACGTTCTGGGTTCGAATCCTGGGTCGGACTAAAATAATTGTGTTTTTCTATCATAAAAAAATTACTCAGTCGCAGTTAATAGTCAGGAAGTTGTCGGTGTCATACGTCCGTGCATCGGAAAGCACTTAAAGCTATTGAACAACAGTATTTAAATATACTATGTATAGACAAATAGAAAATTGTTATGTGTACTAACACTTCGCGTACATGACACATCCTAAATCCACGAGAGTGTCCCACGTATGGTAGAGTCGAAACGACTGCTTCCATTTCGCTTAAAAATTAACATAAACACTACATACCATTTACAATTAGAGTTTAATAATTAATGCGGTGGTATTCGTCACCGCACGTTTTACAATCGCATCGAAATTGCCAGCTCTTTCAATATTCAAAAGGCTTTGAAATTTCCGCGGTGGATTCTATTATTTGAGGTTAAATAATTTGTGGCACTGGGAGTGTATATTATAAATGCAAAAGTAATTGGCTATTAAGTTTTATTTCTAAATAACTAAACCGATTTTGCATGCTGTATTACTTTCTAAGAAAGGATATATAGGGTATTTTTTTAATGTCACAAATGCTAAACGAGAGAAACCAAGTTTACAAGCCAGTGTGCAATAAATAAATATACAGACATACTTAGAAATACCGATACAAGACCCAGGTCTTAGAGTCTACATTCTTAGTACATTTTGGATGTTCAATTCGCATAATAGTACCCGGAACACAATCCCTCTAAATAACGACTACAATACTTACAGAAATTGTTGACAACAATTCCCGTCTTGAGTTCGTGATTTGTTTTGCAAAATGACTCGAAACGGTGAAGCTATTACTCGGAATCTTAAAGTTTGTGAGACGGAGAGACTATGGATGTAATCATGTTAAGTAATTAAGTGGAATGTTGCATGTGATTTACGAGTGGTTTTTATCGAATCGTGCAAGATTAATTATGAATATGGTGTTCTTTTTTTGTCGTTCGTAATGCGATAACAGATTTGAATTAATTAACAGACTCGACTTCGATATTATGTTATTTAAAATCTAATAAGGAATATTTTAAAATTAATAAAATTATAGCATATATAAAATTATCATAAAATTGGGTTTGATACATAACGGACAGAGCCCAAACTCCCAGCCACTTACAGAGGTATGTTTATATAAATAAAATGCAGGTGTAGTAACAGAATTATTTCCGCGTCGGGACTACAATTTGCATATTATATCACCGTTATCCCGCCGCCATGTCACTGCATGGAGAATTGATGATTGACTCTCGGACATTGCAGAAGATAAAAGCTTATCTCCAGTTAGATGTTGCAAAAACAAGACCCCGGTGTAATTGCGGCCCTATCGAGTTCCCCGTGGGAAAGATATGTCCGAAATGTCATATCCCCTCAGACTGCCGGCACTTATGACATTGTTTCGATCTTAAAATTATCGGATTACATGCACTTACCAGCATTTTTCTTGGTTAATAGTTTTCTTGTTGATATCAAACTGGCCGTTTAAAAGAATCTTTAGATGTATAGACATTTTGTGTTTGGGAATTTAGATTTAATGTTTACGAGCATTCCTGTTTAATTATGTTTTGTCACGATTTATTTTAATATCTGCTGTATCATTACCCGCACAAAAATGCACTAATATAGTATTTGATTGTATTCATAAAATAAAAGAGCCTGTACGTATTCAATTAACTCAAAACTTGCACAAAGTAAGATTAATAACTTGAAAGTATAAAATTGGATCTTTCGTACTAGTTCGAATGATTCCATTATATAACATACAATAGAACATAATAACGATATCCCTGCTCCCAATATTGGATTGCGGCCACGTAAGAGAACAAAATAAATGTCTTTTCGTAAGTTCCGGACAGCGAAAGTCTCAGATGTATAGCAACTTGTGACCTCATTTCGCAAAGTGACACGACTTTATGGTGTTTCTCATAAATATTTACATATTGTTAAGTGTGAGAGATTGCCTGTTGTTCGTTGCAACTTCGTTTTATTTATATTTCACGCAAGTTATTTTTTCCAAAGCTAACAAAATTCCTTAACGTTTGTAGGTAGTCAGCAATTTTAAACAAATCGTATGATTATTAATAATAATAATTACTGATTTTCAATTTTATAGATGAATCAATATAGAATTAATAAAAATGATATCCAACTATTATTGAAATATATATCAGTGGTAGAGAATACCTTTGGCTTTAAGCATTTATAGCATATAAATGTAATGTATAAAATGCAAAAATAAATAAATATTCCGACCAACTTGATAAGCACTGTCGTCAGACTGTTGCTGTTATTGTTATAGATACTCATCATCATCATTAGCCAAATTCACTGCTACATAGATCTTCCCTAAAGTTTTCAGATGGACCTGTCAATACTCAATAGATCCTCTATAATAATGTTTATACTATACCTACTCAATTTCTTTGTAAAATGTTTCGACTAAGCAGTTAAAGTCATGCCTTAATTTATAATTAATTTGCAACACTGCAATCAGATAACGAAATGTTAAAACAACGGTAACAACGCTTTGTTCTGCAAAATCTCACAATTCCGAAAGGAAGTGCTGACGGAAATAATTTGTATTGTAATGACGTTGCTCATCAGAGTTACACGGTGTCTATAAACATTTGCAAAACTCAGTAAAAAACTATAATTTGGTGTAATTGGCAACATGTGAAACACGCGACGATGTCCGTGGGCAAATTATGTTAAGGGCCGTGTGAGTTGCCATCATTTGTAAAGATATGTACCTACAAAGTAATTTCACGGGTGCATAAAATTAATGTATTCGGCGCTTTTGATTGCTATATTTTTAAATATGAACGAACCTTTCACGATTAATTAGCGTATACGAATTATTCAAGGACGTAAGAATGAGTATTTTCTAGTAGAAAAATTATATTGGCTGCTTTAGGTTTCGAAAAATAGATGTAGATAAAGCGTATTTTGGATTTTCTCTACCCGTATGGTACGCCTATGCAAACTTTGCAATATGTTGTTAGGATAAATACGACTACTATTTTTGAACACAGACTTACCTATATGTTCCTCTTTTACAAAAAGAATAAATATAAAGAATTATTTCCTTATTACAGAATCACTCATTTTTGCACAAAGATCTAGTTTAACTATCCATGATTAAATAACAAAGATATTACCATTTATAAATTGTAATAAGCACACAAAACTGTAAGAACAACTCCTATCAAAATTTTAAAGTATGGATGATGCGCTAATTATTGCTTCAACAATTTGCGTAGGCGCTTACTTCGGATATACAGACCGTCTCACGAATCCAAGTATCACTTTCCATGTAATAAAAGGAAACTGTCCATCACAACACCTACATTTATTATATAGTTAAGGGTATTATACGACTTTAAAATATTTATGATGATGATTCAAATTCCATTAATGATACCTTCATTTTACCCTGTGGTTGGTGTAGTGATTATTTATTTTCAAGGTCTATCGAGTATCGACTATTCCGAGGAAGTTTTACGGTTGCAACTCGCAATTACAAGTACTGTGGGATTTCTTAGATAAATTGAAATCTAGTTTAATTGAGAACGAACCGATATGTTGATGGATTTATTACCTTGTTCAGTTTACTTTCCTACGTGTATTGCTAAATAAACTATACGTTTTACTATTTTATTTTGTAGAAGGCTTTCGTAATGGGTATAATTGATTTTAATCTTAGAAAAGTTTTTGATTTTTATTATTATTAATAATATAAATGTGATATGAGTTCATTTTAATTTGCGTTAAATAATTTTTAATTAAAACATTTGAGGTCTATATTGTGGTTTGTTAACATTAACTAATCAAACCGCAAATTTATCCGGAAGTTGTAAATTACCAGGGTTATTTCTATAATATCGTTAGGGTTTTGACGCCATTTAGTATTCCGTTTCCGTTTTTGGACAAATATTCTAGATTTCTTATTTATGTATTAACATTTAAAAGGACATATACTTAGTTGATGTTTTTGACGATTTTTTATAAAGTGTAGGCAGATATTGTAACGTAGACTTCTCTCATAATGCTGCAAAGTCTTTGAAACATCGGAAGAAAATTATAATTAAAAAAAAACCGGTCAAATCCGAAAGTTAGTATTATTTCAATGACATTCGCGTAAACATAAGAAATCATTATTATTTATTTGCTACTGTTACGCAATATATAGAATACATCTATATAAGAATAACCATTATTAGTTAATTTATTTAAATTTACTATCTAGGCATTTCAAACACTAAGTAGCGTTGGAGTCTTGTATTAATTTTAAGACCATATCTAATTAAAAACAAGATCATTTTGTTACATAAATGATGAATTGCGTACCTTTGTGGAGTTTGTATGGGGTATAAATAAATAATGGTTCTTTGAATTCGTATTCTTATTAAAGTAGTTTCTAGAAAATGGGGTTTGTGATGGAAGTTTGGATCGCGTTGTTTATTCAAAGGATGTATTGCGAGAAGGAATAAATATGAAAATATAAATAATAATTATATTAGAAGCAGACTGTTCGATTAAATGTTAGTTTCGACATTGATATTTTTTCGGGGTTTAAGACGGTTTCAGACCAGGGTGCTGAGTTAGTGTAACCTAACTCTAGTAAACTACCTTTGTATTAAATTTCCATAGAAACGTAAATTAACGTAATTTGGAAGTAACTATAGTAACTTAACACTTCATACATAAAAAATAGCTAAGTTATTATATATATTCTTTATGTAAAAATATTGTATTGTTTCCAGTGCACGTTTTACGAGACACCGAACTGCCTTTGGAGGTGGCATCAGCTCTGGGACCTGATGTTCAGTTTGTACTCAAATACGTTGATGAAGGTGAGTGGAAAAATATGTTATTATTTATTACATTTAATAAGATTATTTCGCAAAACTTATAAAATAAAATAATTATATTTTTAATCAACTAATGTAAAACAATTAGAATGAATTGTGAATATTATAATGGTTATTTTAAGTTAGTAATTAGAATTAAAGCAAAATTGTAAAATATATTTTTTGGTTGCGACATCTAATATGGAGAGGACTGAGAACACAGAATTATACTAGTCTTTTCTTTGCATGTGCATAATAAACAATTTATTTTAATATTTAATACCGTTTGTTATCTTTTGAGTAATATTTTAGGTCATTTGTAGTTTTGAAATGATTATGATGCATTTAAAAAATGATTATTTTGCTATTTTTTATTGTTAGTGCTGTAGTGTTGGAATATTTATTGCCTAATAAGAAAATATCGATACTCAATTAACTTTAGTATGTTGTGTTAATATTAATGATTTTTTATTATTGTATAGAATAATCACGTAGAAACCATACTAAATAACAATTGCGTCTATCGCCTGTCGCTACGTGACATTTATGCAACAAAAATTCTTTGTAACACTACGAAATAATAATTGTTATGTCAAAAACTACACAATCGCCGATAATATTTGACTATGTAGAAAATCTTGCACCGTAATTGAATGGTGGTTATTTTGTTGCGTAACGCGTCTTCTATTGTGAATTATTTGTCGAAAATAATAGATTCAGAAATCATATAAATATCGTCAAGAGTTGCAATAGATTTTTACATTTTATGCTCAGTGTTAGCCCGCAATTTGAAATTCGTGTCGGATACGGTGATAGGCTCACCCTTTATCACATTATGGGATGGAATACACATTACACATGGCGAAAAATGGCTACCTTGGCTGCACCGCCTACTCCTTCGCGGGTAAAGGTTGATCTTTGTTGGGTATATTGTACAGTAGGAATATAAAACAAACTCAAGTCCTTAATTTCGAAGGGGAGACAGATGGGTAACTATTCCACCACCCTATGCGGACTTTATATCCGTCCCATGATATTATATAACGAGTCCATCACATTATATTAACAAGGTTTGTTACAAAAAACGTTAAAAATAACATTAACGAGATAGTATGAAAAAGTCTAGTATTTTTCGCTAAATATTTATTGAAGCGAGCGTTGCGCGTAATTACTCGGCTTATTTGTTTGGTCCCCTCATTGAGGGCTAACATAAAACTGTCAGAGGGGCTGGGGAGTGCCAATCGAGTTATCGGTTGTGCCAGTTGTGTTTCATTAGCGAATGTCTCGGCGCGATGGCTAATAACTGTCACTTTGTTTTGGACGTTATCAGCTACGCCTCGGAAATTATTGAGTCGTGGATACGTAATCCTTGATTACTTAGTGCTAGATGTTAATGTTGCTTTTCGATGTTTCATTCTCTTAACCGAACCGAATTAAATATTGATTTTGTATGTGCGTTATGAGTCTACATTGCACTGGCGAAGTGTGAAATGCTCTAAGGGAACACAACATATAGGTACTAATATATTATGCGGTCTGCAAATCGTTCTAATGATTATAATTAGTTTTATGAAATTTAAGCCGACAGAAATCGGGTTTTATGTCCATATAACCGTTGACCTTTCGCCACTGCTACATTGCACGAATTATTAATAATTAAAAAGGGCACATTGTAATGTATTTTCAAGTGTTATTTTACTTATGGTTTCTTGATGGCTTTAGTAATTTGAATATGTATTAATAGCTTGTACACAAGTTCGAGTAATGGTAACGTTAGAAAACATTAATGATTGTAATAGTATGATTATTTAATGATTTTCGCGATTTAATATCGACGCTTGAAAAGCAAATATATCTAAGCGACAAATATCTAAACAGCAAATGAGTTACATAATTATTTGGAATAGCCAATTTTTTCGGCGTCGTTTGGTCTAGGTTTTGCTGTGTTAGGACAATTTTAATGTCATTTGACTATATTTTTATAAATTAAGTAGTTTTATTGATATGAATTTTCTTATTTAAATCAAAACTTTAAATTGCACTATTCAAAAGTTTGTAGATTAGATAATATGATTGCCTTTAAAGCGTCGATATATTACTATCGAAACTTAAAAAAATGTTCTTCGTAATATAGCACAAAATTAACAAAATGTGGTAAGTAAATTTTTAACCGACTTCAAAAAAAGGAGGAGGTTCTCAATTCGTTTCTAATTCTGGATATCAGAAAAATTTTAAAGCAAAATGTTGCATTGATTGGATTTTTCCCTGATTTTCCAGCTCGCATCATAATTGATGTATATATAACAGAGATTATACACCTTTAATCTTGTTATGTGTCTGACATCACTCGACCTACGGTTTAATGCACCGAGCAGCCCTCAGTTACGTAGGAGTGTTAGTGTAGTTTCCACTCATTTTTATATTGTGGTGCGATTGTGGATTATTATTGAAACGGATTAGAAATATGGTGACTTATGTCGGGCGTCTCAAATATATAGGTAAAAAGTACTACTTTTAGAGCTGAATTTTCAATCGACTTATATTTATTCTCCAAATAAGTAAATAATTGTAATCTGAGTGAACAGAGAAGTTTAAAAAACGTAGATTATCCATACAAGTGTAATTTTTAATTTATTTCTTACGATTGAGAAATTAGCTCTTTATAAAATAATTTTGTTTTCATAAGTTTTATTTTATTTTATTTTATTTTACAATTTTAGGAAAGCTTACAGACTAATTATAAAAAAATAAATGTTTAAAATTAGCTATGTTTCAAGTTTGCTGATAACAAGCTTCCACATATATATATATATATATATATATATATATATATATATATATATATATATATATATATATATATATATATATCTATATAAGCATGTACCACTATAAAAATATTAGGTAATAAACAAAAAAAAATATAATTGAAAATAAAACTAGCTTAATTATAACATGGATAGGCATAATAAAAAAGAAAACAAACAGAGAATGGAAAGAACTAAAATTAATTAAAAATATAAATGTAAATATAATTGTACAGTTTGAGTTGAACAAGGTGTATATGGTGTATAAGGTGTATGTTGAACAAGGTGTATGTTAGTAGTATTAAGTATTAAGTATTAAGTTGTTGTAATAGTATTTTTTTTTCATGAAAACACCGTTTATAGTTCTTCTTAAATATTAAAGTGTTGTATTATTGGAACTTTCAAGTAAATTATTATTTAAAATAAAGAAAAAATTGTTTCCAACATGATAAAAAAAAAAATTGTGAGGAATGAGGATATATATGTTGAATCTATTCAAAATTTTTAATCGTATCAACATTTCTAACAAATTACGATCACATACATTTCTAAGTATAAACATTGTAACGGATAGGTTCCTTCTTTTGGCTAATTTGCTGCTGATTGATGGACGGATAAAGATTAATGGGCAGGAGCACTCTTTCCAAATTGGACTCTCGTCTCCAGAACGAATTATTAGTTTTTCTCCGAGTGTCGTCCGGGGCCGTAGTTGGGAGGGCAATGACCTACCTTAAAAGCGTTTACCTCAAATATATGATGTCGTAGTTCTTTACGCTACAAAACCATAATGGAATTGCTAATTGCCGATGACCAAAAATTTTGAAAGACTTATTTGCTTATATTGCGTGTGTCTAGTGTTAAAATTTAGAAGCATATTATCATTCATAAATTAGATTCTGGGTGCGGCCCTGGGACTGGTCCGTAAGCGCGACGGAATGTAATTACAATATTTATTCATGGGACGGCAGGCGCTATTAGAAAACAATGAATCTAAAGTCAATTTATGTTCGGAAGTGGAAGGATGAATTTAAACCGGACGCCACGTTTGCGCTTTCGCTGAATTTTAATACATTACTTAGAAAGATTGAAAGAAAAATATTTTATTTGTTTCTAGTTGTTCTGCGGTAGAAATAACGGATTGGTTTTTATTGTAGTAATACTTAATTCTTATCCCACGATTAAGATAATTGAATGTTTTTTTTTAGTTTATTCTGTTATAATATGTGATGTAACGTTTAATTTTTAATTTTGAAAGTAGTAAGGTTTTGCATCTGTTATTGCGTGGTAACCCTGGTCCCAGGGGAATGATAATTTCCATATGACCTTCCTGTTTTATGATGGATGCAACAAACTGTTGACGAGCTGCTTTATTAAACTAATATAATATTTTATGAATCGCGTTGGTATATTAATAACATTGTTCAACCGGTTTCACGTTATTCTATATTATCACATTTAAGTTGTAAGTATGTATTAATAATATCTTCAACTTATAATAATATATTTTTATTATTCTCTTAAGTATACGGAATGTATTTTTTCAACATTTCGTATCACATTCAAATAAGAAACAGGTCTCCAGCACCGCAGTCGAACTTCGAAGGATTTACATCAGTATCTAATCTGAATACAGGCCCCATTGCATATTAGTTGGATCATTACCGTAGTGGGTAGCTGATAATACTACTCCGTACAAAATACTACGTTATCATCGAACCACAATCAAGAAAACACTCACACACAAAACGTGGCGCACACACACTCTTGCATAATTCACCTGTCGCTGTGGCTGTATGGAGAGGCTTTGCGCGAGCGCAGGTTGTAACTTCTCCCACTTTACTACCCAAAGGTGATACCTGTCTCTGTCGCGTACTTGGTGTTAGAAAGAGACGAAACATTCAAATATCGTCGCTAAAGCAGCATGCGGCTGCCATGCCGACCGGACGGACTGGATCAACGGTCTTTCTCGCGGTATAGCGGGGCTAACTTAGTTTTAACTTAACGTCGTAGGACGGCGATTGTTTTATTCGATTTAACGGCCAGTTTTCAGCAATGTTGCACTCAACACGTCACAATACGAATTAGGAGACGGTCTGTGTGTTTTTATGTGACGAAAAGTGTCAATTTATAGTGTTAATTTTGACCGATGTGCCAGTTATACAGCCTTCAGTCGAGTGAATGTTTAAATCACGCCATGTACCGCAGTGTTATGTAGGTTCGTTAAGTGCCAGTGCGAAGTTAAAGTTCGAAATTGTGGTGAAGATAAAAAAGGTTTTATACGTTGACGTTTTGTGCGACTGTGTTACGTGAATATAAGTGCTTTTAAAGGATTGAGAGATTAACTTCAGCGCCACACAGGGTACGTACCGTATGTAGTGTTCAACTTGCTGCAGAACTTAAGTAACCAAGTACCGTTATTACAAAAGTTAATATTAAGAATTCCATGCAAAGTGATTCGATTAAGATTAGTGGAATGTGGGTTGCCGAGTGGTTTATCATTACTTCTATAGCCGGATAAATATAGGCCGTGTTGCTAATACAAGAGGCCCGAACCTCACTTATGTTTTTTATTAGTCTGTGTATTCATCTATTTTGTATAGATGTAAATAGTTCGACAGTTTACTTCCAAGGCCGTTTATAAAACGTGTGTTGTCAAACTACATATCACCGTGACTGATGACTAAAAAACAATTGTTATTATAATTGTTACCCACTCAATGCCCTTTTCGTTAGGTGGGTTGTATGACGTACTTTTTTATTTACACTTTCTATTGAGCAATAAAACATAGATCATCATTTTCGAACAATTTTAATTAGATACATAAACATACCTAGATAGTATGGCAAGTTACGAAATTATTAGCAAAGCCCGGTCTACTAGGTTGGCTTAATTAATGTTATGACTAAATTAATGTTCAGTCAACACGTATGGCTCCGTCCTTTAATTAATTGCAAGGCCACATTTTGATTGTAATAACTTAATTTTGAATTTAGGCGCCAATGTCCTCGTGTAGCTAATTTCATTTATTCAATATGAGCAATGAAATTTTAACATCGTGACGGGGTTTTAGTTATGTAATTCATAAATTGTATTTAGGGATATGCAATATACATATATTCGTATTAAAAAGTGTAAAATGTTATGGAAAATATAATGCCATTTTAAATAATATCTAAATACGATCTATATGAGTTATGAAATATATTGAGAAATATTATGCGTGTGTCTAATCATAATACAGCCTCGATAAGATTGCCGGAGTAGCACGCCATTGTAAAAATATCAACGCGCTAGACGCGTATCGCACGAGATCCCAGAAACAACGTGACCATTCAAGACTACCTTCAACTGTTTATGAGAAAAAACAATTCTAAATTCAAATGTTTATTCTTTTTTAAATATTTCCAATCGTATTTTCTTTTTAAATTTATAGTTATAAACCTCAAAAGTATCAAAATAGAAATTCGAAACAGTTTTAAAATATTCACTTACTCTTTTAAAGTGCCTGTGCTACATAAATTGAAACTTTATTTCAAAGATATAGTGTACAAAATCTCCTCATCCAGGAAATTGTACGGCTTTACTTATAAAAAATCTCCGGTGCCGACGCAGCACATTCCAAAGATGCCTTTAATTAAAGCCAGGTAAAGCCGGGCGAGTGTCGTTTTCTTTCCCCGTGACGGTAATGTCTTTACTAATAGGGTTGCCAATAAAAGTGTTTTTATCTCTGGCCCCTTTTGAGGAAGCCATTTAAGAGATTTAAAGTTAAATAGTTGAATTGCCAACCCGCTTGTGTCCACGTCTTTTCGGTTTCCTTTGGTGAATTTGATTAAGTAATTTAATTTTCTCTACTATTTACCTTCTTTAAGGCATCCTATCATAGCATGAAATCTTTAAATTTACATAATTGGTAGATTAATACTATGATACGTTTAATGTTCCGCGTCAATTCGTCACTATTCAGATTTATAAATTAATTTTAAGTTATATACTCATTATTAGCAACAAATTAAAACTAAACGTGTATGTAAAACGTATTTATACGTCGTTGTGATCGAGCATTGAACTCACCAAAATTAATGACTTCCCACACACACATTCGCAGTACATTCTTATCTGACACCCATGTATTTTGTATGAGATTGTTAATAAATAGCACCGCTTCGATCGACGTGGTCGAATTTATTGCGCGCAAACTAGTTACCTCTTTATTATGTTTGATTGCCATGTTCTCCGCACATAAGTGTTTTAGAAGCGGATATTGGCGATATACTTAATTGAATGTATGAAGTTTTATTTACAACCACCTTGATAATCATTATACGAACATGATACGTTAAAGTTTCTTGTAAACATTGGTTATGTTTCCTCACTAATAAAGAAATCTGGAAAGTGATTAGCATCTATTACGAGTACGTGAACAGTAAAATGGCATTGGAATGTTACTTATTCGTTGCCTTATACCACGGAATATCCGAATAAAGATTTTGCAATCTTATTTTGAGGCCTTATTATTAAAGAGCACCAACTAGCATTCCAGTTTGATATCTTATTAGTCGAGGTGACTATTTACCAACAAGACAGCGCGGTTGAAAATGGCATTTACAATGTAAACAGCCGTGATTGACATTAACAAGATGTAAACATTGCGAAATAGAGATGGTGTGGGGAACTTGTGGCCCCTTAACCCCCTAAGTAACGTGTGTTCGACGCATGGGCCCCGCGTGGAATCTCGTGAAAGTTGGCCAACGTTCAAGATCAAGTGGATGGGTCATCGGAACCAGTTTGGTGAATCGGCAAGTGTAGCTGACGATGAGTTAGGAATCCACTAGCAAACTGGTTCGTAATTGCCGCTAAAAACTGTATTCTTTAGGCATTTGGTTGAGCTTACCAGGGCATTTGGTTTTACTACGGTGTAAAATCTAAGGTAAGATTGCCCCGTTTCGTGTTGACAAACTGAAGTTCTCGTTCTTGGCAAAAAAGTTACTAATTATAGGTAACATACCTGTACCAAAATTTGATTTCTTCAAATGCCATTCGTATTTGTTCAGAAGCCGTACAGAAAACAGACTTAAACACAAGTGTGGAAATTCCCTTGCTTAAGAAATATTTAATATATTTTTATCGAAGCATATTTTTTCGTTTTCTAAGCATCGTCAAAGCTTTATGCTCACACCTCGAAGTTGTTCGTTTATTTAAAATTCCGATTCTCAACAATGGGATCACATATTACAAAGCTAGTATTACGCGTTTATTTACTTACAGAAATACAAACATCGTATGTAACAATGTTTACATCTTGAATGAACGAATTTGTTTATTGCTTTTGTGTTCACAATTTTCATTTAAGCGCTGTTGAATCAGTGTGCGTCTTATTATTATAATGTCTTAAGTTGTACATCAATTGCAATTTAAAGCGTTTTTATGCTTAATTGGATTTCAAAGGGAGCTGTTAGTAGATTCCTAAGAAAAGCGCGACATTTACAGCTAAACGTCTGCTTCAACATTTTAGTATATTGATTTAAATGTACTTAAAGCTTAGCATTAATTTCTTTAATTAAATTCTCGTCTAAAACAGCAACTAGCCAACTAATTAAGGGCAATATTAGAACTACCTAATTGACTTTACGCAAAATATTTATAATAGACTAGGTGAAAGCGCTTTTGAGAGTAGAAGCTTTATTGTATAGTTGCCTAGGAAAAAACCATATTAATCCAGGACTATTACTGCAATATTTACTATATTTCAGTAAGTATACCGTTTCATTAATAGCAGTTCAGCCGTTGTTTTACAATGACTTAATGTTAATAAATCACATTTATTATATTAGTAATATATCACGATTTCAAACGCTTCTGGTTAATCCCGTATCCGTAAATTTTTGGCTTGTTGGTGCGCCGCGCCCACGTCTTATGGCGTGCTAAGCATGCTTTGACGGTGCAGTTTACTTCCAAATCTGACACAAAGGTTCAACTATGTTAAGACTTACTGCTAACTTAATTGGGAAATATACCACGTGCCGGTTAACGCTATAATTGGGCCGGCAGTTTCTTAACGTGCAATATTACAATTAAGATGTGGTTTATTAAAATAGGGTTTTTTTATATTTTTGGCGTCAGATGGCGTGACAAATCATTATGTATTAGTTATAAATATTGCTATTTGTTCAAGAATGTATACTATATTTATTTTTGTGCTATCGTTATAGTTCCCTTAAATCTTAAGCTTGGTAAATTTCAATATTTTTTTACAAAATCCGAAATCTTTACTCTTTAAATCATCATTAACCATATGAAGTCCATTGTTCAACAAAGGCCTCCCTTAAAGATTTCCAGACGGACTTATCAAAGCCGACCTGCATTCAGCGTGTGCTCTTGTAATAATCTATATTAAATTAACATTTCCGTTTTGTCGTATCGTAATAGAAATCATTCTTTGTCGCGTGATGAGTAGGAAACAGCTTAATTGTTCAGTCTATTAGTTCTGGCACTCACGCAACGTTAAACGCTGTATCCGAACCCGTGAAGAACAAAGCGAACTATACAAATGAATGGAGAAAAAAATCCCATGCGATTCCTCTCACGTGCCATTGTGAATTGTTTCTGCTATCTAAATGCCGACATTTAATTGTCGTGGCCTCATTGTCACTGCTATCTGTGATCGCACGACAATGGGCCTGTAGACATAGATTACCGGCTTGGAGATTAATGTCGGAATTAGTTTTGTTTGGATATGTTGGGACAAAGGTTGGATGCCGGCCGCGGGTCGGTTGACTAGGTGCGTTCCTTGCATGGACGTGAATGACTTCTTTACATTGTATGTTGGATAGTGAAATGATTGGGGGCATTACTCGCAGTGTTTATTTTTATCATTGCTTTATTGTTACATAAACTTGTTCAAATAAACCGTATACGTCTTTTCTTCCCGAAGGCGAAGGCAGAATCATAACTAGTGCACCCACACTTCGCTGAGGCACATTCGTCTAACGATGTGGAGCGAGTCCGCCTTATCGGGCACATATTGACCAGGCAGCTCAATTGGAATTGAACATTTTTAGTTGCCCGACGTAATATAAAGCTCATGTTCAAGTACGATCATCATTCACCCCCTTCGTACACGTTTCGTTACGTAATCTTATCGTACACAATTAAATTTATATTTTTTAATGGTGATATCGATTTTGGATAGTAGTACCGAAACAACCGGGAATCAAATTTCAAATTCCCGGTATTTATAATCATGAAAAGATCCTAGAAACCCCGTTACTTGCGATACTACACTCTGTTGTAGGTTTTAGTACACATAATTGCATTTTCAACTACTCACTTTATCTCATTCGGACAGAACTGAAAAATTGTGCTTACGCGTACGATATCCATATGATACGACACGCATACGAAGGGTTAAGACGACTTTACATCAACGTACACGTAGCCCTTTAATTTGTTTGCATTGCATTAAAAACGTTAGTCTGTCGTGGGAGCGAAGAATTTGTGCGTGTAGTACCTAGTTGTGCATGAAAATGATTCCTGTAAGAAAGCGCAATGATAATGCAAACGTGTATACTTTTTACAATCGCATCGAGACGCGAGGAAATGTATCGAGTTACTAATATCTACGCTTAGTTGGCGTCGTGTGAACTGAATAACGAATAACTTGTCATTTTATGTTCATCTAATTTATTCCTTCCTGCTCTTGTGCGAATTTATGGAATGAATTATGAGGTTTCGTTTTAGTTTCTTACGGAATTTATAAGAGGAGGTTCTTCGTTTTAGATATACATACAGGATCTCCTTTTAAGGATTTACTTCGAAAAACCATTGCTATTTTAGCTGGTCACTGACCTGTAATTACGGGAAATGTGTGGAAACGAAATTAACGTTGTAAATGTAGTTAAAGCAAAATTTAAATCTGATTAAAACGAAACCATTTAGTTGACATATAAACAATGTTATAATGATTTTAAACAGGTACGCCTACAGTAAAATTGGTAAATCTTTGATGTTATCTTATCGTTTTGTTTGGACAGTATTATAAGTTGGGGGCTCGTGCTATTTTAGGTAATTTGCCAAAGGCCTTACACGAACTTGTGTATTAAATAATTTGTTTAACATTTGACTCGAGTAAGTCGAAATTAATTTTATCAAATACAATTTGAATTGGCCAACGGCACCTAATTCCTTAAACGTAGCCATTGTTCTGAGTACCTTTTGGGAAGTTTTAATGCAATGATTGTGTTGTAAGAAAGCTAGGAAGGTAATGCCTATTTGAAAGTACTTATTTACGCCGCTTTATTATAATTATGGTTTGCGTTACTTTTCACATACAAGGTGCCGTTTGACATATTAAAAGTAACAGCAGAGTTAAGTTGTATAGCAAGTATATGTAATAAGTGATTATAGTAACCTAACCTTTCTCCGTAGGAAGGGCGTTGATAGCTGTAACACAGTTTTAACTACTGCAACTATTATCGTTCACTTTTGTTACTATAGTTAGTATCATATTTAAATATGGTTCACAATAAAGATTTTATTTAATTATTTATTATTTATAGTGGATTAAAGCGAGATAACAAATACTTTATTAACCGATCTTAAATTTACGTATGCGTGCTTAGCGAACGCTTTAGACTTCCATTTAAGTAAACAAAGGCGCGAATTGTTAATTCACGGGTTTATCTCTTTATTAATTACATTTAAATAGTTTTGTTTACCGTTTGGATTTAATTTTATCAAGTATTGCACGTACGTTAAGACCCATAAAGTAACTCGCCAGGTTGTTTTCGTTGATCGTAACTTGATATCAAGCTGACATTTAATAGTTTTCTCATAGTATTCGTGTAATAATGTATCTAAATCGCTGGTAAATAAGATTGATCTAAATGACTATTGCTGTCTTGACATTTATAGTCTGGAGATTCGGTATATTTATTATACTTACGTATATAAAGTAACGAGGGCGTGAAATGTAAGTGTACATGTGACATCTGTATTCAATACTAGCTTTTGCTAACAGCTCCGACCGCGTGTGAAAGTTTTTCCGAGATAAAATTCCCGCTTTATATTTTCCCGGGGTAAAATGGAGCCTATATTTTGAGTTAGACTTTTAGCAATTTATCGGTGAAGACTGTATTCAATTCCATGTAGTAATTTTGCGTGATGTTTGTATAAACATACAGACAGTCAAAAAATTTAACAATTGCTATTTTGGCTTCTGTTACTTTAATAAAGACCCCCACATGAGTTTTTCCTCAATGTATACAATGCACATACATCGGCCTACAAATTTTATTATATGTAAAGATGTGTAGAAAGCTTTTTCTTATTATTATTTATTAAATACTTGATATTCCACCGTAACGAATAATACGAAGAATAAAAACGTTTGTAGTACAATGTTTAGGACACACGAAGAAATATTTCTAGAACACAAACAACACTACCGCATACTATTACAAGGAAAATATTCTTAATCAATAAGTATCTTATAACCCTACAATTTTTATGAAGCCTAACATTAATGTATATAAACAGATAGTGTCCATAAATATGGCCGTTATCCTCCGCAGTACCTTTATTAAGTTCCATAAATTGAGGGTTGTACCACATTGTATTACTGACCGATATATGAAGTATTATTATGTTTAAGTTATCTACTCTCGCTCGGATCTCTTTTTCAAACCTGTTTTGATGCAGAGCAAGCGGTCGTGTAAAATTAATAAGGTCACAGTCTTCGCGATAAACTACGTGCTATTATGTTAGAATTCTTCCAAGATATTTTAGTTAGGGTAATTTAATTTTCGTATTGCAATTTAAGTCTTCGTACATCCCGATTTATAATTTTCAGTGGCCGGACAGTTGGCACGTTTTCATTAGACTAATTAATTCGTCATATACCAGGTCATTTTGACAATGTGTTAATAAAAGAAACCACATACTTGTTATGCCTCTGCTAACGTTTTGCCAAAAATCGTCCAGGATTAGCGAATTCATTCACCATAAATCTCGGTGGTACTTTTCAATTTTTTTGGTAATTTTGCAGTCTTGTGCGAATACGGCGCAGGCGAGGGTGTATTTTTGACTAAAAGTGCGCTGTTGCCACTGCAAAATTAATATATTTTTTTTATTTACGGTTCGTCTCTTATTGTAAAATATTTTTTCAGATAGATAAGTGTGTGGTTTCATTTATTAACGCAATATTAATATGCCCCTATATAAGCGGTAGTTTCAAGTATTTTAATCTTGGTCAGATCATATCTGTTATTGCGTTTATCTCAAACAGTAGGTCATGCCTATTAAATGCATATAAAATGTTATAGCCTTTTTAATGGCTCCAGGTAGAAATCTCGCTCCTTTCACTCACAGCAGGCTTATAAGGCGTGTTTAAATTATGTAAAACTATCATCGGATTAACAAAATACGTATCAACTTAGCGTTAATAAAGTTGACATTAACACCAAATTATTAGACATAAACTTACCTATGATCTTTATCACACGTTGTTCTTGGTGTATTGCAGAAATGTAACTTACAGTTGGTTTTAGTGTCCAGTAGTAGATCGGTTCTATTAGGATAGCACAAAAATACGCAATAATAGTTGCTACTTGTGCCCTTCGCCTTTGTGAAAAGCCTATCCTCTGCAAAAGTCCCTAAAACACCGTATGATGCCAACGCCATCTATTTATAAATCAGATATAAATCCATTATATCCCATTGGAAAAAAATATTGGGCTAAAAAAGCCTATGTGCTAAATCAGGACATGGTCTCCCATGTGCCAAATTTCATCCAAACACGTTTAGTTGTTTATGCGTTTAATTCTAACAAACATAAAAATCCAATCATTATCACAAACCTGGCATTTATAATATTAGTTAGATACTATAATATAAAAATATTAATTGTTACTGATACTTATTTTTTTATAGTCATATTACGAAGCATTTAACTGCGGATATCTCAAGTTCTTATCCGCACTGCGAGTTTACATAGGCACGTTTAAATACTCATTAGTCAAATGAAATAATTCATAGGATTGAATCTCAACAAAAAAATAACAAAGTACATCCTGTCAGCTTAAAGTAGTTAAGCATTTGATAAGATAAACGGTTCAAGTGACGTATATTCCTAATGGACGGGCGTTCACGTGTTATATTTGACCGTGCAAAATGCTTACGTGCATATTTTTATACCATATTAAATCGTTTAACAAAAATGTTTTCCAATCTTATGCTCATGTCAAATGAACGTATACTTCACACCTAATATTTATGCAAATTGAGCGCACTCTGTTCACTTTTAAAATTAATCCAATGAATAGCCTGTCGGATACGATGATAGACTTAAAACAACAATCAATTACCCGCTGTCGTCGAACCGAGTTAATTTAAAAGGTTGTCAAACGAGTAACCTTTACTCGTCAAAGGTGGATCTGTCATTCGTCAGGCTCGTGCCTGTACACCTGCAGTTTTTTATACATCGATACTCTATTATTAAAGTACTGAAGCGTGACAAATAGTTAATTTTTTTTTTGAACCGAAAGAGCAACTGTTGAATTGTTTTGTTGCGTAGACGATGTACGTTCAAGTCAGATGTGTATTGAATTCTTAAGTTTAAAGCTCAATGACATGTGTACAGCGCATGTATCTTTTAGATAGTCAACAGCATTTACTCTGTGTTAGATGATATGCGAGTGCTGATTTTAGTTCGGCAATGCATGTTGCTTATTGTTTTGTGGTTCTATAAAGGAACTTACCGTTTCCCAAATGAATTACGTCCGTTGATCACTTCGAGCTAGTTATAAATTCGATCGTCATTTAGTATTCCGTCTCTTTGTGCGGCGACTATAGTCGGAGTATTAAACCCCAACCCACTACGTTACAACATCCCGCTAACTCTGCATAATAATTCATAAAGGTAGACGGTACGTCTTAGATTTTGGTTCTACGTCACATCTACATACCATGGTGTCTGCCTTTTATGCTAATGCCTAGTACGCTCAATGTCCCTTTGTGTAACCCCTCATTCTCATTCAGCACGCAGTTTCCTCGACAAACATACATCACGCGTTGTTTTAGGTCCGACACGTTTGCGTTATTCTAATCATATCAATTGGTACAATTTAAAATTAATTAATATCGAATATCGGGTTTCGATTTGAAACAATCGTCGAATATTCCGCGTATAATTTGAGCATTCCAATGGTTCTAAATGACACGTTACGCGAACAGAAGGGCATGTGTAGATTACTGGTGAAATGTTTTTATGATGGCAGGAGGTAATTTTCTTTTATTGTTATTATGTAGTTATATATTGATTAAACTGCCTCGGTGGCGTAGTTGAATTGCGTGCGGTATTTTTAGTGTATCCGCCCGTAGTCCGGAATCTGTGCCCGATATGGCGATAGGTTCGCCCCCTATCACATCATGGGAAAGAACCCATAGGTGAATATTCGGTGTCCTAGTTATATCTCTGTCTACACATTCGGGTACACAAGCGTGATGATTGTGTGTGCGTGTGTTTATATTGTTTAAATACTAATATTAACAACCTTTAGATGATTTTATTTACTTTAGTTCTTTCAACTGTAAATAATCTATGTCATCATCTTATATCAATTTGCAAAGTTATAAAAATCTTACCCATGTGATTGGCTGTTAACTTGACACCATATATTCCAGCATCCACTTTGTATTCGTCATTATCAGATTGAGGATGGTGGTATGCCTAATGCCTATGCCCATCGAAATTATAATCCCGATGTTATTTACCACCCACGTGGCGACTTGCTCCTCTAGACTTTATGACATCCGCGACAGGATTTTAAGCTTTCCTATTCATAAGCCGGCAACCAGTTGGGAAGTGCCACAAGCAG
This sequence comes from Manduca sexta, assembly GCF_014839805.1. NCBI lineage: Eukaryota > Metazoa > Arthropoda > Insecta > Lepidoptera > Sphingidae > Manduca > Manduca sexta. Next base: position 5,335,903 of record NC_051125.1, read on the forward strand.
GAAAACATAAGTGGGACAATATACGTCACACAGCACCATATAATACTTCCGTTCATAATGAACTTTAGTATTTAAATAGTAAATAACTAAAAGAATAATAAACATTGACTAATTTAAATAAAGAATTTAACAAATACCCTCACAACGCAGCGGCTAGCGATAGCGTATTTCAACAACGTAGCAGATTTCATTTTTGAACCCTCATTTTTGTTGAATCATTAAAAAAATTCAGTACTCGTTTATTAGCTATGTCAGTCATTATGGTTTATCAATAATTTTATACAATACGGAGTTACTCATGTGTATATCCGCTTGGGTAGGCAGACGTAATGTGTCTGTCGTGTTTGTTTCCACCTGCATAATCATTGACATTTTAGTCGCGTGTGGTATACGTGACTCATGCGTTATCGGTAGCTTTACCTTTCGCGCCCAATTGGACTTTGTGTTTCAACAGTGAACTATAAAGGGCTCCACACAATCGCCGCGTCATATAGTTCCGAACATTGCTATAAACTACATTTTTACAGCAGTCAGATTAATGACTGACAATACTTATAGATTTTAAATGGAGTTATTGTACTAATAAATGATAGATATTGGATGATAGTATAGTAATAATGAATATGTGAAAATCTCTTGAAATCACACAAATAGTTATATCGACTGTTTTTACTTCCATTTTCATCAAATGCGAGCGATCGAAGACAGAAACAAAACAAGTTTGAGAGCTGTATTCATCATGGCTTGTTTCAAGCGTTCTCGTCCGATCTGAGACGATCAATGAGAGGGTTCGATGAATGTGTAGAGCACGCTTAAAGCCACTCGTGTTTCTAGCAACAAACCATATCCTAGGCAACGCGTACGCAAACATTAGCGAAGACTATTGAAATTATTTTTAAATGTTCAATAAATAACACAAATCTCTTTACAGTTTATCATAAAAAATAAACAGAAGCTTACATAATTTATATCTAATTTGAAAATGTACATTAATGAACAGATAATTACGCAATAATATCCACCATGCTAAAGAGAAAAATACTCGGATCGCAAAAACAAGTATTAAAAGGTTTGAATATTAAACACTCATTAACTTTTATTCTCTTCACGTTTTATTAAATGATTTGTAAAAAATTTAGCGTAGTTCGCGTTTATAATAAAATATTCGAGATATTCTTTTTCTCTTTGAAATTCAAATACGAAGTAAATAGAGAAAGGTTAATTTAATATTCAAGTAACCATTATTTTTCCACAGCCGTCGCCGTGACATAAAAATTCTAATGTAATCTGTATACAATAGGTTCGAAGCAATAAATCCTTATCTCAAGATAAGCTACTATTTCTAATTTAACCAATATACGAACACGTGTGATGGAGGTATGTAGAATCGATATTGAAAATTATTTTCATTTCCAATACATAAATTTAGTCCCATTGTTTAAATTTACATTTAAAATGCTTAATTTAACCAAAGTCTGAAGTTTGTACTGAAATTTCACAGCAATACTTATTTATGAACGCAATGACGTATAATTACATCCTATGGCTTTATTCGCCGTAGAAATTGCAAAATATTCGCGGAAACAGAAACGACCCTCCGCGGATTGAGCAAGCTGAATTCCAACAAAAAGCGATTTTATGCAATTACTCTTAAGTTGTCCGTAGAGTTATTACTAAACCGAGTGCTCGGTCACGCGGACTAGTGGCGGCTACCCACTGAGTTCGCTAATGGACTAAAGGGAACGTACCTACTCCGAAACAACTTTTGACGGTATTCAAAATGTAAGCGCTGAATGGTGTTGAACTTGGTTAATATTTGTGTTAAATTAAATTTCTTAGTATGTACTAGCTTTTGCTTGTAGGTTTAGCCGTGTGAAGTGGTTTTTTCGGGATAAAATTTTGCTTATAAATTGAGTTATACCTATAGCAATATATCGGTGAAAATTGTAATTAAGTCGGTGATGCGTGTTTGTAAACACACAGACAGACGGTCAAAAAATCTTGTTGTGGCTTCCGTTGCTCTAATAAACCTCACCCATATTCATTTTCATCAATATCTATAATGTATAGCATAAGGTTGTTACAGTTTTATTATATGTAAAGATTTTCTTAGTAATGAGATTTTATATCTACTTTAGTATCACATGAGTGTTAATAAATGTTTAATTCATCATCACGGCCTGATTAACAATTCTGACAAATTGCATTACTCTTTTTTGATGTTAAGTTATGGCATATTTCTAGAAAAAATATTTTTGAATGCTAGCTATGAGATACAGCGCGTTCAAGGGACAAAGTGGACACCCACCCTTACATTCGGCGGAACGTCTGAACAAGTCACGAGGCTCTCACAGCCTTATTCGCCAACATATAGCCTTTTAACGTGTTTTGCCCTTTGTAAAAGTTATTTTTAAGAATGGTAAATTGTGGAACTGTACCGGGAATTGTTACGCATTTTTTATTTTAAACATGGGCGTTGAAAGACCACGTTTCGTGATTGAAAGTCGCCCTTTCGTAGTTAAGACGATTGAGTTGTTTTGTAATTCGAAGAACACGTTAAACTGTTTACCGTTTAAACCAGTAGTTACTGTGTATCGGAAACGGTGGCCTAAGAAACTGACGATTATCTTAATGTTCTCGTCAGTATTTCTTAAGTTAATTTAAAAACAATACTGTTTATTTATTCGGAAATGATTTGGATGATGCATATCATTATAGTCGCAGTATTACATATAAAAATACCGTGTTGGGAAACAAATATTTAAATGGAGGCAATAAAACCAATTTGTTTTTATTGTGTAAAATAAAACTTTACGATATCCATCAGGAAATGGTGACAATACATTTTTACCTACAAACAATAAATGTAATAAAACAGATATTACCAAACAATCTAAACACGTCTGCGGTCGATGATAGCTGCGTGCCGTCACGTCGGACTTGTCCCTTTATAAAGTAACCACACCCGCTTGGCAACCTAACATAGCCACGGCGTACCTTAGTGATGTGGTGTCACGGAACCAAGAACGTCTTGATGCGTTTACAATTGTAAATATCGATACTTTTTTATCAAACATACATCTAGTTTTAAAAACCTCGATCATTTACAAGTCAGTGAACGTGGTGTCTTTATTATCATTAATGTAATTAATGGTAAATTACTGGCGAAGATTTGTAATTAGTATAGGACCATATACTGTGTTTAACCTATACTGATGTAATTTGTCTGTAAATCTTCCTAAAATAAATAAATAAATGTAATTTTTTTTTTAATGTTCTCTAAAACGTTTCTCAAAAAAATATTTATGCAATTTGAAATAGAATAATCTTAAGTGTGATAAGTTGATTTGAAGTCGGTCGTTTACATTTCTCCGCTTTATATCTTATAGTATTTATAAATAGATATATACGTTATTTCTAAGGTAATTACACATTATCACATAATGCAAGTAAAATGAGGCTTTCACTTTGGTTAGTTGCCAGCGGCGAAAGTGGCTGTAAATCTTGCGGGATTACTCATCACCGACTATCCTACACTCACTAATTTGGCTCTGGACTAACTTGTACGGAACTTCGTGTCTTGTTTTATTCACGTATAATAATTATTTGTTACGGAAAATAAAGCCGCATTTTGGCAGTAATAAAGTATTATTTATGATTGATACAATTTTTTTTTATTTATTTATAAAAATTCTTCGTTTCGGAAAATAAAGCTGTATTTTGGCAGTAATAATTATTGTTATGTGTATGTATTATTTTTGATTAATGCAAAATTCTTTATAGGATTAACCATTTAAAAATGAATCATGCAAAACGATTCTATTCTTTCAATAGGACCTTAATATACAGTTGTTAAAGATATAGTTATATCGTATACGCCATAGCCCTGTAGTGTAAAACGCGTTCGTTCAAATAATACTTGATTTTCTATTTAAACGAAGATATTGAAAGTTTTTTTATTATTATATAATTTAACAATCTCGGTCGCGCATTAAGGTCGGTGGCATAAAAAAATTAAATGAAATTCCTCAGCACAAGAGAGCTGTCGAAGCGTCGGCGGCAAAATAGAAAAATGGGTGAGAAATTATTTTGCGGTTTTCTTTTAAGTTACATCTTTATACGTCATTAATTCTTAGCTATATGAGAATAACGTTTATTTTTCTAAATTTTTACGAAATAAATACTTAATTCGTAAATGTAGGTTACTTTTGTACAATATTGACGTTTCACCTATCACCTCCAATTTATTCCTAGTTGAGTTCGAACAAGCCTTGCGTGGCTATCGCCTAAAGCATCACGACCCATACACCTGTGCGAATGTCTATAAGGTGTAAAATTGCATAACAGTCGTAGTTTCACCTACTAGGTGTTAACTTACATTAAACTTCATTAGTCTTTCTCCATATCACTAAGAACGACTTTTGTCATCATAAATAACTTTTCACTTAAAACTCGTTATCGTGTCGAACGGTCCATCGGCCGATTGCATTATTGAAATCATGCGCACGTGATTTATTATTTTACGTTAAACAATCGTAATGAAGCACTGATGGGATCAACGAAATCACAAAAGCATTAATGATATGAAAGCAGACGATATTTAAAATATTAATAAAAATCGTGACGGTAGAACGAACGTATTGTTCCATTCTGAGCGGAACTGCGCTCCGCGGTGCCGAGGGATTCTGTGACGTCATATTAATATCCGTTATACCGGCCGCCCCGTTTCCGGCATCCGACTGCGTTGCATTTCGCTGAGCGATGTAATTACCAACTACTTTTTATTATCAAATTTAGTAGTTTTAATTTTTTTATTATTATTAGTCCACGATATTATGACGAACGGCTTGGGGTTTCATGTTTTTGTGTTCACGCCTGTAAAGATCATTGGCCATTACAAAAAATCTTTCATTTGCCATTACTAGATGTTTAGGCTCAATATTAAGACGTATTTTTTTTCTACACTACAATATGGAAATGACTTCCAGATTTCATGTTATTTATTCGCTATATTTCTTAGTTATTTTGTATATAGGCTTAGGTTTTTCGAGTTACGAACATTTTTTGTATTGCATAATGCAAATGTGGATGTTTATAAGTTATGCAAGATTGCGACTTTCATTGTTAGCAGTAACATAATTCACACCTCTCTACTATTACCACGTCTCTGGCGTCTAAATGCCCCTCTTCGTTTGAACGCAGTTTTATTCTTCCTTTTTCAATTCGTGTAAGGTAATTGATGAAAGTTCTTTCTTTTAAATACTATTTAACATAATCTTATAGTCTTCATTGAATGCCACTCTACAGTAGATATTGCTCTTCAATTTCTCTTCACAGAAGGAATCATTAACTATTGGTCTTTTATCCACTTTTAGTACCTACTGCTATGTATAAATGTTCTTAGCACAGTTGAAGTGCGAATGCTGTCGTTTCATCTCGCATCTCACGCCAGTTTGCGTCTAAGTGCAGTATGCAAATCGTTGTCTTTGTTCTCAAATTCACGACACTTAAGGCGGCATTCATTACTGCCATTATGACGGCATTTACAAATGACATTTTCATTTCGTGTGCCGCTAATGAAGTTTGAATACCACGAGTTTCCAACGTGTTGTCTTTAACCCCTTTCTTATTGCATTAGCTTTGATTTGAACATGATTTGTATTAGCACTGTTGATTAATGTTTAGATGTTTGTGAATGAGCTGAGAGGGTATTTTTAGTATCCACGATGTAGTATTAAAAAAATATAAATCATGGCAAGATTGCAATTGGTCCAATTAGTATTCAACAAGTTTCTTTGTTTACCAAATTTATTGGTTAATGTATTAAACTAGTACATGAAAGTGCAATTTGCCCTTATAGACCAACGTAATCAAATAGCAATTTACATTCTGTTGTTGTACAATACCTTTATTATCGCAGCAAAATTTTACGACCAATTTCGGTAAATAGTTAAGTTCTTAGTATTTTCGACATGCGACTTACATTTTGTTATTTCTGTATTACTTTGAAATTTTATTATACAACTAAAATAAACAAAACCTCATTTCGGCATGTTGACTGAAAGAAAATGGCCAAGTAATCTGGCTAATCTCGTTTAAAACGTTATCACTGCGTAACTTCCGCCACGTGAGTGGTCGTGCGTGTGGAATGCTGGACTTTTGCAACCATCTCACACGCCATGTCATATAGCGGCTACAACGAGAGCCTAAGTCGATTTTTGAATTTCGAACGAATATTAAAATCCAATGAACACATGGCGAGTATCAACATATTTTCCAATGGGTATCCAGATTTAATTATTTTACTGTGTAATTTTAATAATACTAGTGGTGGTTCAGGGATCCTAAAGTAACCGTCGCACTTAATATATTTGTAATACATATTATACATACATTTTATTTTTCAGCATCTTTATATGAACATTGATTATGCCACATTTCGAACTCCTCCATGCGCGCAATATGCTTAAAAAGGGGATATGTAATGGAAAATGTAGAAATTAGTTCCATATTGATTAGAGAAAAAGACAGCCTACAAAATTATTAATCATAAATCGATACCGTTGTATTGATATAAACTAAGTTTAGTCAGTATTGACACGATCCTTAAACAAAGACTTAAAATTCACAAAGTGTGACTAAATTCTTAATGGTTGCCGGTATATTTCCTTTGATGTGAAATAAGGAATTATGAGGAAGATTATAGTCAACGAAATGAAAATTAATGGACGGAAATACAAGCTGTTTTCTAATTGCAAAAGTTACGTAGGTCACAGAGCAGTCTCAGCGGGGCTTTACTTGTCGTATTCTGGGACATCTAAAGCCCCGTGTCACGACACTAGTGCCACTGTCTAGTGTCAGGGGAATTACTCTCAGATAGAGTGCACCGTCGACGTCGGATGTCGTGAATGTATTATAACCAGGAAATGCAGAGCATGCTAATTGTAGCTTTAGACCGTTTGTTTGTTAATATCGTGTCATTCAATTATTATTCAGTTATTGTACGGCGGTCTACGTGGATAGAAAGTAGATCTAGACTGATTGTGATTATTGTTTGCGTAATACTACACATTTGTCATATGGTTTGGTAGTAATCTAATTAGATTTGTTTGTGTTCCGATAAATGTTCGTATCATGGTTGTGCTACTTATTTAAGTGCTTAAAGTTATTTCAGTTATCTTCAAATGTGGTTTGATTAAGTTTAAATGGATACTTTAGTTTTTATCGGTTCATGATCGTTTTTTTTTTATATAATTTAAGTGTATTATTTTATTTTTGCTAGCCTCGCTGGCGTAGTATTGCGTATGATCCCGCTCTGAGCCTCCGAGTTTGAATATCGGGTCGGGTAAATTTTTATGATTTTTCTACTCAGTATTAATACGGAGTTTGGAATATGTATCTACCGCCTACCCCTTTGGGAATAAAAGCGTGATGTGTGTTTATTTTTTTAGTATTGTATTTCACTAAGCACTTGAATTACGATGCAAATATGAATATTCTATGCATGCACTGACGAACAAATTCTGGATATATTTTAGCACTCCACCAACGACTTAACAGCGGCCACTGTACACATAGTATAAATCTGTCAGTGGCTCGTTCGCCCGATTTGCGTTGCGGGAAGCCAGTAAGGCGAGTTGGCATGATTTTGCTCTCTGTGAAGCGCACGTGACGCCTGCATACGTACGACGTACTGCATATTTTTTTGAAGTGTAGATACTTCCTTACAAAAATACCATTCCAATCTTGCGCAACTCATGTAACTTTACAGATTATTTCATCCACGAAGACGCGCCCATCTACTTTTTGAGCGGGGGCTGCGGGGTGTCGCGGTGCAAGGGGACTGATCAATGCCTCAGGCTCGACGGGATCGAACGTATTGTGCGTGCTCACTAATGCTGCTCACGCACACTGTAATCGATTAGGAGCAATAGTGGGGCGCGTCTTCATGGATGCAATTAACTACACATGTATGTGTAGTTATAAGTGTATGTCCTTTTATTCATATCTCATATATTTAACTATGTTTGATTTTGTGCATTTTGTAATACGTAACAGCAATCAGTAGAAAAAAGAAATCCTTCTGTGCAAATAGCTTTAAAATTCAATAAAAAATAAGGCAGTAATTCAAATTTCAAATATTGTTACGTGCAGGAGTGGGTGTTGAGTGGGGATATCACTCCATCTGTTTCTTTCGCACGTATTGTAATGCCGACTGACGTCACATGCAAGTATTTCGTTCCTTTTCTGTTTTTTGACACTCGCCACTATTGCCTAATTTTAATGGTTTATAACTTGCAAATTTATCAGATTTCAATGATTTCTTCAGTTTTAGAATTTATACGACATTCATATTTTATAAAATTTTAAAATAAGAATAAGTCAAATACCATATTCCAATATAGCAGTACCAAACACATCTCATTATTTAGTCAACCGGACATATCAATCAATGCCACTGGACGCGATGTGTATCCTATACGAGTAAATCAATTAAGTAGCGTAGTATTGATGTATCAATGGGTCTGTACACTAATTCGTGCAAATTAAATTGAATTCCGACAAGCTCTTTACAGGTTATTATTGCTTACTGTTAAATTTCTGCTATACATTTGAAGTGTTATAAAAATTCTTTGTGTGTAATGTGGTATCCTATATTATAGAGTAAAAAGCATTGTAATTTGTGTAATTTCTATATTTTATAAATCTTGAAAAGTGCAGAGGTATGCAGTGTTTTAAAATGAATAGTTCTAGTTATTGGCAAAATTTTATGAGTCACGTTGTTTATAATCGTTCTATTAATTTTAATTAATGTAAACAGTTATTGCCACTTGATTATAGACTAATATAGTTGACGTTAGCGCAGCGTCTAACCATTTGCAATAAAAATATATGAACTGTAGGTCAATAATGTTTGTTATGAAGTTGTGGCAAATATTAAAAAAAATATATATTTTATTATATTTTTTTTACAATTTTGTACAATTTTTAATATAAATTTTGAGTTAACGTCTAAAAACTAAATAGAAAAAAAAATAACCAAAAAGTCAGAATCGGAGCAATATCTCCAAAGATTAGCGATTAAGAAAATAATCTCTTGAGCTGTATATTACATCAGATTTGTGCAGAAAGAATGCCCACAATATTTCTACGCTGAACTCCATAGAGGTGACGCTCATAAAATGCAGTCTTTCATGAAATAAACATTATATTTGGAATGTTGTAGAATGATGAAATTGTAATTAGATTGTAGCCGCCACCCCATGAAATGGGAAAGGGCTCTCCAAGAACGCTATTTCTGCGATTTTATGATATTTATACATTTTTGGTCGCAAGTCGCAACCAATGACTACACAGGACACGTATATTACGTGTATTTTGTTAGAACATTATAGTGGTCTAACAAAAAGGTGGGAAGGTATGTATTAGTTTACATATCAGTGATTAGCTAGTAGATAACACATACTTATATGTATATAGTAAAGTAGCTTTAACAAATCGATTTCATTTTGTCTTAATACACTTTTTATCGATAAAACTAGGTTATAATCTGTTTAAATCGCCATATAAGTATATATAAGTAATGCCTATATTTCGTTGTGTCAAAATTTCAGCTAAATCGATATGATTGAACCGAATAATTTAACAGTTAAACTCACCCTAGCATGTATAATAGGATGCATTGTCTCTGAGCCAGGAATAGTGTATTAAATTCTCATAGAATTGTTCAGTGCATTGTTTGTAAGTTCTGAACGCAACGGTTAGAATGCTAATTGCACATCATCGGATAGGATTACAGGCTTTTGTTTATGATGCCGGTTACACGGTTCGAGCCGGTTGCAAAATGTTTGTTTGGGATCGAACTAGTATTGTCGTTACGACGTAAAGGTCAAACGTTCCGTTTCTTGTTACAAATATTTGAAGTTGGAACATCGTGGTATGTTTCCGTTGAGGTCATTGAACTTTTCTTTGATTTTTTTCGATTTGTGATTTGTTATCTATATTAATATAAAAATCTGAAGAGTTAACTTGTTTGTTTGTTGATTTGAACATCCTAATTTCAGGAACTGATAAACCGATTTTGATTTTTTTTTCACTAATGGGAAGCTATATTATCCCATTACTTTTTATCCCGGATTGTTTTTTCACACAGGCGGAATAGCGGGCAAATGCTTATGTATTGTATCTACTTATCTACTTATATTAATAGCTAATATTACTTCTACAGTGCCACTTTAACGCGATCATTTGTGTTTTTTTATTACTTCTCATATTAATCTTAATTCCGTCAAAGTACTAGAAATCATTCTACATTATGCACTAACCAAATGTACCTCTTACATTTCGCGACAGAAGGTTATCATTCTGCCCTTTTACTGCACTTAGTGTCAACCATAACCACAGCCCCTTATCCAATTTACATCGTTCACGTTTCCCAGAACTATGTAAATTCTTTTCTTAATGAAACATACAATCTATGGATACACGTTAACACAATGCTCTATACGGAGGGCACTCGAGTTCTTGCGAACGTCTCGACTCGTGCTAGCCTCTAGGGCACTTCCTCGGGTCGAGTCGGGTCTCAAGTGTAATCGCGCCGGTGTCTTCACCCTGTTACCTTATTGCGTAAAATTTACTCTTTAACTTTGTATCATTGGATTGGCCTTTAAGTATCAGACGTTAGAACTGTACTTCTTTTGCTACTGTAGAGAAATGTAGCAAAAAAATGATTGTCTCAGGTATTCAATTAGTAACAGGACGGTTTATGGAATTATGTTTGATACAATGTGAAACATACGTTTATATGGATTAAGATTACTGTCTTATATACAAAATGAAAGGGTAGAAATTACATGTTTGTGTGTAAGACTAGAATCATCTTAGTCAATATTTTCAAAAACAAATTCTAGAATAATAAGAAGACCAAGTTTTATTAGAAATAAAGATATCTAAGAGAACACTACACTCTTTTCATCGTATAAATGTTTAATGTTTGTATTCATCAAATAATAGGTTTAAGAGTTCTGGATTGTACGGGACTACCTGAGAGTTGCAAGTGGAGCAATTTACACAGTTGTTCAGAAGCGATTAAGTGTACTTCAATCTTGAATTGCATTGAAGTGTTTCTTGCATTCGACACGAACGGTGTAGCGTATTTGCAATTTATATTTTGTTGATACCTTTCGTATACATAATGCATTAAGAGCTCTTATTCTACGCTTGCCAGTTCTTTTACAATAAAACTGGCAGTATTATCAAACAGTTTTCTCAACATTTTATTATGAATTGCAACAGAGAAGAACATTAAGGGATAAGTATATATTTTGCGTATTGCGCTACTGTCTTTATTATAAATGTATTCGAAAGTTATTAAAAAAAAATGAAGTCAATTTGTTTATTTAAAAATATAAGAGTGTTGGGCATTTCGTTAGTTTCTAAAAACGGTCGTTTTTTAATTGTTTTGTTTATACAGTTTGACTTATGCCACGTGGAGGAAAAAATGGTTTAGTTTCGCCTTAGCCTAACTTTAACTTTCCTCGTGAAAAATAATCTAATTCGGTAAATCGTTTTGAACAGAAATGCTCTTAGAGAGACTTGTTGAGGATCGAAACTAGGTTCTCTAAGTTCGCAATCGATGTAGCACGATGTTATGTATCGTGTTTAGAAAAGTATATCATAAAAGAAAATCTCTTTGTATAATTATATTGCAAAATTAAAATGGAAATATCGATTATGTATCTTATTTAAAAGTAATTTTTTTAACATAAATTCATTCATTTATGTTTATGAAATCTTGGTTTTATTCGCGGGACTGCGCATTCGATGGTCATTTCCTGGGATAGAAATCCTGCTGTACATTTTGTGGAAAAAAAATAGTTTAAGAGTAATACGTCCATGGTTTGGTATCTAGTTGAATCAAATTTGTTTTTTATGATTTATACGTGAAAGTTAGAAAAATAGATGAAATGTCATGAGAGTTTTTGTTTTTTTTTTATCTGGTTCATCGAAAATATTAGCTAGAGTTTAGCTAGAGTTACCAAAGTTTACTATACAATATTATGACCGAGCCGATGTTACAGGACCGAGTTAAGGTTTACGTGTCAAATACGAACGTACGGTAGAAACTTTGGATTGTTGCCGACATCCAATCATTTTCAACAGAACTTCGGTGCATGGTAGCGCTTAGTGAAGTTCCATTAAGTTTCTATACAAATATTTTGCAGTACACTAAAGTACATGGACGAAGTTTAAAAGTAAATATTTGTATATTATTGTTGAAAACGTGTAATGATTTTACCTATATTAGAATAAATGTAAAAAAAACACTAAACCTACAAAGTTAATTTGCACTCATCCGTAAAATCCTTAATGTCTTGAAATAAAACAATTATTCGTAGTCCGAAAAGTTACAATTATGGAATTTTAAAATGTATGAGAGAAAATAATAATATAAAAACCGCGACAAAATCCGATAAATAATTTTATTTCGAAGTCTAACATTCGCGTAAACATAAGATATCATTACCCTTAATGTTTTTACAACCAAAATATAACATTAGCATGATCGAACTAGCTTGGAAGATATGAGCTGAATTGTTCCATTTCTGTATAGAATTTTAATAGAAATATGAGTTTTTCATTCGGCAACAATACGTTAAGATCGCATTACTTTCATAACAAAGAACAAGAGTGCCGGGCTCGAGACAATTTCCTCCTTCAATCCCATCAACAATGATACAGATATTTTAATGACAACATATCTATGTGCATAACCGGTCCGTATATATTATGACTAGTTTGAGCGTGACTAGACGATTTAGTTTCAATAGGAAAGTTATTACTGGCACATTTGTTTGAATACGTGGGTGCTTGCACAAGCGGTTTGCTATTATAAGACTATCTACATGTATGTAGTTTAATCATGAATCAGAGTGCAATAAACCCGAGATTATGAGTCATCTGAGCTTTGATTAATATTAGATAGCGGCTTTAGTTGACCCACAGAAGCCTGGAAGGTCCATTTATTTTCTGTTTGTATCAGTTTGTCGGTTCGTTCAAAAAGTTTGCTGCAAATCTAGATCAAGTTTACTGGCATGATACATTTCTTTAAGCAAATTGGTCTTTTATTTCCACTTTTAAAATATGACGTGGGAGTCGTTAATTATTGTCCTTTATACTATTTAGTTTAATGTACAATATTATGTACATAGTCATATAGATCAATGGCTTTTTACTACTCAATTTGTTTTGAATAACTAAAGAATCGTCTATTTCTTGTCATTCAAAGTCTGGTTCCTATTTCTATGACTGATGACTCATAGCTTTTGTTCATTGTTCTCTCCGAAATATCTCGAAAAAGATTAGGAAGTATTTACGCTGAAGTTAAAACTATAATATTATATCAGTCCAGATTTTGCTTGTTTAAAGTCGGAAGTATCAATATTATATCTCTTTCCTCTCGGCTACACGTGACACGCATATAACGTTACCTTATTTTTTTACAAGACAGAACCTAAAATTTTAAGTTGAAATACAAAAAGTTATACAACAAATCACACGGGAACTCCGTTTACACATTCTTCGTTCATATTATAGTGGTACTTATGACAAGAGAAAGGCTTCCGGCATTTCTTTAGAACCAGTTTTGATTTTCCCTCTCACTTTGACCTCTCTCGAAAAGAGATAAGGCGCATTGCAGAATATACGAAGTATGCAAGGCCGGCCGCCATGCCCAGTCAAGGGCATGGGATGCCGTGAAATCGTTTATATCGTATATTACTATAGGGTTTACGATCTTGTACCATGTAATTTTGTTTAAAAGTACTTTAGTTTAATGCGACGTAGTTCGGCTCCGCGACGCTATTGGAGGTAGCTAAAGAACATTCTAGTGACAAACTGTTTATGTTTTCATTCATAGTTACAAAGTTATAATATTAAATTTAGATGGTCTAACATTTAAACGCACATAGATGCTCTAATGTGACATAAATTAGAATGATTAAGGCTAGATTAAGAGCTCTATGATTCTATATTGATATAATTTTGAAACTTTCCTACCTTTTTTGAAGGCTCAGTGTCAAATATGCAAGAATTTATGTGCAGTCGGTAACTGTGAACAAATGCTCTAAAGCGAATGTGAACTCGACTTTTGATCTAGAGGTCATGGACTCGATCTTGAGTTCGTGCCGACGCGATTTCGCGTACGTATTAAACAAACATTAAAATTTAAGTGTTCGACGTTGATAACATGAAATATATTGCGTTCTCACGTTCAGAAGTAACATAGGCACGCAGATTTTTTGTTATGTTGAGTTTTAATAAATATTCATAATCTCATAAACGTTTCGGCAAATACTTAGGTACTACCAAGCAGTGGTAAGGGGGCCATATAACTCGATTCCTGTCGGCTTTCCTTTTTGTAGAAATTCTGTGGAATTTAATGATCATCAGAACGACCTACATACCACATTTATATATATATATATATATATATATATATATATATATACAGTCGAATCCGTTTATAATGACATCGAAAGGAATTGACAAACACGTCATAATAAGCGGACGTCATACAAAGCGTTTTGTGAAAAAAATACATTTTTATGTAAATAGTATGCATGTATTTAAGTACTTTAATAAAGAAACATAGTATCTTATAAAATAAAAATTGCACGTAATAAGTACACACCCATGTATGTATGTATGTACATAAAAGTTGTATTTTTTAATGTAAGTAATCTGTAATTTTTGTCTGCTTTTGTTTTTTTATTTTATTGTAAAAACAGTCTCTAATACTATTGTGTATAGAAGACATCGCTATGTCAGTTACTCACTGAGATTGAAAACAAAAACGAGCCACGTGCCGAACGTCGTCGGGAATCAAGGAACATTACTGAAGGCGTAAAGAATCATGTCGGTCATTATAACCGGACATAATTTATTAAAAAGGGGTCACAATAAGCGACATGTCACTGTAAGGGAAGTCATTATATACGACTTTTTTTATAAAGAATCTTATATGAAAACCAAACTTCGTAGTGTAATTACGTCATAATAAGAGGTTGGTCAATATAGGCAGAGTCATAATAAACGGATTATACTGTATATAGTTAATAATGTGTTGAAGTTGTCGTTCAACTTATATCTTTTAGTTGTGCTACATATTTCTGTACGTGCGAATGTATTTTATTCTGTTTTTAATTCTGCAGACGATTTCGAATGATTTTAGACACGATTTTAACTTTAGTGAAAACTACTTTTTTTTTATTAGCATTTTGACTTTTAAAAGTCAAAATGCTAATGAAAACTTACTTAGGACAACTTCAACACAATATTATCAGCTATTCTTACAATAAAAGAGGTTAGAAATAATAATAATAATAGCAGGCAGATGTTCTTTTGTTCCCTAATGGCCCCTTGGGTATTTGGGTATTAATGAGTACAAAAAAAAGTATTATGAACCTTATAAACACACGTTCTGATGACGTTGCAATGGACATTGCTTAACATTGAATTTCTTAACATTTTCACTTATAACTTTTTTATTTATAGTTTTACGATAAAAGTTACTAAACCAAAGTTGTAGAGAATTTAATTTGCAACAAAAAATGTTTATACATTTTTTTTGTCAGATAAATAGTTTAAGAGATACATCGTAAAAACCATTTCAACCCCTATTTTCAAGATGGCGGCCGTGGGACAAGGGTGGCGACCCCACAAACTTGGTTTTAGCTTTAGACTGACCCCCCCTACACTTCAAAAAAATAAAATTGCGTCCTCTAAAAAACGCAACCCCAAATGTAACTTTTCAATGGACTAACTATTGATGTAGATTTAAAGCAATTCCGAAGGTAATTTGCATAACGTCACCTCTATTCAGATGCCCAATCATTAACTATCATAAAAATATCGACAGGTACAAATTGTATTTATTGCACCCCACCCGGTATGCAGTTATTCATTTTCAATACAACCTTCCTTCACTTCCAACGCAGTAACGTTATGAAATTTCAGTCGATTCCAGTAAGCATCTGCATATCAAATTCCAGGACGGATGCTGTAAAAGGACGGGTTCGGCGCTCAAAGCAGTATTTCAATATAAATTGCTGTTTGTTTTCTAGAATTATGCTATGTAAATATTTCTTATAATGTGGTGTAAGTACATTATCGTTACGAGCTTTAAATTCTAACTCCATTATTATTATAAATGCGAAAGTTATTAAGATTTTCATGTATTAGAAATACTTAAACGCAGCATTCACTTAGTATTTTTTCTGAAAGTGACGTAAATATAGACTATGTTCTAGGTTAACATGTAAGCTAATATATATCCCGGAAAAGTACACATTTTTATCACGCTGAAGGTGATTTACGCAAGCGAAGCCGCGAGCGCTAAACTTGGTTTAATAATAATTATAATAACAGAGAGAAATATTATCTCGCTACGTTTTATTCGTTGGTTTACGCATGAACTACAAAAACGAAAAATATTGATAAATATCTGAGATGGCACGAGTCATTGATTGTGATCGGTTTTTAAAAGTAAAACAAATTTACATATTACACAATTGTTGATTGCCTCAGTGGTGTAGTTGTATTATGGTATGACGACAGAGCTGAAGTTTCGGGCTCGATCCACGGGTCGGGCAAAGTTATATTGGGTTTTTCTACTCAGTATCAGCCCTGAGTCTGGAATTTCCGCTCGATACGGCGATAATTTCGTCTCCTATCACATCATGGGATGGAATATGTACGCCAAAAAAAATTGTGTACCAGTTGCGCCTCTGCCGAACCCTATCGGTTATAAAAAGCGTTTGTTACATATTTACTATACTTATAGAGAATAGTTTAGAAAGTGTATATATTCCTACAATAAAATTAAGAGCTAGACCCACAGGTTCGCCATAGTTTAACCCGCATACATTTCAACAAACTAATTCTCTTTGGCTAGTAGAATTGGACGATATCGGAGGACATCTCCAAAACCGGTTAATGCCCCTTTCAATACCATTGATATCTTACCATCCTCTCACTGCCGTCTGCAGGAATGCAAACGACTTTATGCAATACCACACAACGAGTGTACTATTGTATTTTTTTGTACATTTATATTGTAAGTAAGTATTTCAGCATAAGCTGTGTTTTAAATAAAATTTTAAGTATTGTTTGCAATTTGTTTTGAACGCTTTTAAAATCAGAATGTTCTAGATAGTAGAACTCAACCTAATAAAATATCATAATTGTTTCGCTTTAGATTTTTTTTTATGTAGTTTATTTCATTAAATATTTAATGGATAAAAGTCGAAATTGTGACGCTAATTATACTTTATCGGCCGGAACAAAGACTAAATGTCCGTTACTAAACTAATATAATTTGCGATATTTTCCTGCGTTTTATTTTATTATAAGGAACAGTATATTACGAAATATTTTCGTGATGGCTATTACTCATTCCATGTTTTTTATTGTCTTACATATTATTAAGATTTATTCATTGTTTCCGGCATGCATGCTCATATTGATTAAATTCCACGGAATGCTGTATTATTTTGGTCACGAAAGTTTTATGTTAACGATCAATGTTACCATAGTATCGTTTACTTAAAACCCATTTTCAAAGTACAGTTTTATGCTAATATTTTTTAGTATTCTATATAATTTATATTTTTAATGGACTTCAAAAAAGGTGGTTTTGTATTCGACCTGTATGTATGTAAGTTTGTATGTACGTTATTATCTTAATAACTATTGTACAAATTTGGGTAGGGTTTTAGATTTTTAAAGGTATATTTTTCAGGGAATGTTTTAAGTTTATAGCTTAAGGTCCATTTTTCATACATTTTGTTTCACCTTTAATTTGGGTAACTAAACAAGTATTGACAAGTAAAGAATTTAAATTCACGTCTAGTTAGTGATTAGTTCTCCCAGTTGAAAGAAAAACGTAACGTACTTGTTTAGTTACCCAGATTAAAGGTGAAACAAAATGTATGAAAATGGACCTTAAGCTATAACCTTAATATATAATATATTAGGTTCTGATGAAGATTTACAGATACAAACAATAAACAATAGAACTTTTCAACAACTACCGGCAAATGACCTGCTTTGCTCTGATTGTATACCTATGTATTGTTGACACCATTCTATCATTAATAAAAACTATTCAATAAAAAATAGAATCTACTTCAAAAACCACTGCACACCAAAAAGTAATTTAACTTTATATACGTATATGCATGTTATATTGCAGTCGGTGCCTAACTTAAATTGTTAGCTAACCTAACCAAATACGCATACAAATACACGAAAACAATATGCAATTAGAATTAGGCACGAATAAAATATTTTCCTCCATATTATTTTAAAACTATACATCTGAATTCCTATATAACTAAGTTATATCTAGTAATAAAAATTAAAAAATCAGTGTATTACGTATAATTTTGATTTTCGGTACTTGTACGTTATGGCATAACTCTGTTATACTCTAGTTAGTTCAATATTGGATTTCTATGCTCGTGGCAACGATAAGTATTAGTTCTGTGAATTTATCTCGGGAACCCGCTTAATGACTTTACTGTAAGTTTGAATTACTGCTAAAATATTTGGAAGTTGGTACATGACTCCACGTTAATTTTTATTGTATGGATATTGTTTTAGAGTAATCAAATAATAAAATCGATAGTTATCAAATATAATTAAAAAAATAATTGCATAATGCAGTTCATAAAAACAAGCGATAAAGAAACCTGAACTAAGTATATATTACTGTATAATTAACAATTGAATTCCAACTGTACGATTTTACATTTACATAAATTTAAACATAATATTTCTATGGAAGCAAGGCCTTAATTTACGTGTAAGAAAATATACTTTGTTAATAATTCAATGTATTACAAAATAACCTTTATAAAAATAGCAAATAAATTATTTTCTAGAACATTAAATCCACTCCTTGAGGGTTATGTTTACGTTCACATTGATTGGCATATTGGCTGTCTAGTGAATAGCGTAATCCCTTGGAGACTAAATCGATCTCGACAAAGTGTGGTTTCGGTTGCACCTGACAGCCTTTGTTCAAGTGCATGTGTGGTTATTTAACTTTTTGCGTTAAATAAAGACAGATTTAAGAGCGAAGGTTTATTTACTAGCTTTTTTTAAAGATAGAACTTTCATAGATTATAAGAAAAATATAATCATTTCTTCATTTCCAATATTATATCTTGATATTTTGTGTGAATATTGATAATTAAGTTTAAATTTCAAAACCTTGAATTTAGGCATGTACACGTTGACTTGCATTATTTATTCCAAAACATTATAAACTGATTGAATCGAAACGGTTTTACTGATCAATCTGATTTACAAAATCCATTAATCGAAGCTCATAATATATGAACACCAAGTCAATTTTTGCACAAATATTTTTTTATTTCTCCGTATGCTCGTGCATATTCGCGTACCTTACGTGATGTCATTTTTTCCACATTGATGTAACTGAGCGGCGACTGATGCCCACCGCTCCACCCTGGGTTAAGTTTCCATATAAGTCCTGTCTAGCCTCCACTGATTGCACAGAATACACGTTACCTCACGCAGGTTTATACCTATTCTTTGTCGGTGTCTTTTACGACCACAGATACCTTAAAATAATCGCAGGAAAATTGCACAAGCACATTAAATGATACTAGCGGAATGATGCTAAAACATTCAGCATAATTTCTTGCATGAAAGCTGTAATTCCACGTTTCAAGTGTAAGGTCTAATAACAGTCAAAGGTGCTCGCGGAAATTTTTCAACAACTCTTTATGCATTTTTCGCTTGTGAAATGTATTTTGTTTTTATACTCGTGGGCTTGAGCTAATGTTGAATATTACAATATGAGCTGTTCAATTTCAATCGAAAATAATGTATTTTTTTAATGCGTTTATTTCAGTTTAAGAATAAATTTACGCTGTTTTAAATGTTTGATATTTTTCGTTTAGTTTTTATTGAAAATACGTATAACATATAATGCAGTCTTGTTATATTTTTATCACGTAACTAACGTTTAAAAAGATAAAATGTTTACTATAAAAGTTTAAATAAACAAAGTCGCAATACTTCTAACCACAATCTGTTACCTCAAATAAATCTGTCTGTGTCAACATAGACATAGAATAAAGTGGGTCGTGTACACAAACGATTGCTGCTGGGAATCGATTATTTATTTATTCTAGCGACGTATTACAGGTTAGTGGCTACCTTCCTGTTAATACGTAACAACAATCACATAATGTGAAGATATTCAAAAAGAAAAAAAAACGCACATCACGCTGTTACGCTCGAAAGGATAGGCAGAAATGCAATCAGGCCTATGTATAGTGTATACCCACAAGACAAAGTACATATGAAGAGTATGAAGGTATACATATATACAGTATGAAGGTATTTTACAGCTAGAATTTTATCTTTAATATTATTTCGTACCCATTAAATGGCAATTACACGGTAGCTATTGCATTTCATTAATTGTACCAATTTACTAAGTTAGATTTTAGCCACACTTAATTTTTATATCGAATCTTATTATTTTGTCATTTTTAATTGTGGTAATAATCTAAATCTTCAATTTGAATTGGTCAAACTATTTTTATCTTAACCTTTCTGTTTGTTTTCGTAGAAAAGTGTATATTTACCACTATCCCCCAACTTTAGGGGCGGACGGTTATGTTGAGGTCAACGGCTTTAAGACCCCAGTAAAATAGTTTTTTGATAAAAATAGTTATAACACAATTCTCAATTTTAGTATTAGACATTATATTTTCTTTAAACGTGTATTAAAGTTGGTTATTATTGGATTCGTTATGTGTGTGAAACACGCATTTTTACTCAAAGGGTGCATGTTTAAGGTGAATCATAAAGTTTCCGAGTATGACCGGTTTGCAGTAAACGATGTTTCTGCTTTCAGGGTCGATAGATTACTTGCCGCCCCCGTCCCCGAGCGGTTCGCGGTTTGAGCATTTGCTAACTCCCTTAGGGCATTGCTATATAAAAACTAAATATTTCTTTTGACTTTACTTGACGCATTAAAATAAATCGATCGAATCGGCACCTTGGGTAATAGAAAATGTTTTATTTAAGTTTGGAGACAACTATTGTTTTTTGCAAAAAGGTAAACATGTTGTTTTATTGGAATTTAAAGGGAGTTTTCTATCTGTACTCATATAACGTTCTCATTATCTGTGGCTAACTAGATAAAGATTTAATTGAGGTACATAAATGTTTGAATATATCAAAAACTCTGCATAAAAAACTTATATTCCTCCGTAAACTTTTTCTCATGAGAGCAATTTAAGTTTAGTTTAATATTTATTTTGATAGTTTAAAATACAGGTTGAATGTAAGATTTGTGTATAATTAATTTGTAAATATACAAGGAATTTTCAACTTCAAAGATTGTTTTCTATGCCGTAATAGTACGCTCCGTAAAATCATTGGCCCCTAAAGCTATTTTCTATGAGCGGAGCGAGCGCCGTGAGCTTCACATTTTGTACTGGATTTACTGGATTATTGCGCATGCGTTTGTACTCAGACATTAGTGGTTAGGCTAATCACATGTAATGAAACCTATCCTTAGATGAATACTAGTCTTTAATGTTAGATTGAACGTTCCGCTTTAATACTTGTTTTTTGTACAACTGATTTAGAGCCGTACTCAGACATTCACTACTGGCTTTGAGTATCTTGAACCTTAAAGGACTTGTAGAACGCCGCACACCTATACTTTAAGACTGTATAACTTTAATTGCGGTTATTAAAAATCCTTAGAGCTTGTACTGCGATGGCTATCAACATTTAACGATAATCTCTAAGAAATGATTGCTACACCTTCATCAATAAAAAGACATGGAGTTTTATTTTTAAAAGTGTGATCATAATTATCACTTGTCTGATGTAATATAAAATTTTTACTACTATCATGTTACTTGCCCTTTGAGGAGTCGTTATATATTTACGAATGCTATTAGATCTACGATGCTTTAGATTCGAAACAGGTTTGTTAATACACATGTTTGCACTCAGCACTGAATGTAGTCGATTTGCATCTAGAATCTGCAGCATCGGTATATTTTTTTATCTTACCTTTGAAATGCCTACATCCAGATATGGCCTAGAGCTAGTGAGAACTGGAGCGCTTAAGTGTTCACTAACTTGTCTAGTGACGTACTAAATGCCGCCGGAGGGTAAGAGATTACCAAAAGAAATGGGTCGAAGCGAACATTGAGTATTTCAATACCATGATTCTTTTACGTATTATTATATTAACCACTGTATGTTCGTATTAATGTCAATCAAGTATTTTCGTTTTTCAATACGTGCACGGCAATGTGACCCTACTGCAGCTGATGGTAAGTAGAGTGGGGTTCAATAGAATGTCGACTGACGAGAGATGATTACCCCTCGACAGTCGACACAATTATGCCGGCCTGTTGGAATCGGATAGACACAGTCTGATCCCGGAACGGACACACTTACGAAGGCCACTATGGCAGGTTTTAACACCTTGTGGACGGTGGTCGCTATACGGGCGGATATAAAATATATCCTAACACCAGGTGTTCCCTTGATTTAAAATTTTAAATTCTAAAGTTTGTAAACCACGATATATCTACGCCATATTGTAAGTATATTTATTTTTCATCCATTCAAGTTAATTAAATAGCGATGTTCCCAAACTACAAGATTAATAACTCACGTTCTAGAAGTTGCCAACTTCCAAGAAAGGGGAGGGTGTCTTACAAAAACTGTGAGAGTAAGTTAAATTATCATCTCCATATTTATGATGCCGGCGAGCTCGGCCGGCGACATTCTTATACTTGCCGGCCATGTGCGTGGGGCTGAGATTACTAATTACTTTTTATCTAGTGACATATTGAGCCTAGCTTGTGGGAATATGTTTCGCTAATTAATAGTGCGGGCAGTGTGAGAATTGTTTGACGAGCGAAAAACGGACAACTTATTAGTTAAATACTATAAACGTTTGAATTGCGATGGTATAATAATTATAATAAGATTTAATATCGTTAGTGTATAGTATAGCATCTGTTGGTATTTAAACTCACATTAATTAACAAATATGCAATTTTAATATTTTGTTAGGTAGTGCTTATTTCTAGAAAGGACAAAAAAAACAAATGCTTTATCGAATGAAGCATTCATTATTTTTCGTTTTGTGCTTATAAATACTTTATCATAAACTTATGCTGTATTAACGTAGTAAAATGAAGGGTATTGAGTAGTCCTATTGACACATAAAATCTAGCTTATGTCCCAAAGTAGGTATAAAGAGCCGAATATATTTGCGTATATTATATTAGTTGCGTAAAATAAACCCAAATACCAGAAATACATGCAGATACTTAAATACTTAACCAACATAGGGGCGGTAGTTTCTAAAAACTTTTCTATAAGACTTAAAACTAATATTCCTCAAGTAAAGACAACAAGCCTTCAATGGCTTATGTACACATACTCAAAACCCGTTGATGTAATTGTGAGAAATCCTGTTGGACGAGTAAGGATGTAAGGATAAAAACGTCTAAGACCGATTTATCTACCAATGGACTCGTTAGGTAAGTACGGCTTTGTTTGTCATTAAGACTTAGTTCTTCTGGCGCTTGTATTGATTAGACGATACGACGTTAATGATGGCGGCGGATGTGTGGCCACTTCCTAACGTTTTTCTATATTTTGCGGGAGATTCTTGAAATCTTCGATTTGCAGTTATGGTTGCTTATGCAGGTGCATAAGATACATCGTTGTGTTGTGTTTAAACCCTTAAATCCTTGTGATACTGATTAACTATATACTATATTATATAAATATAGAAAAATATTTTAATATTTGTGTGACTGTTATATGTAATGGCATGTCCGGTGGTACGTCTCTTGTCGGAGTACCGACTAGAACAGGTACTGCAATGTCTATTTCTACCGTTAAACAGCAGTGTACATGCACGGTTCTCTTTCGGCTATGATATTGTAGCCAGTGTGATTACTGCAATACCGCAATACTTTGTAATTCAACGTTCTGTATGGTGTTTCTACTATTTATATGTATATCGCTTACCATCAGGCAATCAGCATGGTCGTCTTGTTTTAGTTCCGAAAGTACCAAAGGGTAAATTGACCGCTATCATATTAGATTTATACCTAAAAACAAAAACAATAACATGGTTCATTAAAATTATTGCGCCGGCATGAGAGATCAACGATGCGCACAACACAGAGGTTTAATTATCCCATCACGTATTGCTAGTTTACAACTGTTATGCCATAAAGGACCCTTGTTTGACATACGGGAGCTTGTAAATTTGGTATACTATCCTAGTTATAAGTTATGATTATGACTCTATTAGAACTGTGAGCGATAGTGCTTTGATATACACACACACACCATCACGCATTTATCCCCGAAGGGGTATACAGAGGTGCAACCAGGGAACCCACTTTTCGCCAAGTGTGTTCCGTCCCAGGATGTGATAGGGGGCGAGCCTATCGCCATATCAGGCACAAATTCCAGACTCCGGGCTGATATTGAGCAGAAAAACCCAAATATCACTTTGCCCGATCCGGGATTCGAACCCAGGACCTCAGAGCGCTGCCGTACCGCGCAGTCGAAAAACGTATTTATGTATATCATACATAAATACGTTTTTCATTTGAAGATAGGAAAATGAAACGAATTATGGATAATCCTTATATATTAAAAAAACAAAATCCCCTGCCGCGTCTGACTGAACGCGATAAACTCAAAAACTACCAAATAGATTTTCATACGGTTTTCAACAATGGACGGAGTTGTTCAAGAGGGAGGTTTATATTTATAGTTCATCTATGTTTTATTTAACAGATATAAAAAGTAGGAATATATGTTCTGCTATCCTCGCGATACCAAGAGTAGTTATGGTATAAGTAAGATCGTTAAAGACATAAATGAAATGTCTAATACGAAATATGTTCTTGCGATGAAATCGATAACTTATTTCCAAAGCGGTAATTTGTTTCAAAACATTCTAAGTTGTTTTACAGTATACTGTAAGTTAGGCGTGACGAGGTTCCTCAAAGCGATTCTAACGCTACCATGAATCTCGGGCGTACTCTGCGAAAGTTAAATTGTCTTGGAACCCCGCAAAGAATTTATTCAAAAAGGAAAAATTGGATCATAGATAATGTAGTTTACAAGTTCCGGGCACGGTTCAGGAGAAAGTGGATGATAGGAATTAACTACCTACTACAAATTGTTTTAAACTGATCGCCGCACTCCGCAGTCCTCGATGTTCGGTCGAAATGCCGACCGAGTATCGGGGATTGCGCATTTCTGAAATTGAGGTTACGAGACGTCACAGATATCGTGCGTCACCATCTATTGTCAGTTGGCCACAGAACAAATGAACCCAGCTATTTAATTAAAACTTAAGTCACTTGTTACAAAATTAGCATGAAAACCCTCATAACGTACCTGTACAAAGTGGTCTAAGAAAGTTGAGAACTTAATTAAAGCACCCTTCAGAGATTCCTAACTGGCCCGCGCCGGTCCCTAACAAACAATGTTTAACATAGTCCGAGTTGTTTAACTACAGAAAAAATGTAAAAAGTCTCTGTGTAAACATCACTCTTATTGCCTCGTCTTTATAAATGTCCGTGCACACAAACCGGTACGTGAACTTTGTACAAATAGTATAAGTTCCTTATCTCTTAATGTAATAAGGCTTTATATGGATTCTTGCGTATTGTGTAATCCTTAACGCATTACCATTTCCTCATATTTGCTTTAACAGATATTTATATGAATTTTAACAACTTTCTTTTTCATTTTCAAATTAAGGAACCATTGAACTTGTGATTTCTGCGTTTAATTCGAATTTTAACTTACTTTCAAAGTTTCAAGTGCTTTTTAAATACGAGTTTGAGTTTTCGACGGTCGACTAATCTGTAGGCCCTCTTGTAAGACTTTGACAAACACGTCAGTACCGCTGTAATGTCTAGCGGATCGAGAAATGAGCACATTATTCTTCCAACTTCAGTACCGGTTCACGCTGGGATTGGAATGGCATTTTAGGTGCTAATTGGAAATCAAGCTTACTCTCGACTGTTTGCTTCAATTATCTTCTTGTCTGCCTCTGTTTATAAATGCTGATCAAGCCAATTACTGATTATGTTAGTACAAATTAGTACTGTATTTATATAGTTTCCCATCAGTTGCTTTGATTCTTTCCCATCCGCTGTTATCTGGTTTATATAGAAATATTGTTGCATATCAATCTTTTATACGATTTGCTGTATTTCATATATTTTTTTTAATAATGGCGTACCTTAATTCTTTGTTTAAATCGTTAAAATTGTATTTGTAAACATGTTTAATTAAAAAATCCAATTAAGTTTCAAACATTAATTAATTTACTTAGTAATTTCAAGAAAAATCTTAGAGGACTAAATCTTAATGACGGAAAATGTTTGAGACAGGAGCTTGACCCTGTTTCCTTGCGGGTCGTCGGCGGTTTGAAGAATATCTGTATCCACAACAGCGTTTATTTTTATTTAGTAAATTAAATGTTTTATAGCAATATCATTGATGCTTTTTATATATATATATATATATAAAAATAAAAAGCATCAATGATATATATATATATATATATATGACATATGATTATGGTACATGCAATAAACTTGCACTAGATACGTATGGTATACAATATACTATAGATAAAGAATTAGGTTAAGGCCAAGCATCTAAAGAAGAAAACAAAAAGAATCAACTTTGCTGTAGTTGTTGCGTAGCGTGCTTTTTTACAATTTGGAATACATTCCGATCCCAAGATTCAAGTGGGTGGATAAAGTCAAATGTCACTCGGGGTCATGAACCTTCCATTTAAGTATTTTAGATGCAAATTATTTAATTAATTATCGCCATGACAAGTATATTTGAACTCAGGAAGACCATATACGCAAATTTGATTTATGTATGCAGCCATATTATACTAAATACATTTTCATCACATAATATTGCGACTGCAAAAGAAGTCTATACTCTTGTTTTTAAAATAGAAGTGACGTCACTAATTCCATCTTAAGAGTCGTGTGATGCTTTAAAAGTTCTTCTTTTCCTTATTGCATGTAAGGCGTATAATGGATTTATTCTTGCGGTAAAGCTTAATCTCATTAGACTGGTTAGCATTTTGAGGTGCAGCGGTATGTATAGAATAATTTATACGATGCATAAAATATGTACAATGAATGTAAATTATCATGAAACTTATACTGATAATGCATATGCTAATGTATGGTTATGTTATTATTAAATTATTGTGTAATTGTGTATGACATTTACATAATAATTTTGCAAATTGTTATAATTATGTTGTTAAAGTAATAACTAATAACAGTGGAAATTAAATTTCGCTTTACGCAAAATTCGAATATTGTAGAATCGAGGTTGAAATCGATCTGGGCAAGAGTAGTTAAAATTATGAACCGATTTATTTCATTAATTGACAGCTATGTTTAATGTAATTATAAAACTTTAACAGTAGTAAGAAACTTTGTACGATCTAAGACGAAGTTGTAGTCAAAACTTTGCCAACTTTTGTTGGATACACAGTTATGTAATGCTTTCAATCCGCGATTGTTAGATCGCAATATGTAAAGTAGAGTACCATACTTGGCCTCGGATTCGTAGATACTAGAACTAGAAACAATGGGCGTTTTATGTAACAGAAAGTCATCACTCACGACCTCACGACGCCGAACGTGACCGGCAGACTGTTCGCTAAAAGGCGGTAGCGACTTTTTAATTGACAGGGAAAGTTTGAAAGGCTTCATTACGTAAGCGAATCTCCTACTGAACCGACCTCATGATTTGTTACACTAAGAGCGAAAAAAATGGAAAAATATTTCCGCTTGGTGACATAATGTTCCTGCGGAGATGGATTTACGATTTGCTTTCTGTGGTTAGCTGTCATAAAACTACGCCTTCGCGTTACTGAATGAATGTAGGCCTTATTACCTTGTGGGTAAGGTTGTTTGTGATTTAAAAGATTTTATTAAATCCGTTGAAATGATATAATTCGCGTGGCCGGGCGTTACCTTTGCGGCGAGACAGACCATGAAGCGGCAAAATTAGTATCTGTGAAAACTCGTAATGCAAGCATATAAAAGCTCGTTTACGGCTATATTTGCTGTAATTATATGTAGTTTAATCGCTTTGAAATATATATCTACGTGACATAAAGTTATGGTAATATGCGTTTGTAAGTTCTCAATTTTTTTGGACTTCACTTTTACAGCGCTAGCTACAAAAGTTATTAGTATATTGTTATGTTACATAATATTATTGTTCATTTCAATATCTGTATACACTATGGATATTGCTGATATAATAATCGACTTCCCAAAAGACAAAGTTCTGAATTAGATTTAATTTTTTATATATATTTTTAAAATGTATAATTTTTGAATAAACTACATTATTATAATACTTAATGTATTGAGTATTCTTTACTTATGGTATTGATATTCCCATTATAAATGCCAGTAGATCACACTGTTGCTCCAGAATATGTACGCTATACTGACGCGATAGTATTATGCTCTTACCAATAAGCGAGACGATCTGATATGACATTTGCGTAGGCCTTGCACGTTTGTCATGTCAGTGCCTATCTCGCGTCCTACGCGCTTGTAATGCCGACGGTATACTTTTTACCGACCCTACGTAAATGGGTAAAGTAACAACGTACGGTTCTACTATCCTTAGATTTATTTATCATTTCTTGTTTCTTAACTTAGTAGGTTCTTTTTTATAGGTAGGTATGCTGTGCAGTCTCAAAGTTAATTTAAAAAAGAACTCATAAATGGAAAGGTTTAAAAATTTATTAGATAACAATATATGTAATACAATATTACATCATTTTTTGAAACTCGTTGAATAAATATCTACTTATGTGAAACTGCAAACAGCTTTTGGCAAAATCTCGTCTAATTAAATGTTAATACAGACTTTTATAAAAAAAAATCTCACTGTTTTACAAGATGGAATGCGATGTTATTTCACATTTCATTTTAGCTTCAGTAACGAGTTTAAATCCCAGTCAACACGTTAAACGAAATCTAAAGAATTTAAATTTGTCACTGCGCACGAAACTGTTAGTATAAACGAGTTACAAAATGACACAAAGACAACAAAACGCATTAAATAAGCTTTAATAGTATGCATGAAGTTTATAGTTCACAAAAGGCTTGATTGAGTCTGTATGTGAAGCAATCAATTTCGCTTCAGAAGCGATGAATCGGAACAAATTAACCCGGCTTGTTGGAGACATTAACTTTAATATCAGTCACCAAACTAATGCCCGGTTATGAATACGTTACGTTTGAATTGGTGATTCGCGCTAACTGTTACTGACGGGGCGTTTTATTGTTACCATTTTATTTGGAGTGTTTTTATTTATTTTTTAAATGGTTCTTCGTTTTTTTTGTGTTGCGTTGTATTGGTAAACCTGCTTTTTAATAGAAGGGGGATCTGTCATCCACTCAAAGGGATCACATTATCTTATCGTAAGGAAATTAATAGACGCCTAATTTATTTATAAAAAATTCTTAGTCGCCATAATTTTTACACCCTCAGTTTCATATTTTTTCTATTTAAATATTAAATCGTACCTAATGATGTTTTTCGTAGGGGAGATCATAACTTTTAAAGATTATAAATATCATATTGTCATTTTATTGCTATCAATTATGATTAATTCATTTCTCACGTAGTTTTGTTAGCTCAAAGACGTAAGATCATTCAAGTAGAAGAGTCGAATGCCTTTTTAAGTGTATTAAATTTATGTTCCTACAATGAATAATTAATACAGACTATTAAATAATTTACATTGCAGTTCAAGTAAGCTCATATCCATAAAATGAATGGACGTTCTCGTATCTCCGCTCAGTTCCTTGATTAACTGGTTCTAGCTTGTGGTGGAGAATAATATCTAGTTTTGTTTATATATTCATTAAAATTATGTTTTATTGTGTTATAGTATACAGTCCCGCTTCGTTGTAACAGTAACAGTTATCTTGGAACATGACATTGCAAATTAAAGAGGTGTAAGATTATTCGTTATCTTCTCTTAAGGAATTGTAAATATCACAGCTTGATTGGCGGGAAATCGTCTTTGTTGCAAATATTTGAAAAATATACTATGTCCTGTACCAAGTAGGTAACATCAAAATATGTTTAGCAGTGGATTCGTGAAAGGGTAACGTTTACTTTCGCAATTATACAAGTAATAAATCAATGCAATGATTATACAAAAGAGCCTTCCCTGCGATTTAATTCGATTCCAGAATAATCATTTCCACATTGAAGCATTCAACAAATTTGCCACAAGTTAGATAATGCTCTCAATTTACAGCTCCAATATTGTCATTGCCGTTAATATAGCTCACTGAATAAAACTATGCGTAGTTAATAGGCATGAAGCAGACATTGCGGGTAATTATTAATTTCAGATTAACACGCTTTCGCATAGAGATGTTCAATGGCGCCCAATAAATTGTACGTGGAAATATTAAAACTAATTTGGACGGCTCTCCATGGTCTATTTGTGCCGTGAGATCCATTAATGAACAAATTTTGACATTTCAATTATTCGCTCTGTTGTCGCGTGCAAAAAAACTCATTAACGTATTTATGAATAGGTTCATTGTTTAATGATGAAATATTAATAATTATTTTTTATTTTAGTAACCATTTTCTATATTCTACTTTGTCGATATTGAAATAAAGCAAATGAATAAATTAAATTGATATGAAATGTCATGTACAAATCTGCAAAGATTTGTAACGAACGAAATGATTTATTTATTGCACATATGTTATTTAAAGTATTACACAGGATTTATGCATGAAAGTACGCCGCGCCGTGATACGAGTAAAACATGTTTCGTATATGATTTTAATTCCCGGAACAAAATGTAGCTTGTATACTGTATATTTTTGGCATGACAGATATTTATTTGTATGAATCTATATTATAAGAAGGGTTCTTACGTATGTTCTAAGGTATGTGGGCCGCGATATATCGTAGTCGAGGTCCTGGGTTTGTACGAGCCCAGGTTTCTTTAAATTTATGGACTTTACACCATATTTCGTTGCAAATTGTAGAAGCGTACGATCATACCAATCACTTGCATTTGCCGTCAAGACCTGTTGACGACAGCACGTTCGTTACAAGTGTAAAGTCGCGGTAACAAGCCCGCAATCACATATAATTTCGAAGCTGTTAGAAGCAGCATTTTCAAAAGGAAATTGTGATATTCCGTCGAACCGTACGCGCTGCGGTAACGTGGTCCAGGTGACCGCCTGATGTTTAACCCAAATGAATGGAATCCGGGATTTGAGTGGGCCCAGGCATAACGGTTCACTTGTTGATTTTGAAATTCGAATGTTGGAAATGAAAACTTTTAGCAACTAGAAACGTTTGCTTTTCAAATAAGTTATTTCTGTTTCGAATAAAAGTTGGTTAAAAACTTACGGAGAAAACTAGTTCTGTTTTATTACAAAACATGCACTCGTTATGAAGGAAAATCTAGAATATAATTTATTAAGAATGCAAATTGCTTAAGAGATTTATAGGCGACCTCGATATGTGACGTTTATAGCAATATTTATAAGCGGTATATCTTCATATTTTTGTCGAAGAAAACAGTAACTATAAATGTTTCATTCAAGATTTTCTGTTGTTAGTCAGATAATATTGTTATAGTATGTGTAGGTTTTGAAAACATGTTAAGTATAAATAGATAGAACAACTCGGTGGTGTAGTTGCACACTTGCGGTATGACTGGTATTGTTAGGTCTCGTGTTCGACTCCCGGGCAGGATAAAGTGATAGTGTGTTTTCTACTCACTATCAGCTCGGAGTCTGGAATTGTGCCTAGTAAGTGGCAATAGTCTCCACTTGATAGATGGACAAATTTAAGTGGTATATATGTCTATTGAGGAGGCAAAACGGCGCAATGTTATGCATGTATATAATTGATTTCTTTTTTTTTCAGAGACGGGGAGCACGGATAAGAGCAATGGTATGAAGGAACCGGGATCACCTGAGGAATTGGTGCGTACACAATCATATAGATGAAACTCAAGGTTGGCGTCGACCAGAGCAGTATCAAAGCGCGCCGAATTGTAAAGCATTAATTCCGTATGTACGGTTATTCGCACGGATGCAGTATCGACTCCGCCGCGGTTCTAACTCAGTCGACGCTAGCCTTTATTCTTTATATCTTAGGAGTCTCTACTGTATTTACATTCGCTGCCAATTGATAAGATTTTCGGAGATGCTTCTCGTAAAAATTGGATTGAACCTTAGCAAGGTGATTTGAAATGGTATTGCTAGAAACAAGCGCTTTATGGTTGATACGTTTGCGGGATCATGTTTGTGATCGCTTGAGATTTTCATCAACACTTGCGTTTGAACTTTGTGGAAAAGGTTTATGCTAAAGCAATATAGACTTAAAACGATGTATAATAGCGGCGACATTACAATAATATAAAATCAATGTGTAGCGCAATAGACAATGAGTTACATTTAGGGGTTTATTAAATTCATCTAATTCTTTTTTTTTTACAAGGTCAGGACACAGTGACTCCACTGCGCTTTATAGTAAGTGGAGTGGGATCCAATAGAATGATGACTGACTAAAGATGATTACCCCTCGACAGTCAACACCATTATGCCGTCCTGTTGGTACCGGATATTAACAGGAAAATCCCGGAATGCGACACTCTTACGTGAGCCACTTTGGCGGGCTTTCATATCTTGTGTATGGTGGTCGCTATGCGGGCGGATATGAAATATATTCGCCTGGATTAGGTAACATACAGCAAATGTAGATGATGGTTAATCATATAATCAATATGCCTTAATATCTCTTTAATCAGTGTCTGTACAGAATAAAATATAATGCTCCTTTTAAAATAATATCCTGCAAGAAATTCTATAGAATGTTGCTGCTATTAACGTAGAAATGTTTGAAGGCATGAGTATAGAAAAGGTATAATCGATAACAGCCAATAAATCACACTATCATAAGATATACTTCATGTCCAACTACCACACCTCAAGTGCTCGTGTCGCACGACGAACGTCCAATGCCACTTCAATCATATATCGTGATGTAAAAAGCGTAGAAGCTCTATTGAATATTGCCAGATGTCTGATTTGCAAAAGCCCCAAACGGAATTATGAAACCCCAAAAAACACAGAGCGCTTTAAAAATGTCCCCGGTTAAACTTCTTTAGACAATATAGTAGATATGTTTTGTTTTGGACCGAGTTAAATTTTCCCCAAAAATCTTCCTAAACATTTTACTCGCACAACATTTCTTCTATTTAAATCCCTCGAATTTGGGGGAAACCTCACAATCTGACATCACTGTCTCCATATGCGGTCGGTTTCGATTACAGTTCGGTACACGAGTATTATTCACGGAATGACCTGTCGAACATCCGATGACAGATTGCCTTTCGGACCCCTGCGATTGTTCGCTTGACATCCATGTTTAATTGACTTTGTTAAAATGTACCAAGGTTATTACAGGTAATGCTTATTGTTTGATTTTTCGTAATTTTGCTCGGTGGACGAGATTATTGGTGAAATGATTTTCCTTGTTTGCGGCGTATATTTTAGTTTAAATAGGATGAGATCTGAGTATTTGTGGCAATAGTTAATTTTATTGTACAGACATTTATTACTTAGTAAAATTATTGAAATTGTTCAAAAACAGAGAAGTAACGACCGAATACATTTTGATGCTTCGTGAACACAGATATTTAGATTTATATTAATTTTACTAACCTAACCTTCGCGTGGAGGTTACAGTATATACAAATTAATTAAAGTTTATATAAAGATAGTTCGTGTTGAATGACCAAGGCACGTGTTGTGACGTACACGTGTTTGCTTAGCATTATGAAACCTTTTACGTAAATGAATTATGGCGGGCTGTACTAATGCTACTTCAATCAACGTGATGTTGACATATCATATACTAGATTAATTTTACTATAACATTTTTGCAAACACTTTTACAATTAATTAAAAACCAATCAAGTCAGAACAGAACGAATGTTAATTCCAATATACAAATAACAGCGAAACGTACGCTTCGGTGACACATTAACAGAAATCAAAATGTGCGTATAAATTCCATAAAAACTAGCTCTTGGACGGCGTCCAAGCTTGTTGTTGCGCGACTGGTTATATAAATAGACATAAAGAGCAACGCTAATGTTGAATACTTTGACCATTAGTCTTGAAACAGTTTGGAGAGCGAGTTTTTACTAAAAAAAACATTTTGTGAATCTATTCTACATTTTTTGTTCGTTAATTTTTGCGCCGTTTGTTCTTTTCATATGTTTATATAGAATATTCCTTTACAAATGGTAAGAATAACGCTATATTATAAAAGTGTGTTTGTGAATTTTCAAAGAAATTTATAATCCATTTTGCATATATTTTGTTTTTGTATTTGTGTGCCATGTAGGATATCTAATGATATCTTCGAAATTCAAAAACCTTTACCTGCACGTGTTTAAAATAAGCTTTGGCGATTGACTAATATTTATTGAATCTTCGCAGTTGCTAATGGTTCTAAACACAAATCTTGACAATTTATTTTATAGGCAAATAAAACTAGATACTTTTGTCAGAAAATAGAAGTGTTGCAATTAAATTAAAGTACGCCATTATATTAAATATTTATACTATATTTTTGATTGTAGGTTAGGTTTTTCTTTTTGAAAGTTATATGCGTTTTTTATATTAATATCGTGCCAAGCCTTTAAATGTAGCGATGTAGGTATTTTTTAACAAGCGCCTCTATTTGGCTAAACCTTCCGGGCGGCCATGCATCAAATTCAGTTTGGAAGTTTTATCTCCGTTAACCGTAAAATAATGCTGACACAGTTTTACTATGATTTGCGCGTTGATGAAAATTTATCAAGTCTTTTACGTATACATATGTTATTTTTATTTTATTAAAATATTGACATGTTTATAATCTTCAACATTTGATATCAGACAAATATTTTATGGTTAACTATTATAATTATTACGTAATTCATGTTCAACTTTTTATTAATCTCTGTTGCAATTAGTTGTAGAATTGTGTTCCCTCAACTTTGTCATATTCTCACATAATCAAGGCGATTGAATATACAAAAGAACAAACAAAAATCACAGTATATTTTTGTATTACACAAAAACAAAAAAACGAAAAACAAGGACAGTGGTCCTTGTTGGGAACAGAGCTTTCTTCCGCCACACTACCCTATAAGACAAATAAATATATCATCATATAATATTTCCATAACCCGTAAACATTGTCAAACGTAACCACGAAAACTGATACTAAAATCAATGTTAATTTCGGGTTTATAGCGCCACATATTATCTTTCCATGAGGTTAACCCGTTTGCGGCTCCGGGCTGGGCCCAGCAAATAGGCTCCGCGCAAATATCATAACGGTCAGTTCGACCTCGTTCGTCTTGTCACACGAGACACCTACTTCGAATGATAAGTAGGCGGGTAAATAGAAAACTGTATTTAGCGCGGTAAAGTCTATAATTATCAATGGGAAGGGCGCGGGACTTTCGCCTGAGGTGTTAATGTTGTATTATGATTCCGAAGGTTTCACTGTGAATTTAACTTACATATTTATGGGTGTTGTACTTTCCCACGTTTATTTATGCTTTTCTGGTACACGAGAGAATAATAATGCAATAATCAATTTCATTTACACATTTATTGTATTTCTAAGTATATATTCTCAAGTATATATACCTTCAAGGCTTTCTTATTGTAAAAAGCTTTCAAATAAACGGACACACATCACGCAATTATCCCAGAAGAGAAGGGTAGAAGTGCAATTGGTCATAGTGTTTTCGCTGTGTGTGTTTCGTCCCATGATGTGACAAGGAATAAACCTATCGCCATATCGGGCACAAAATCCAGATTCCAGGTTGATACTGAGTAGGAAACTCAAATATCACTTTACCTCATGTGGGATGAATAAAGGACCTCACAGTAGCGTCGATTAGGGTACGCAATACATTTTAGTAAATTAAAAAATAAATTTGAATGAATTTTCACTGTATTGTGTGTAAATTAGAACCTTTTACTAAAAGTTGTAAGGTTAATTTTTTTCTTTACTATTGTAACTATACAACTAGCTACGTCTCTCTGATAGGAGTTAACATTGTTTAAATATAGGCTGTAACCTAATATATACTTCTCGTATTTAGAATCAATTAAAAACAACAATTAAGTGTGGCCTTCTAAGTTTAGCACTCGTAAATATCCATTTAATGTTGGCCAGGGTTCTTAATCCCATCCGAGAATTGCATTTGAGAATGCAATTAACTTTTTATGGCAGAATAATTGTCTCACTTGACAGTAGAGAATATCGCTACTGTCTATAAAACATTGCCAGAGGAGGTGTCGGTGCATTGCGTCTTTAAGGATTTAATGTTTTTTTTTATACGTACACAGCAAATTGAAGCCACTGCACCTGATGGTGAGTGGAGTGGGGTTTAATAGAATGTCGACTGACGAGACTGATTACCTCTCGGTAGTTGACACAATTATGCCGGCCTGTTAGGACTGGGTATACACAGGCTCATGTCGGAGTGGGGTTTAATAGAATGTCGACTGACGAGACATGATTACCTCTCGGCAGTTGACACAATTATGCCGGCCTGTTAGGACTGGGTATACACAGACTCATGTCGGAGTGGGGTTTAATAGAATGTCGACTGACGAGACTGATTACCTCTCGGCAGTTGACACAATTATGCCGGCCTGTTAGGACTGGGTATACACAGGCTCATGCCGGAACATGACACACTCACGTGAGCCACTATGTCGGGTTTTAACACTTTGTGTACGGTGGTCATATCCGGGCCGATATAAAATATATCCTACCACCAGCAAAAGTAAATAATTTAAAGTATTATCACAAACTTTAAAATGTGAGTACTGTTTGTTTGAGTCTGCATACCGTTTTACGTATTCTTTTTTACAAAAAAATACGGTAAATGAAAAAGCACTTACGTGCATTTAAGTAAGTGCACAAAATTCTGATTGTATTAACTCTAGTGTCTAATAGGGCGCTAGACGTCTCAATTAGGGCTTTTACGGGCTACGTTTCTTTGTGAACAGAATTTTTATGGGTTATTATTGAGTGTTAAATCAGGTATTTTGAGCGGAATATGAAGTAGCAATTAGGCAGGTACATATAATTGAGCTGACTATTGACAGCAACAATTTTCCTCGTTGGTTGATATTCATCCGTTTCTTTTTTTAACTTTATTTAAAGAGCTTATTCATTATTTCACGATTACGTCGTTCCCTATGTCCGTTCTTACCGGTGCCTACTCACTTTTCATGATATAAAAATATTTTTTTTAATACAGCCCTAGCCCCTTCCGGAACAGGAACCGGCAAAAACTATTTATACTGCTCACATTGAATTATGAGGTCCACTCCAGCCATACTCCGACAAAACATTATGTATGTATACGTCATCTCTTACTCCAAATTCGGAGCAATTTGGGATTTAGTTAATGTTAATATGCTGGGATTAACAGAATTCGTATTTCGTATACATAGTACACACCCAAAACAAATCCAATTTCGTAGCATCCAAAATTTAAATAGCCAATGTATATCGCGCCATACAATATTTACCTGCTGGGCTTTATCCATATAACATTGATTGACATGCGTTAGTAGCCGCCCCGACCGAAGCCTACGGGCTTTAAAAAATTCCCTGTATGTTTCGTTTTCAAACAAGTATCCCATTGTGAAATAGAATGATGCAATACGCATGGGATTAACGCTCAATGCACTAATATGTCGGATTTTATACTATTGTTATGTATTGTTTTATAGGAGTGGAGGATTGTGTGATTGAACCTTGTTAGTGGTTTTCAAAAAATATTTATATGTGCTAAACTGTATTACAGAATTAACTATTGGGAAAAGTTTCATGCTTCTATCCGTATTTTAT
The DNA here is from genome assembly GCF_014839805.1 of Manduca sexta. NCBI lineage: Eukaryota > Metazoa > Arthropoda > Insecta > Lepidoptera > Sphingidae > Manduca > Manduca sexta. The sequence continues at coordinate 5,374,016 of NC_051125.1, forward strand.
AGACACTAGAATTGGGTGTGAGTTATGCCCCGGAGCCGTTCAAAATGCACTGAAGAAGGCCACTGCGGGTTTTGGTTGCTTGCCGCTAGGGTGGGAATTAGGGACTCGATCCAATGCTCGCTCGGATGATACTATACTCTCGAGTGACATTGGGGCGTAAGACTAGTGAAACCAACATAACTATTCCACTCACCCCCCAAGTGGTGGTAGCGACAATGTGTTTTATGGCCGTGAAAAAAAAAAGGTTAGGGTGTGAGTTGTCTCTTAAAAATATTGAATCGGACAATGAGTTTATAGTGTCATGTAGCATTGGTATTTTACCGTAATATATCAATTATTCTATGCAAATAGGTTTAAACAAAACTTGAATGGAACTAAGGAATTTCGATGTATTTTATATCGCTTAGAACGGCCTCGGATACAGTAAAAACGCAATATGAACACCAATAAATACGCTTTAAAAGAATTCGGAAATTGTGTGAGCGTAGGTCGAAATGATAATCATAACGGATTCAGTGACACCGGCTGTACCCTGAGTGCATACGTTGGAGACTTTATCAATAACCGCTAGTTTCTTTAAACTGTAAAAGTAAAGTTAAAGGCTGAATTAATAGACATAAGAATTGCCTGAACATAATCGTTATTTAAGGACAAAGCCAAAGCGTTGCCACAACAAAAACGTCATAATTTTTACAAAAGTAAAAATAATTTCGACCGTTACTGTCAATGAAGTAACTGTTATATGAAATAATTCGAGAAAATTGAAGTATTTCGTGATTCATTGTTTTATTTACTACGGCGCGCCGCGCCGCCTTAAGTGGGTGTTGCTTGGTGACATGTCTTGTTGAAATGGTCTCTGTTATTGATGTTATGGCCTTAAACAAAACAATCCATTAGAGTGTTAATGCAGATGAAAAGTAAATTACGTCTTTATTATAAATCTAGTTTTCATTTAACGAAAAATAATACAGCTACGAAGAAACCATACCAAACATGATCCCAATACCTACTACGTTGTTCGAAAAGTTTATTGTGAGCGATGAGATTTCCAATAATAATTTGAATAGATTTAAAGTTAGCAATTTACTCCACCACTATATACTTTTTTCTTTTAATAATTACGAGGTTAAGCATTATTCTAATCTCAAGGAATAACTTCTAGGATTAAACATAAGTTCTTGATATAAATCCCGCTGAAGTTATTCATAAAGTAACTCATCGCGTAATTTTATTATGGCATTTGTGATATAAATTACATTAATGTGGCAAAAGGCTACAAACAAACTCCGTAATAACTTTAAACTGTTAACATAACAATATTAGAAATTCGTGCTACAACACATTTTTGCCATAAAGGCGTTCCTGTTTGAAATTATTTTAATTCGGGCAAATTTCTTCAAGATTGCCACTAACGTTCACTAAGAAAAATCTCTCGGCAACGGGTTTTTGTGAGGTCCGACAGCTTTTCTGACTGATGAATGGGGCGGGCCATCAATACCAGATCACTTGGATGCTTCATAAATATGTACACGACTGTGTGACGTCACTTTTTGTCAAGTTTAAGAACCCGCTCACGTATGATTGATGATAGAAACCTGAGATGAGAGGTTTATTGATTCACGTTTCAAGTGTTGTTAACACAATCATTAGAACATTTTGCACCATTAACGGACTTTAATACATCGGCAGATTTGTCATTACTGTACAAATATTTAATTCCTACAAAATATGGTATTTATTTTTAAATTTCAGCCAGTTTAAAATTTATTTCGTTATGTCTACAATCTTTTGTCGCTGTGTGCCAGATAAATGCACAAGACACATTCACATCGATTTAAATGAACAGCTACATACTTTTGGCAATAAAAATGGCTTTCTCTCGAAATTTGGCGAGAGATTTCGTGAGCCAAAATAAACTGTGACCGTGCGAAAGCCGAGAAGTGCGTGCGGTGTCGGGTTCGCGTGTACAGGCAGGATATTACGTATTTGGCGAGCCAACCTAATTTCTAATGGCTACTGTCTGGAAACTGATGGGATGGCATTCAAATTAATTTGATTGGCCCACGCACGCGATTTTAGCATTTCGTGGCTACTTTGATACTGTAGCAGTAGTTAGCTACTGCTTAATGATACCGACTGGTCTGATTAGCGTCAGATTATACTAATTCCTACGTTTTTCATAAATTACTAAAGTTAACGTAATTAATTTCGTTTTAAAGCAACTTTAACGTTAAACCTTAAGAACTATAAAAGCAAAATATTTAGGTACCTATGTTAGTTCCAGACTTGTACTGTCTCGGTGGCCTAGTTGTATTGCATGCGGTACGACAACAGTTTAAGGCTCCAGGTTGTAACCCCAGTTCGAGGACTTCCCCGATATTGGCATTTTCTGCTCTAACAGTCCAGAGTCTGGAATTTGTATTGTATGACAATAGCTTTGCGCCCTAACACTTCATGAGGCGGAACATACAAACGAAACGCTGGTTCCCTGGTTGCCACTCTGTCTACCCCTTCTGCGATACAGGCGTGATATGTGTTTGTTTTTCTTTAGTTTTAGAAATTTCCGTTATCATTGCTTGTGTTTGGTACGACCATAGTTGGCACACCAAAACCAATACTTCCATTTGTTTATGTATGTTGGCTGCTTTAACATAATTAAAATCAACACGTACAATAAACTGAGAATGAAATGCGACACAGCCGCAATTGATCTCGGCGTTTAATCTGCTCAAGAGCCGCTAAATGAAGGTGTACAATAAGGAAAATACTGGATGCGATGTGGAAAGCTTTCTTTCTCTCGTAGTTCAAGTCAATTTATGTGGAGAGGTTTGCGATTGCCATCTGAAATAAAAGCAAGATTTTGTTGCTTGTATCACAAAAGAAATCTTTAGTTTGCGCGATCGTGTACTGTGTATCAAAGTTTTGATTGTCCCCAATATCGTTGGTTTCCGTCTCGGATGTGCTATTGTGGTAATCATGGGAGGTTGATACGTATAGTTTCTATGCTTACGTTTATTGTTGTTGTGGATGTGTATGTATGTTCTTAAATTAAAATAATTTACAAAACATAATGCTATTTGAATAAACATCATGCAATTATACTTTTATATAATTTTAAAATATTGAGAATGTTCCATTAACATTATTTCAACCGACCTTTTTAAAATTATTGTTAGGGATCAATGGACAGTCTCATAAGTATATAAGAATAGATAGTTAAAGTAAACGTGGCACCAACATTATTAGCACAGATACTAAAAACTTAACGAAAACGCTTGAATAAATATTTAAATTGCAAGACATATTCAAATTACACATTGAACTGTACGAAAACACGTATTGGCGAACGTTGGAGCTGATCAAGTAACAACTACATTTACTTTAGTTAACAATCACATTGGTGCCAAAGAGCTGCACGTTCTAATTACATTGGATGGGTTTACATTCACCTGGCATTTCCCATTGTGGTACTGATCTATCTACACTAGGGATACAGGTAAAATAGGGATTTCATTAATGGGAATTATTGTATATCCCAGATAGGGTTTGCACGTTCGCTAATTATCTCCCGAGTCCCGTATGAGTTACGCCGGTGTTGGTTACATTTTAATGGTTAAGAGGAAGTGGGAACCTAAGGAAATTAGTTTTGCAAATGATTCGAGGAATATAATATAGTATGGACGTTCGAGTGAAAATTGATTTTATATTTTTTTATGATTTTAAAGATCAGAATAGTTGCTTAATGTGTCGATAACAAGTGTTTAGATAAAATTAGGCGGATGTAATAATTCTAACATTATTGGTATGTACAAAAATAAGAATGTCTCTTGTTGGTACTAATTGCCATAATATACTCAAAGGTAAGTATTTAATTATTTTTTTAAATAATATGACAGTTAACATAAGATGCCTAAACGAGCAAACATGTATTGAATTTATGTACAAAATAACACTAGTAATATCTCTAGTGCTTAAAAACAAATATTACATCACGCTAGAAAGCGATATATCATTTTAATCCACCACTGGATATACGTTGTACAATCTCTCGTGCACATGTGTACTGCGGTCAACAAACTTTAGATAAAACGAAAATAAAACTGCAAGTAAATATCGCTGAATAATCATTAAATAATCGCTTGGACACTTGCTAAATTATGCATGTAAAATATTTAATATTTTAGGTACTATTTTTAAAATTAGTACGTGATTGTTTTTGCAGTCGTTTTAATTTTTGTTTTTTAGTTTGTAGTGGTTTTTGTACGTTGTTTTAATAAATTTACATTTAATTATACGTGAATTTGCCTAAACTATACATAGTTACCACCTGTCTGTCTATACAAACCGGTCCTGTGGAGAAATCCGACGTTGTCACAGTAAACATTTGCACTGGGCGGTAAGAAAACAAACCTTACTTTTGTATTAGCGACGAAACAAATATCTACACAGTAATCACAGTATTCGTTGAGATCGAAACTTATTGAAGCTTAGGAGCTGTGTGCATATTATACTCAGGTATAATTAAAGAATTTTCTTGATAAAGATGATCTTTTTACGGGAATGAAAGCATAGGACATTGTCTATCAGCTGTCAAATTTCATCTAATTCCGTTCACCGGATAAATATAGTCAATAGAGTATAAAGTCAACAGATATTTTTTAAATCGTGTAACGGCATTCAATTGCCTGTCTGACCGCATTATAAACTTTATATAATACCGTTTTGTTTGTTTCTTATACGTAAAAACGATTTAAATAAATATTGTTCGAGGCTACGCTAAAATTCTAGTTCAAGTTTGTTTATAATCGATTTTATCCGTAACAAGTCTTCGATCCATTCACTAATATTGTGTGGCACCCGCGACTCGCCACGTCTCATCGAATCAAGGGACTATTTAGATCAAGGTTGATTATCCAATTTCGGTGTCGCCTTTGTATTAATTTCGTTAATCTAATATTCATTACAGTAGCTTTGTTCTTTATATTAAAGCCATTTATCAAACGCAGCTACGTTTTATTATGAGAGATGAATGGAGCGAATAATCTCTATGTAGTTTCACACTTGTAATTTATGTTGTGTTTCCTTTAGCATTGTTAGTATGATGTATTTTAGCTTACAGTGACTCCAGCCGCTTGACTCGGTATGAATGTTCATTTTTATTCACCTCTGATGAAAATGTGTAGGTACGTAGCATTTTTGTCTACATTTTTTGTTCAGCACGAATGTGGGTTCGGTTGTGGATTTCCTTCAAAGGCCGGCTAGTAATCCTCTTTTCTATTGTACATTTTTTTAGATTATGCAAGTTTTGCGCGGGTCAGTCCAAAGTAATATTTGCGATCGTAGTGCCTGCGTACGTACTTTGATGAGCACAAATTATTTCACATATAGAATTTATTTTGCTACTTTGTACCCAATGTTGGTCTATACTGTTTTGTTAGTCTAGTAATAGGGAAGAAATTGAAGTAGTATGATCGATTCCTAAGCTAGATTACCAGTATTTGGCCACTTTTTTATTGCAGTGAATGACGAGACAAGCATGCCGCTCGCCTGGTGGTAACCAATACGGTCGTGCATAAACATCAGTAACACAAAACAGAATTTGCATTACAAATCTGTTTGGCACTCCACTGCGCTCATCACCCCGAGACATAACATGTTAAGTCTCATAATGTCCAATGATTACGCTGGCTACAATATCCTTCAAACTAGAACACACTTGTGCATGTACACTGTTGCTTGGCGGTAGAAATAGACATTGCGGTGTTACCTACCGAGGTAACCTCTCGCATATCTACCATCAGTGCTGATTGAAAAACTCGAGACATGAGTTTACTCATACTGAAAATTGAGCCTTATGTAAATTGCCTCTACCATGACTTAGGATGGAAATGAGTGCAGCGAACTGACTGCTACTTCCATCTTTGCTTATATCATCCCATATAGCGTGACCTTATATTCGTTCCATATCTCTATACATTAGAGATATGGAACTTACAAGTCCATTAACGCGAATATATTTTCATGAAATTGAAGTGTAATGAGCGCAGTGGGTGTGTTTTCATTGGTGCAGATGTTGGCATAGAGTCAAGGCGGCGACGCGCCCGGACACCGGCCAGACAAGGTCGCGGTTACACTAGCTAATAAAATTTATTTTGCTCGCTATTTTTTACATCCTCTCTTTGTGGGGTTTTATAAACAATAATAAAAGCAAGGTTGAATGGAATACTTTTTTTTAAAAAATTACAACGCCTTGTATCAGTGATAACATTTAATTGGTCAGTAAGTGGTCTATTATTGTTTGTAAATATTATGTCCCAAAGTGTTGTATTACTATGTCTCGTACTATCACTTATTAATTATAGATTCATGTTAATTTCTAGATGTCCTTGCATGTTTTCGTACCTATTAAATTGAGAAGAATTGATAGTAACATCAGATAAACAAATAATTATTCGTATCGAATATAGAATACCGCAATTATTTATTTTTCATACGATAAATGAACGCTTTAGTTGATTCAGCGTGTCATGTCGAAATACTAGGTGAAGGCCTTTTGCCGCAGTTATTAGTATAATGAGAAATAATTGTCATTAACATCATGTCCGTTCGTTTCTAAAACGTTGCCCAGTATTTGTGAGCTACTATCAAATGTCGGTAATGCTAGTACACAAGTGGAACTAAATAGGACTAAAAGATATTCGAAAACACACAGGTACACTCAGGCGTGCGCTCACACACGCGCACACTCACTCACGCCTTTAATCCTCGTAGGGGTAGACAGAGGCACAACTGGTGCACTCAGTTCTCGCCGTGTGATTACGTATGATAGGGGGTTAGCTTATCGTCATATCGGCCACAAATTCCAGAGTCTTGACTGATAAGTACTTAGTAGAAAATCACTGCCTGACCCGAAGATTGAACCCGAGACCTCAGCGCTATCGGAGTCGCAAAGCCAGTCGACAATTCGACAACATCAATTATGAGATATGACGGTTTGATGCGTCCATAAGTCTAATGACCTATATTGAATGTAATGGTAGGTATTGTGTAGTCAATATAAAATTAAGAGTTACGATTCACCCATAACTTATAAGTTTGTCTATATAATTTAATTTATCTAGTGTTACATTTTGTTATGTGTTTATAATTTTTACAATACAAGTATACGAATTATTTAAACTTTTTCTTCCTTATACGAACATAAATTTATAATTTCGACATGATTATATCTGTGTATTATACGATTAAAAATACTCTTATATATTTACTACAACTGGAAAATATTGTAACCGCGACTGGCGCCAAGAAAATCTTTCATTGGAAGTCGCAAAAAAGCACGCATGTATGAATCAGCGCGGATGTCGCCGAGTGAAAACGGGAAAATATACGCAATGTTATTAAACCCACTTCATTTCAAATTTAGTCGTTCAGTCCAGTCGGAGCGCGTCGCGTGCGCCGGCGTCTGCGCTCCATTTACAAAACGCATCTCATAACATACATTTGGAGTGGATATTGTGCCTGGTTAACTTATATATGTGAAGTAGTGACTTGACTTGTATGTGTTGTGAATGTGGTTTAATGACTAGTAAATAAAACTGAGATTTCATTAATTTGAAATAATTCGGGAAAAATATTAAATTTTAATAACAACTAGATAAACAGGTTTATTTTGTGTTAAATATAGTATATAGTCGATCTATTGATTCACATTATTTTGAGATCATTGTTTACTTTGCGTTGATGTTTATATTGGCATCTTTCGTGAGAGCCAGCTAATGGATTTTAAATATTCTCCCATTCAGAAGTCGCCTAAGAGATGAGTCACTGCGTGTTCATAATGTTCGTTTATATTATAATACTTTTACAATTTTATTGGGACATATTTATGAAGAGAAATATAAATTATAATGGAAAAATAAGCGTTTATGACTCAGTAAGACGATATAAAAATAATATAGAGGTCATCATATATGTGACATTTATTTCAGCCAAACATTTGTGAGATTCGTTAGCATCATATGAAATTGTACACACGGTTCATAACAATGGTCAAAGTTGTTGAATGGAATACGTCGATGTTTACAAAACAAATGGCCGTCATGTCAGTTCATACGCGCCACATGGCACTCTGTTAATGCGTTAAAATATCCACTGGTATGTTGAATCCTCTGTACTAGCGCATACATTTTATCAAAAATGAGTTATTAATATTAAAATGGTTACTAAAATCAAGTTCTTAAATATAATTCAAAACTTCGACGAATTTAGAAAAGCTGGCTTCCATCACGTCTCCCCATCATATATTGCAAGATGAATGATGCGCGTTTAGAAACTATCGAAGGGCTCGAAAGGCTAGACACACAGTAGACCACGCATTCGCACTTTCATGTTATGTACATAAATAGATTGTTAATTAAACATGCATCAGAGTGCGATGACACCGCAGCGCATAATTTTTGTTGCATGACATTTACCTTTTGCGTTTAGTCTGGCCGTCGTCTGATTTATTTCAGGCCTCTTCAGAATTATCACGTGTCAGAATGGTGTTAGCAAATAGAACATATTTGAACATCAGAATAGTCCATATATTATACAATCCAATATTTATCACGACGTTAAGTAAATTAAAAAGGAGATAAAACAGACCAGGTTTATATCGTACATTTGTACCGCAATAAAAACAATAGTAAAGTTTGGTAATTTACGTGAGAAACATTAATCTTGTTCTACAATAGTAAAAATATTTAAAATATAACATGAAAAAACTAAATTAATGCCAGGATTTTTCTCAACAATAACAACTACTACTGAGCTCATAATGCCCAACAAATTATAATAGATATCAAAAACAGTAGGTACATCCATTTATAGCTACAATACAGGTGAACGAAATGGTATTTTAGTTATAAGAGAAAATGACAATTTAAAGCGAAGTAAACTTTTTCTAATTTAATATTAATGAAAATTTCGCAGACCAACTCAGTCCCAGTTCAGCAAGCAAAGCTATTTACATTTAATTTTAACGCCATTGTCATTATTTTTATGACAAAAAACAATGTAACTAACAACGGTTTTTTAAAAATGGCATGAGTGAGGTCGGTGAAGTGAGACTGAATTTAGGCAATTAGAGGGAAGAGGCAACGCGATTCGCTCCCTCTGTGACCCTTATCACCTCGTGTTTCAACACCTGCCCTTCGGCCGAGGGCCGGTGAAATTTTGATACCCAGGTTTTTAAAAACGTCAAAACATTACCACGTCCTGTCTCACTGCCATCGGTGAGAAATGAAAAAACATCAAGCAAAATATAAACATTACATTTTGTCATCTAATGTTATGAGTTATGGTGCGTAGATATTACAACCTGAAGGGTCGGCATGGTTCTCAAAATAATGTGTAGACAAACTACAGCAACAAAATAAGAAGCGAGCGCCGCGAGATTATTACGAAGATATTTTTTTCCTGCAGTTTAATCTGTAACATATTGCTTTGTGTAATTTAATACCAGTACGCCCACTCGTTATCTGGCGAATATTGTTATTTTTCCATCGCTTTAACCGTGAAACAGTATAATATTATTGAAGCCAGTTGTATCGTAAATAAAACTATTCAGATTTGAACCGTGATAAACATGGAGTTCCGTACTCCTCAGTTAAACAGTGAACTAATACAAAGTGTATATTCAACATCTTCGGGACACAGAACACCGTCGGTAGTAATAGAAGATCTCAGCGAAGAGGGGCTATATCCCGTGAATGACAATTATCTAATAACTTATCCAGACAGCGAAGTCGAATCGGATGACATGAAAAAGCCGATTTGTGACGACAAGAACGAGACTGCTGAACTTCTTAATCGTTGTTACGAGAATCCCCTTTTCATTCCGCCAAGCGAAGTTTTAAAAGATGAGATAAGTGACGACGGCGACAGTCAGGAACTAATGAAGAGTGAGGCAAAAAAGTTTAAGGATTATAAGTTTTGTGAGGCAGTTAACGACTTCGACATCGAGTTAGAAGCGGGTGAAGCGGTGCCTATAGTGTACCTGTCGACGACGCGCGCCGCGCGGCTGCAGAGAGCACTTCGACTCGCCGGATACAAAAAGGTTTGCTCCTTTCTTATTAATATCCGCCACTCTTTTTGTTATTTCCATTTCATATATTTTTTGTTTGAGCCCAACTTCGGGACAGCTAATTAACATTTCATTTTCCGTCATGAAACTTTCCTCTGTTTCGACAAAGCGTAATTGAAATGTCGTAAAATATTTGCGGTATAGGAATGTAAAGCCTTTTTAATCTGCTTTGCGATGTCGTTCTAAAATTGCACTGAGTGTTCTCATCTAGTTTGTTAATTACTGCAGTTGTTAGCACATGTGGGATATTACCGAGACTCGACAGGAACTCGTATATTATATTTGCAAATGTACCAATGTTATTTACTGTATGTTTGATGAGACTGGATTATCTATGATTAGAACATATTATATTGAATGTAGCTGCGGCTGAGTATAAGCAAACACACAGTAATATAAATTAAACTGTATTGTTCTCTGTAATTGCTAGATTAATTTGGTTGTGAAAATGAACTAACTAAATATAGTTATGTTGAAAGTACTCACTGGCACATCAATCTGCTCTATCCTATATTATTTTAGACTATATCTTTTTATGAACACAATACAAAGCTAACTCATTCACCTGTTTTTACCTGGAAGTCGTCCAATTAGCCGCTGATCTACGTGACCACCTTTGTTTTGTGAACATGCTATTAAAAACACTGATCTCCACACGGGACTGTTGTTTCATTCTACACCTAGACTGCGCTAAATTGGATATTGTGTGACTGAGAGCTGTCTTGTTTACTGTACTGTTTTCAAAGATAGCAATAATATTATTTGTTTTAATACGTCGGAAATTAATCTTATTGAGGTGAACGTTTTGTTTTTATATAGTTTTGTCTAAAGTTTTATTGAGTAAAAAACGGTGTAATATACCTTCAATATTCTAAGGATTTGAAGTATATATCAATCCTTGTTTTACATTTTAAGTGTTTTGAGAGAACGCTTGACATGTCACGACGTGATTAGCCTTCGCAAATCTTGGAACCATGACTCACATTTCCTTTCACGCTATATATAGAAGGCTATTGTGGTCCAACACGCTGGTCAGATATTAGAAAAAGCTACACTGGTTGCATAGGTTCTGAAGTAGCCAAAGTTTTTGTATACTTTCTACTAACGTAATATAAGCCAAGAAATGAATTTATCGCAAAATGTGTAAAAATATTTATTTTAAGGTGTATAATTTTCAGGTAAAACACAAACTTTTCGAACAAATTCCGCGCACATAAATAATTTCGTAGCGATGGATTAAAATACTTCAACTGCTTGAGAAACTTTGCCTCGCGTCACCATGCGCTATTCTCATTTTAAGACATCAGGGAGAAAGTTGGACGCACATACGTGCAGGCGCGCAATAAACACTCCGAGAACTTAACACTGGAATTCTTTTAAGTTCAAGAAATATTGCGAATTACATTTCTTAATTAATATTCCAATTCCATATAACGTTTTATTGTAAAAATTATAGGATTACTTTTTACCTAACGAACATAGTATCGTCTAATCACCAATGTCTGATAAACTATTCAAAGAAGCATCTATAACAGTTTGTTTACAGTGTGTAGTTTATGATACAACCAAAAATGAATGCCATATTATTTTGTGATTTGATTATTATTAAAAACGTATATAAAATAATATATGTTGAAATTCGTCGAATAAGTTTCATCATCAGCCGCAGGATGTCCACTGCTGAACATAGGCCTCCTCCGAAGTTAACCTATTTGAGATTTAAAACGGGAAGAATCTCCAAAGCCAATACCGTATTGATAATTTTTTGTTAAATAATCTAAACATAACGTTATGAATTGGCTCACAAAAGTAACTTTCTTTACCCTTTTATAAATTAAATACATTTGACGTCATTAGCATTGCGGTAAAAAGCTGCTTTCGTAGCACCGTTGAGTACATAAAAAATGCAGCAAATATACGTGTCTTGGCAAGCAGAAGTCTTTATTTACCAAGAACGGGGCGAGGCTATTGAAATGTTTCATTTGCTAAAATCCAAAGTCTGACTACATGCCTGTTTCGTTTAAAATGGGTGTGAATTTTGTCTTCATTATCCTACAGCTTCGTGCGGTCTGAGCGGTTTGCGAAAGATACCATGTATGAAAATATGGGGCGCGTTTAAAATTACATAATGCACCGCTTTATATGCAAGATGTATTTTGCATAATCATTATAATCGATTAATTTATGTAAAACGTTAAAGGTTGAAATTGTATTTGTAAATTTTCATTATTTTATTGCCTTTTTGTTAATTATTGAAAAATATAATTGATAGTGAAAATCAGAAATGAAAGCTTTATTGTGAGTTTTATAGAAGGCTAATTGATGCTCGCGGCTACGCCCGCGTGAATTGCCTTTCCTGCTACACAATTGACAACATTTCATTTTTTCAACATACCCAATATTTTATGAAACTAGATCTAAAATTATGAGACCCATATTTTTTCTTTTTTCGAAATTCAGATATTTTCATTCATGATTTTCACTTTGAATTTTGTTTTATTCTAAAACGACGTAAGCACCAAATGACGTCAAATATACGGCTCAAAACGCAATGACCTTTGCTTTGCAGTAAAAAAGAAGTGAAGTGACAGTTTTTTTGTTTCTCTCTCTCTCTTTGAAAGTAACAGTTGTGACGTATCTATTGTAATATTGACATTTGACGTTGACAAATGACGGTGTCTTAGTTATTTAAAATAAATAGTAAGGTGGACCGAGGAACTATTTCATTCAACCGTACATGTGACGTCATCAAGCATTTTTCGGTTTTTAATTTTTTTCTTCGAAATTAAGTATTAAAAAAATATAAAAAATTCATAATCGAACTCAGAGTGGAAAAATTATGAAACGGTATTTTTGTTTTAGGCATGTTTACATTTTGAAATGTTGTCAATTCCCTAAATCACGTAGCGATTCTTAGTGCTATCAGTCCGACGCTAGCGCCATCTACAGGAACAAATTACCGGAATAAAAAGTATATGTTAATCCGGGACAGTGTGTATATGCCAATTTTTATTCAAATCCGTTCAGCAGTTACTGCTCTTACTTTGAGAATAAACATTTTGACAGACATTTTCATTAATATTAGTAAGATGTAATGCTAACAAGAAACGGGATTATTAAACATTCTTCTGAGTATATTAGACCTCACATTTGTTCACAATATAGGGAAGTAAATTGCTCATACGACAATTCAAATCAAAACAGTGTAGGAAAACTAAAGTAGGCTGAAAATATCGAGCGGTAATTTCTTGCGAAGGCATCGATGGCGAGGAAATTGGCTGGCGTGGCGCGCAACACACGAGGAACATGGGCCGGAATTTGATACTTCCTGAATGGAACTGAGCCAAGTGACTGAAACGACGCCCTGCAGTTACTGGAAAATGGGCCGATGAATGACATGCTGCAGACCATTCCAATTATATAAGTTATGACTTGTTTAACATGTTTGTTGGAGTTAAATTTAGAACAATATATTTTGGGTACATTTATTTGTGGTCTTCCATTGGTCGAAATTCGCTCGTCGAAAATATATTTGTAAACACATATTATGCATAAATTCAATTTGTTTGCACTATTCTATGGGTGACTATTCTACTATATTATAACGGTGAAGGAAAACATCGTGAGAAAAGTTGCATATCTGCGAAGTACTCTATATGAATTTTGAGCGTGACGGACTAAGACCTAATCCCTCTTAATAGTAGAGGAGATACGTACTCAGCAGTGGGACAGTTTATAATAATGGGGTTGATACTATTATCTATACTTTATGTGAATCTTAAACATGCCAAACCTCACATTCCGCCAAAAAGGGGAACAATATTTTCTCTTTACGTATTAATACTCGTATTTGATAAGGTGCGATTATGGTTCAGACTGATTACACCAATTTTGTATTTGATACTAAGTATATTTTGTGTTAATTTACCTATTTCTACATTGTTTACACAGCAGTGTAATTATTTAAATATTATTTTAAGAATGTTCCAGAGGGCACTACATGTTGTCTATAGTAATTTGGTGCATTAAAACAACGAAGCCTTTGTCTCCAACCATCTCGTTTACCGAAATGCTTTGAAATTTCGTCAATCCTATCACTTTAAACAGGTAAAATTGATACCGACTTCCTGTGTTGCAGACACGACAAGTAAGCGTGTAGGTGTTTCAAAATTAGTTATTTTGTTACAACATATAAACTCTTATCTGGTAGAAAATAAGGACGAAATTTAATTTCCTACAGCACGAATACATTTTAGTACATTAACTTGGTACTTGGCACTGCCGTCACATTTCAGAACTGTGACGTTCTAGGCGAGGAACGTGATGCTTAAAACTGGCTTATTCTGGTATTTTTGCAAAGCAAGCGCAATTTTCGCACCTGTTTATACATTAATTACTTATATCAACAAAAATAACTTGCTGTGCTTACTACGTGGGTATTATTTCCTATTCTAATAATCTTACTGCTGAATAGATTGCAATGAAGTATTGCACGCTCATAAGCCTTGATATATAATATCATTATTTGCTATATAATCGTGTTATATATTATTTGTTTCGATTTTCAAAAATATTATATCCGTTATGTAACTATAGCAGAATACAGTTGTGTGAAAATTACATTTTCTAACCTAACATTATAGTACTCGTATAACTTTAGGATATAAAGGTTTTTCTAAGACATGCGCAGTGTTTTTAGTTTATTATTATAATTGATAGTTGTGACAAATTTTTTGATTATTTTTTCACACAAAAGAAATCAAAAACTACTTTTTTGTTATCAGATCATACTTTTAATTACGATTTTTGGGTTGATTCTTAGGTATATTTAAATAATAATACGAAAACGCTTTTCATAAAAGAAAAAGTTACATGTCGACATATACCACTAACGTGGCTTAAGTTTTATTGTTTCTCGACAGATTAGATCATAAATAAAAAATGTAGTAATTTCGCATTTGGTATTAAAAAGTGATCTCAATTTCCTTTAATCTCACTTTATTGAAATATCTGGATTCTCTTGCTAGTTCTTTAATAAAGCTTATCTACCTCGAAAGCGAAAGGTTTTATAAAACGTAGAATGAAAAAGAGGGATACATCTGTCAATTCCTTTGGAATTATGTAACAGTTGAATATTTAGTAATGAACAGACTGACTATGGTAATCATAGGAAGTTAAAAAACATTAAATGCTTTATTATATGAAAGCATGATGAAATGTACTTTGTTTTTGAAATGGAAGGAATTGATGATAAATTATACTACCGTGGCTTCGCCCGGATCAACATTTTTTTCGGGATACAAAGTTATTCCGGGATAAAAGTAGCCTATAACAATAAGGAGTACTTTAGCCTTTTATTAGTGTAAGAATTTTGAGAAACAGGTCTGTAGTTCCAAAGATTAGCCCCTACAAACAAACTATTCCTCTTTATAATATTAATATAGATTGGACTGTCCACTGGCAACTACAAACCGTGAACCTCAACAACAGGCGAAAATTAACGCCAACCCTACTGAATTTAAGTCAGAAAAAGGCACTAAATATTTGATCGGTTAATCCGAACTGATAAATAGTTTTATACTGTTTTAAACTTTTAATAAAACACTATCATCAAGATTAGTGTTATAAACTGGAGCTAGCAGCGGCCTGAATGAAATTTTATTTGCGTGGACGGCCAATGCGATGATTGCAATTTATTGTGAGACTGGGCGGCGAAACCTATTTAGTAATTCTTATTTAGATTTCATTTACGTTATGCAATTCTCGTGATGATTTTTTTATGATATTTACACGTGAATTCATGAGGCGTCCTACGCCAAGATATCACTGGGTGAATATGATCCAAACAATTGTCTTCTAATGATTCCATTTTGTTGTGCTATTTACATCAGCTTAAGCATGCTTTAAAACAGCATCTAAATGAAGCCTTAGTTCTATGTTTTCATTCTTTTAAAACAGGCTTACAGAAAGGATTTGCAGAGTTGAACGCTACCGATATTGGATGGAGCGGAACAGCCTTACATTGAACGGAATGGGACGGAGTGAATGTTAAAGAAGGGACTCACTACCGATAAAGGCTTATTTGATCTCGATCCAATCTTCGCCGTCCGACATTGTTCTTTTTTTTCTAGATTATCCGTTAATATAAAATAAATGGGCGGGATTTTCGCAGCTAGTTGTAATGCGGAACGGTTCACTGACACAGCTAATTAAAATAGCACAGCATACCGTGAATCCGGGTGCAGAGCGCTCGTTGATGCAAAAAACAAGCGAGAAGCGCATGTTTCCATTTTGGTGTGGCCGCGCGGTCTCGTGCCTTGTTTTTGTCTCCTCGGACCCGATGTGATATATGTGCTTAATATTATCATCGTATAAATGAATGTATAATGTTTAATTATCATAAAGCAGTGCAGACCTACATGGGCAAGTTTGTCCTGAACCCTATTTTGCAATATAGTTTTAGTACTTTTAATCTATCAGAATTCTAGCAATGTGCATGTTTTATAGTAAGTAGTGTTATAATATCAACGAACACCATAAAGGCCTTAATACATTTACAATTATTCTGATATAATTTTCGCTTTCATATCACTTAAATTGTTCCTTTCTCTCTGATATTCTCTAATGTTTTCAAAGGGCTTGCGGTATTTATGTTTAATATTTTGTATATCATTTATATGAATGTACGCAATATATTACTGTCACTAAAGTGGCAAAACGTCCAAAAGATCCACGAAAACTCGTCTCGTCTTACCACAGCTTAGTAACATCACGTTTCTTCATGTTGCCCTGTCACAATATTTTTTATCGTTTTGTGCTTTTAAATTTAATTAAACTGTTCACGATGGTGCGGAATATGAAACTCCAGTTTTCGTTGATTTAAAATCGTAGAGGGTATTTAAATTAGCGTTGTTTTTTTATCGGATAAAAATTCATTTCAAGAGGTGTTTCTGATTTCATATAGAAACTGGGACAGCATTAAGTTGTGGATAAAAATTGGTATTGTGTATTTCGGATGGATCGTATATACGAACACTTTTTGTCTCTTCGCACCTATTCAACTCACATGGGTTTGGGATAGCCTTTTTCATGGCATTGCAGCATTCTTCCTGCAGTACTTGTTGCCAATGTAATATTTAACCTACCTGTGCCATATCACATCTCACTTCCGTGATTATTATACAATTATTTTAATTTTTTTAAAAACTTACTTTTCTGTCTTATCAATAAAAGTAGATATTTAAAAAAAAATCTTGAAAACTCCCTGCCACTTTAATAACTACTCCAGCTAGTAGCTATTGTTATTGCCGACATATTTATTTTACGGAAATTCATAGTGAGCACGGCGCAAGTGTTGAAGTTAAGGCTATGGTTATCGCTTACCATCTGGCGTGCTATATGCTCGTTTGCTATGCCATATTAGGGCTATAAACATAAGGATATATTGTAGGATGAAAGTTTTTTATAGTACTATTACTCTTACCAAGTTTGTGTACTTGAACGGGTCTCTAAATTACCATCATCGTATCAAAACGTATTTTTTTAGACGTGCAAGGTAAAGTGTCCCCACTGCACCTGATGGTAAGTGGAGTGGGGTCCAGTAGAATGTCAACCGACGAGAGACGATTATCGCTCGGCAGTTGGCACAATTACGACAGCCTGTGATAGAGTATGTGAATTAAGTAAATGATTTGTTATTTTGTTTCAGGCGATGGAACAGGATTTATAAAACATTAAAACTACATTTTGTATGTACTTGCAATAATAACACAAATGTCAAAGATATATTAATGCAATATAATTTCTTTATTATGAATTTGCAAAGGTCACTCTTAAATAACTTAAGATAAAATAACGAGGGAGATAAGTCGCAAACGCGGTCAAAGTTGCAAGTTATATCTCTCATTCTAATCGTGGCAGTTAGTTATCAAGTTTAGTTTGGGCCAATTATGGGATATCTATTGATAACCCGATAAGTTGGCGTGCCGTGAGGCTGACATTAACAGTTAGAACAATTGCACAAGTGCCTCTGTAAATGTTAGAATTTCGAGATAACTCCCAGATTAAGTTTTGTAATACGCGAAGTCCCAGAATTGTGCGACTTTTGAAAAGCGTTTGAATATTTGAGTTGATGAAAATCCCGGACAACGCCGGGTTTGTCGAATTTAATTTGATGAATGCCTCGGTGGCGAAGTTGTATTACGGTACGACTGCAGTGCTGAGGTCTTGGGTTCGATCCCTGTCGGGAAGTGATATTGGGTTTTTTTACCCAGTATCAGAAATCTGTAAATTATGCCAGATATGGCGATAGGCTCGCCCTATCATGGGACGGAATACACACGGCGCAAAGAGGGTGCATCAGTTACACCTCTGCCTGACTTCGAGGATAAAAGGCGTAAGCGTGTGTCCTTTTGATGATACAAAACAAAAACGTATAATATGTTATATTATCTAATTATATAATATGTTATATCATCTAATCATATAATATGTTATATTATCTAATGTTCAGTTCATGATGGCTGTAATAGTAACTTTGTTGAGTTCCGTTATCTGCGGCTTTAGAATATGACTATTATATTCCACGGCATTCGTAAAAGTCGAGTAAAGTATTTACAAAGTCGCGTAGTACCCTATTGAATATTATCGGATTGCACGCAACGCATCTTGGAAAGTCATATGAAAACTCTTCACAATAAAACTCCTATATTCGGAGGCCACGTTCATAACTTTGTCGAATTTCAAGAAGCTATATTTTGTGTATCTTAACTAAGTAACAATACGGTCTATTATATATACACATAAAATTGTTCGTAAAACAAACTAGAAAGTTACAATTTATACGTCAAAATATACCTCTGCTAAGTTTGTGAAATTGTTCCACGTTCCGGAGAAGTCACGTCGAAGCACCTACATTTTAGTCTATACGCTCTCGTAGCCGTAGTTTTACACCGCGTGACGTTTTGCTCAAGAACTCTTTAGTTTTCCCCTGTAATTACATTTTACACGTGCACAGAGCTGGGATGCTGATTACGAAATTGCTAATTCTTGCCTTTGTGCTGAGTTCTCAGCTGTAAATTCCTTTATTTCATGGCGGTAGGAAGCTCATTAGGTTTATTTTTATTTCTTCGTGCCTAAGTTGTTGTGTGTAACAGATTATTCACTGTAAACAATATAACATTTTCGAATAAAATGTCGCACAAAACTTTTGAACCCGTAAATTGAACTCAACTATTTAAAATTGCTAAACTATTTAGAAATTTATCATTATGTCACACAATAATTCAAATGAGAATTAAGCTATGAGGACCATTCCAAAAATCATAAATTTTTGAGATAAATTAAGAAAAGTATTACTATCAAAGTCGCCTCGTTTTTATATTATTTTGGACTGAATGACCACACATCAATATGAACTAAAAGTAACGCGTAAATGACAGCAATTTTTTACGTAATTGACAAAAAAGCTTCTTGAAAAAGTCTGTTGTGTCTTTATTGTAAAATTTTATCATAAAATCATCGCCTCTTTGTCCTCATAAAGATTCCATACAAGAACAGATTTTGTCCTACTTTAACGCCAGAGCTGAACACCATCCATCAATGACAGTGAAAAAATTTAACGCTCTTATAAGGCGACACTCTCTAATATTAGAGGCGGCAATGTTATGAAATATTCTCATAAAAATTACAAAAAAATTGCTCCAGAATTCCTATATTCATTCACATTAAAATGTAAGGCGGATAATGAAAAAATATTTGGTATAGCGTTCGTTTGACGTAAAATATTATTTATGAAATGCCATTAATAAATATTGTAATTAACTGAAATTAATTATAAAGTTAATGAAAATTTCGGGTAAATGAGTAACTTTATGTTATATTTTGTCCAGTATAAAGAAACTGAACATTTAATGGTTCCAAGATGATTCTACCTGGTTGTTTGTGACAGTCATTCTATCTCAGTCTACGTTACACGGATAAATTAATGGCACATACAATTTTATTACAATCAAGTGCATAAGGTTTACTTTTATTTGACACTTCACAGGTTTTTAATTATAAGTCTTTTGAAATACTATTTAAAAGTATACGAGTATGAATTTACTAATATAACCTTCTCACAAATATATCTTAATTATTATTATCGTATATTTACATAATATAATGCCCAAAGTATAGCTTAGAAATGTCCGCAGGTTCAAATCCCAATTGTACATACCTCTGACTTTTCTAAAGTTATATGGGTATTCTTTGTAAATTATCGCTTTGTTTAATGGTAAAGAAAACATCGTGAGTAAATTTGCATAACTTACTAGTTCTCTATAAGAATTTTGAGGCTATGTGAAGTTTTCCAATATACACTAGGCCCGCATGGTGGACTAAGGCCTAATCCCTCATAGTAGTAGGAGGCCCGTGCCTATGAATGGGCTAATATAATAATTATTATTATACGTTTGTGTTTTAACATTTAAGATTTTACTATGATTATTATACATTTGTGTTTTAACATTTAACATTGAAACACATTTCCAACTGATCTTAAATATTCGAATGAACTTGTGTAACTAATGGTTTTCCCAATACGCGTGAAATTTTAACGTTTATTCCGGTTCATTGGTTAACGAATCTTAATATAGAGTTTTGAAATTTTACCGGGGTTTTATCGGGGTTTTTTATATTATAATTTCTCCCGACGTTTAGAAGACTTTGCCTTCATATAAAAAAGCGATAAAATATAAAAAAAAGTTTTATCACAATGTCCATCGATTATTATTTTACATCAAAATCCTTTTGTTTTTATAAATACAGTGGTATAGAATAAGATTAAATAAATTCAACGTAAGAATGAAATACATCGCACCGTAGAACAATAGTGAAATGAAAACAAATGTAGCAGATGCATAGGGTAATCCATCAAGAGCCAATGAAAGATAAATGAAAGCAAAACGTTTCATATAAGCTTCCCGAGCGCTAGTGTAACGCCTGAAACAATTAGCCACCTACTAATGGTTCTCAACATCAATCTAATCTACGCTCCTCTACCAATTATTTTTTTTCCTTTTGACGTAACAAGCTGTAGAGAACAAACTAATTAATTTTCACTCATTTACAAGTCGTTTGTTTTAAGCTCTTTTTGACCGCGTCGTTAAATAATAAGACCAGTTTTTCTTGTCTAAAACGAGAGGAATTCGTGAAATGTACAAGAATTTTAAGCGGTTCAAATAATGTGGGTAAAATGTCGGTTTGTTTTATAAGCCGGAGGGAAAGTGTCACGTGTGAACACATGTAATATTGCACAGTCATTGTGACTGCTGGCTTTCCTTCGCAACCTCTTCCACTTAAATTTCTTTTACCATTATGTCTATTTATATAATAAATATGGTGAAATAACGTTTAATATGTAGAAAGAAATTCATAATTCATACCGTAATTGTCCCATTAAAGAGTCATTAAAAAGTTTCACTGTTAAAATGTCTCATAAAGTTTATTTGTGATTATGATCACTTAATATTATAATTATAAAATAGTGTTACGCAGAAGAATAATTTAACACATTCCTTACACTATTTTTATTATTACTAACTTGCCAACATTTAAATAATTTGTCATTAATAACTATTTTTTTATTTCAGGTACGTTTGTTGCGGCCTTAGTAAGTTATTATTTCTAAACAATTTCCATGCAAAATACACCGTTAGCATCTATGAAATAAGATTATATTCCCAAATCCATTTGACAAACCTAAGCAGCTAGTTTCCGTTGCAAAATGGAACCTCTTTGGCCAAGTTCTCATTTCGATCCGGTTACGTATTAAAATGGGTCACAGTTATATTCGTAGTTCACGTTATGAAAGCCCATTATCCTGCGGGATCCTACCTGGAGCAGACTTATAAAGTGTTGAATCTATGAATAGTCTTGTTAGTCAAGCGGGGTATGTATAACACGATTATTCAAAACTGAGACAGTCGGTATTCACTTGTATCCAATTTTGGAATTGCTTGCGTCGTTTCTATAAGCTTAACTGTGAATAAATTGCGTTTCAGAAACTCCATTCCGGATTTAGTTCGTATTTAGTGTCGCGGCGAAAACTTTAATGTGCTAATTAAAGTATCTAATATATTAAATGAGGCAACGCGATGTTGGAGTGCACGCCATGCGAGTTTTAATTGAAATAAAGGGGGAGACGAGACGTTCTCGGCAAACTTTAGCTTCTCGATGTTTAAAGCTATGCCCCGTCATACATTTTCATATGACGGCCTTGTGTTCGTTAATTGAAGTGACGTTGGTGATAAATATAACTTATAAATACTAGGTCTGAGTTTGGTTTGTATTTTGCAGTGTGTTTTATAATAATTACGCGAAAATATCAATGACGTTTCTACATTTATTATATTCAATGTTCTCTTTTTAAATTCTTCAACTCATACACGATTCTTCAAGTGTCTGTGATCAAGTTATATACATTTCTGGACTGTACTATACAAATTCCAACTTATAAAACATTTTAACTAAACCTAACCTAGTCTAGTCGTTCGATAAATAGGATATCTAAATCTCGGGGACTGTAATAAGTCCTGTTTATAGATAGGCGACAGTTTGATCGAAACGCGTATATCAAACTTACCTTTACGTCGGATTCTTATCCTTATGAACCTTGAGGCTTTTTATAAAGATAAATGTTACAAGCGAATATTGGTACGGTTATAATGGCTATTGACATTTTTGGTGAAAGATTGGAAATGATAACTTCTTAAATAGGTATTGCGTGATTTTTAGCAATAGCAATTTGGTAAGATGAGATGTAGAGAAGTTCTCGCAGTGATTTTTTTTTGTCCTAGAAAAAGACAATATTTTTTCCTCAAAAATATAGTAATTCGATGTTCAAATTAAAAAGTGCACTTATTTAAATACTAGTTAAAATAAAGTATATTTCAAAGAAAATAAAGCCGACGTTTAAATAAAAAGAAGCTATTAAAACTTATCCTATAGCTGCAGTTAAACATTTAAGTAGTCTTGTCACTAAAACACTTTTACACGGCCTAAAAAAGAAAATGTCTCTTGTTCCGCGTTTGTTTCAGTCCGATATTTTTTTCAACTAAATTATACAAACAGGGTTGTCAATTAGTATAACCGGTCTTTTCATTTAGTTTTTTCCATTTATTTTTGTTTTGTATTCGAAGTAGCAATTTCTTTTAGTTAGTAAACATTAAATGGTATCCTCATTCCTTTTAAATGATACGATCTTGAGCCTAGACTGTGAATTTTGGTTAAACAAACCCGACAACAGTATTTTTGTATAGTACTTATAAAATTATTTGTATTGATCATGATACAATGTACACCTATCTTAACGCGTTGTGTTTACGCAGTATTATTCATTTCATCATAGTGGGCGGCGTGACCAACGCGAAATGCATGGATGCTTAGTAAAAGTTAAATATATTTATGAACACACAATTTATGATTACAAAAAATCAATTTGACTTCCAACCGCCAATAATATACTGCAAGATTCGGCTCAAGTTTAATGTTATAATATGCTCATATAAGCCAAATTTTTCTTTACATTTAAATAGCTATAGTTATAGGAATTGTGTCATAAGACACTAATTTTCTATCAAAATGTTGTATCTATTGTAATCAATTAGCAGTTAACTTATCAATACTTTAAGTGGTGAATCGAATTTATTTGCAAACATCATTTGGTTTGTATTTTATGGACTCCCGTTTAGTAATCTATTATATATCCGCAAATATGAGTCGTTAATGTCTCTGCTTTGCACACCTTTTTCCAATTCCTGAACTCTCATCAATCATGTCTTTCATCTTGTCGATTTTTCATTCGTGATTATTCGATGTACACGTTCATTTGGTAAACGTTATTTAAATATACTGTTTGTCATCATTTACAAGGCAAGTCTCTCTATGCGAGAGTCCGCCTGGGTAGGTACCACCGTAATGTTAATTTCTGCCGCCAAGCAGCAGTGTGTAATCACTGTTCCGGTATAAAGGACATTGTAGCCAGTGTAACTACTGGACAACGTAAGACTTAATATCCCTTCTTTCAGGATGTCGAGCTTAGCGGAATACCAAACAATACTTTGTAATTCAAGGTTGGATGGTGTTTCTACTGTTTATGGGCGGACGTACCGCTTACCATCAGGCGAACGGCAAGCTCGTCTCGTCATTCAAAGCAATAATTTTTTTTGTAATAGAATATAATAAAAATAAATTCTACGTGTGTAAGGGATGTTCGACAGCTTTCAAGTATATTTGACAATTATCATAAACAGCTCATGTAGATAGTACTCTTTTACTATCATTTATTTGGGAGCATAAAGTATTCCTTTTGTCCTATTTGGTCGGTTTATAGATTAATGTGACTAGTAGCATTCATTTAAAAGTTGTGAAACGGGTAATGTACTATAATATCGTTTCACTACGTAATAACTAAATAGAATAAGACTGATAGTAACTTATCTCGTATTTATGTGTAGAATTAGAGGTGCAGTAACTATAAAATATTGCGGCAAACGTGAATCTTTACTTGGATTTCACAAGCACTTACATTATTTCCTTAGGGAAAACGATACGGTCTGCAGCTTTGAGCGTATGTACAAATTAGTACTTAGGACCAGTTGATACTCCCTAGTTAAGTATTTATACCACACTTTATTTTATTAGGAATGCAATGTTTGTGCTTCGTTCTCCGTACCAGAGTAACATATTTCATATGTAAGAATCTTGTCTGGCTTCTGAGTTAAGCCTTGGCTAGAATAATTGAATAAATAGTTGTCATTGCAATAAATTTAGAAAATTATGGCCATTAGTGTCCTAGATAAGATGAGAAAAACCTGCCTATCGGGCACGCAAATTATGTAGGCAACTACAAGATTTTAGCTTTAAAATGCTACTTTAATCTTTTATAGTATGTTTATCATTGTAATATATTTTATTTATATTCTTTAAATTTTACAGTTTATACACTTATTTTGATCTATTAGATTGCAAATTAGGTATATTTATATTTTACGTATATGTTTGAGTTATCCATAAATCTTTATTTATTTTATAAGTATCTTATAATCCATACGATATGATATGATTTTTTTTCTTTTGACAAACAAATATATTTTGTTTTTTTTTTCTCCTGTCTCGTATTACATCACATTATTGTAGGGCTCCTTAGTAATTTGCGCAATATTATGCGAAAATGTTCTCATCATCCGAATCAGACGACTCCAAATATTGCGGACGAATAAACAGACTGACAAAATTACATACACGTTATATCCCAAAAAGGGTAGGTAGAGGTGCAATGGGACACCCACTTTCTGTCGTGTGTTTTCCATCCCATGAGATGATAGGGGGCGAGCCTACAACCATATGGGGTACAAATTCAAGACTCCAGGCTGGCAGTAAGTAGAAACACTCAACGTCACTGCCCAAGCCGGGATCAAATCCGAGACCTTAGCACTGCAACCGTACCGTAATACAACAGACACACATACATTTATAACAAGGGATAATACTGAGGGATAACCCGAAGGACTTCAGGCAATCTAGGGTCACGGGCTAACCCATTATCGCGGTGCGGCACTAGTCGTCACATAAGTCACCTCATACATATTCCTGGCTCTAATAAAGTTTATGTAAATGTTTGTTCTTGTTCATGAAAATGTTCTATAGTATCTGGAACGCAGTAGTTCGCCAAAAATGTCGGATATAGTACCGTACTGAATAGATAGAACTTTTTGTAATTATAGGGATATAAATGGTCATGTTTATAAACAACGTAGAACAAGTTTTAATAAATATGTTTTTCTTAGTTGGCCTTTGGTCATTTATTGTAATGACCAAAATTCGTTAAACATATTTTCGCTTATCGAAAATAGTACAAGGAAATGGAAGCGTTTACAAATAATAATCATAAGTTGAAAATATATTTCAGCTGAATTACTGAATCAAATTTTCACAACATTTTTCTATTGTAATTATTGTGAATGATTTTCTATGACAGCGTCCTTACTCGAACAACGAGTATGAATATTTCAAAGGTTATGAAATATATTTATAGGCGAGGCGACACGTTCGCATATTTTGTAAATCCTTGGGCGCGAACTTTTCCTAAAGTTATTCACATTTATAGGTTGAATTTTGCCGTTGCCAACGATCGCGCTGTTGGCGATATCACTTTTCGCGTTTGGGAAACTTGAGAATGTGCTTTCATATGCTAAATTTACTGGTAATAGCTGATTTTATATCTTGCTTTTGTTTGTGTAGTCATTTTGAAAGTGTTTAAGAGCGATAACCGTGGATTACATATATTCATAAAGTTTGTTTTATATGTTTTCCATAGCAAAATTCGTAACAAAATCTGACAAACAACGCTCAGTTTTAACCGGCCGTCTTTTCCAACTTTCACATTTTTAATATTAGTAAGAAGTAAGATGCAAACAGGAAACAAAAACATAAAACTTGGAAACATTTAAAGCTTTTAATCAAGAATTTCATTTATTTTTAAGAACAAGACCGTCAACCACAACGAAATAAAGATATTTTACAGAGGCTGTTATTGTTGCTGTAAAATGTTTTAATGCACGGACCAGACGAGTACAAACCCTACGTCACTTTTAAATGATAGCTTTGGAAACAATCTTTGTCCTTTATGTAAACCTATTAAAAACAATAGTTTATTCATGAGTACTTATGTTTACGCGAATGTAAGACACTGAAACAAAACTATTTTCCGGTTTATTTCGCGGTTTTTATATTCTATTGCTGAACGCAATGCAGTTTTCCTTTTAATCGTTAATTTAGGTTAAAAATTCAAGATAAGTATATGGAGGAGGTGTGAATAGGGCAAATTAAATAAGCGGACTGGAACAATAGCTCATGGAATTCTAACAAAACTTATTGAACGTAAGTTATTTAATAATTTTTGACATAATTTATTTAAAAGTAATGCCTCAATAATATACCCTAAATGAATATTTTCGACATGCACTCGTATAAGGGCCTTACAAAAACTCACATGGAAACATTTATGTTTTTAAATAAAACGCTTCAGATACTCTTCTTGGCACCATTCCTATCTTTCTTCAACGCTCAAAACAGCTTTTAAGAGCATATTAAAACATGAGTATAGTCATTTGTATTTTAAAAAGAAACTTATATCGCATTATAACATTTTTCTGAAGGACATTATCTAGCACAATCGGTCTGAACGCTCAGACTATCTTTTATCTTTCTTCCAATTGTACTTTACGTCTCCAATAAAATGTGTACTCTACGGATGTAAAAGATTGCATTTGAAAACGCAGCGCTTGCAACTTTAACAATAGTGTCCTAGAAACTATAATTCGATGTCGTTATGGAAGCTGTAAGAGAGATATTTGTATGATCCATTTTTAAATTGTTTTTTTTTTTGCATGCCGACGTAGATTAAATGTGTATTGATTGATTACGTAGGTACTGTGGAATATAATATGCGTGTTGTACTCAGAAAAAGCTTTAGTTATCTAGACACGTCTTGAAGAATGCAGCTGCAGGATTACCTAATAATTAAATTCGTTCGATGAAAAAACCACAAGGAAAAACCTATAATTATATTATAACACATTATTACATAGCATAAAATTTTATGATAAGAAAATAACAAAATTTGACGCTTTGTTAGGAACGGGGCTATATGTTGATACATATATATAATGCTAAAGACGTGTAAAATATTAAAGAATATGAATACAAACAGTGATTTATTGAGTACTATGAATTCTTTTGGACACATCGCATCCATAGTGATCTCGGGAGACACCATGAATCTGAGCTAGAGTTAGAACTATATCACAAGACGCAACTGGCTTTCCTTCCTCAACTGCATAAAATTTAATATAATTGTAACCATATCATGCAAAAACTCACATTTGATCAATTACAATCGCTAAAGTTAAGTACATTATATGCATAAAGCGAGATTTATACGGACAGATTTTTATGCTCTTATTTCCGAGTTATTTAAGGTACCGACTGATCTATTTAAGGTAACTCAGAACAAGTTATCCGCGAAATACAGGTTGATAAACTGGTTGGGAATGAAACAGGAACAAGGAAATCAAAAATTTAATCCAGGCTTCAGGCAAATTCATTACGTTCAGTTGGCGAAGAACCCAGATTTCTCCAGAGACTTCCAGGTTATTGCACGCTCTCATTTAGAGCTGTATAAGGATGTGTGTGTATTTAATTAATTTCGAGTTAAAATTTCGGGAAAATAATAATGATAGCTAAAATTGTCATTTTAAGTTCATTTGCTTTTTAGTTCTTGCGTGGTGTGGAATAATTATATTTTTTTACTGTACTGTGTTAAGTATGTACTCAGATATCGTCTATATTATTTTTTAAATTGTAACAATGAAAGCTAGTAATCTGGAAAATATATGTCAATACATCGTTATTGCTTGTAAAGTTGTAAAAATATGTAACGTAACAATAATACTTAGTCTATTTAAATAATTTTAGTTAACTTATTACGTAGATATCTACTACTATATTACTTTTATTGAGTGAATTGTTTCTAGGTATGTAAATATATTATCAAATGTTTTTACAAAATGTTACTTTGTCTCCGTAATTCAAGTATTATAATAAGAATTTATAAGATTATCATGGTTCATTTAAAAGTAATATAACAATTTAAACAATGCTTCAATTCAAAACAGATTCACGAGGACAAAACTGGGCCCTTATTCTGTATGATAGTGTAAACGCGTAACGCGGCCGTGTCATGTTATCTTCGAGAAATGTACGTGGAATGGTATTCTGTAAGCCAAATTTCTATAGTCCTAAACATAATGCGTTGTGTTACGTGCTTGTTACGCACTGTTAAAATAACGTGCGGGATAGAGAATAAGGCCCCTGTTAAGACAAATTCGCGTCTAGGGACGTATAAATAGAAACAACATTGGAATTAAAGGCTTTAAAGCTACAAATTATATATTTTTTGTACTATAAGTAGGTACCGTATATTATGACTCAATATACACTGTCTAAACAAGTATCAATCTTGAGGAATTGGCAATGGAATAGAATAATACAAAATAATATGGTAAGAAAATTATGTCCAACGGTGTCTTATTTATCCTTTTACTTTCAAAACAAAGATGAAATAAGATCCTATTTATATCGCAATTCTATTTAAAAATGGTTGAATCGTGTGTTCACTTTACGTGCACGCAAAATCCTTAAATGTTCGCACGCGCATAAGTTTGTTTTCAAAATAATATATCACACTTAAGTTAAGATTACTTTAAGCCCCGTATAAGAAGATATATGGGGGCTTAATCCAAGAACTCAGAGTTATTTATTCTTTATTGGGGCATGCGCATTAGGCAAGTATGTATCAATCTCGGCATCACGAATTCGTGATTTTTTTGGGCAAAACGAAAATACTATAATATAAATCTAGTTTTCAAGAACGTAAATTTTGTTATTAAATGTTTCACTGCTATTCCCGCTAATATGCTGTATCGAAATATAGTGTTTTGATAGCCCTTATTACATCATGGGACAGAGATATATTCAGAAGAGTCTGTGTATACTAGTCACGTCTCTAATCTTTCTGAGAATAGAGGCGTGAATTTATTTAAAAAAATACACGAGTAATTAAACGTAAAAATAAATATCACTGAAACAGTAGCGAGCTCTGTCCTGGACCATTCAAGCCGTGATTGATTGATTGAATGGAAAAGTGAAAACGCAGGTTGAAACTAGGTCAATTTTATCGTTAATGAGTTTTGTTATCTTAGATAACTTTTAATGATAGATGTAGTAAGAAGTTTTAATTGATATTGTAAACGCTTATGAAAATACAATGTATCAACGACTAATTGTAGTAATACAATATTAAACCCGTAAATAAATACGGAATTAAAAAAATAAGTTTTATTTATGTAATCAAATATTTAAGTAAAAATTATATGGCAAATTCTTTAAACTGTATGATTCCTTTACAATAACGTAAATAGTTAAGATTTAAATATCACTATTATATATATACCTTTTTGTGTATAGGTAGAATAGATATAAAAGTCCTCAATAGTAGATAGACGACAACGCTTCGCTACTTACCAATACAATAACGTCAGGATATGGTCATGCAAAGTTCTTTGAGAACTCGTCGACTTCCTCGCACAATGGGAACACGTCCCCGAGCTTGATTCATGTATGTAAATGTAGAACCACCCTAATGCCGTGTTGGCAATCACGAAATGTTCGCAATATTTTTGCGGGGAATGTATTCCCGGAACGGCATAGAATAACATGAGATTTATTTGTAAAAATTACTTTGTTTAAAATAAATACTGAAAACATTGCATTAGCACTTTACGTTCGAAATTAAAAGTCTGTTATGTTGGAAGAGGAAAAAACCATCGAAATATGATGCTACCAGTGGAGTGTTTGTACAAATTAAAGAGAAAATCTGAAGTTGTTCGGAAATGCTACTTTTATTTCGTTGCAAACCATTATATCTTTTAATGAATGTATTTATTGTTTAAGTATTTTAGTGATTCTAAAATGTCTAAACAATATATACTTTATTCATTAAACATAACGAACATTTGAAAGCGGATAGTTGTTGACATACATTCGCGTCCACATTTACCTGTATTCAAAATAAAGCGAACATTTCTCGTTGCGAGCATTAAACACCAAATACTTGATATCACGCGTGATAGCGTTCTAATGACATTTTAATAGTGGCACAGAACACGAGAACACCCGATAATCATTCGTTCCAATAGAAGCAAATTATTCCATTATAAACAGAAAATTCATTCGGTCCTGTTCATTTATGATTCATTCACTCGGAATGGATGCCATTTGGACAGTTTAAACACTGCGCTTGTTTTGATGTAGCAAAAATGGCTGAGGTGTTTAAGTGAATATTAATGGCTGTATGGTAGTTTGCGTTAACGAATAGTGGTGTCTGATTGTGTATTAATTTAAATCACAAATACACGTTTTCATAAAGATAAATATAGATGGTGTTGTATAAAAACAATAAAAATCTGAATTGCGGTGTCAAGATTCTCCTATCGATGTATTTAGGTTTCACTCATTGATAAATTTTGTATTAATACACTTCTGAATATTCTGGGGACGTTGGATAAGTTATTTCTAGTTAATTAGGACTAAAAGAGATTTTAAAATCGAGGCTACATTGTTACAATTAAAGTATCAATAAGACTTTAAAGAAGAATGCGTTAAGTAAAATTACCGTTGTATTAAAGCCGACCTCAACGTTAAAATGACTCGGATCGATTTTAAAACAGGGATGAATGTAAGCGACATTGTATTGGTTCTAGGATTGAAGATAATAAACGTATACATTTATCTTGCTTCAGACCAATCGGTCGTGATGAGACCACAAATAATTGTCTACTAATTATTTTATAGGTTTTGTATACTTATTTATATGTAGGTACTAAGTAAGTATGCGCTTTACAAGATCTAAATTTTGGTAGTAGTTTACCGATAATTAATGAGATTGGAGTATTTTAAGTATAGTCACTAATTTGATAAGACTATTTAGTATACACAAAAATACCTGAAAAGCAGGCGTGCTTTACGTATAATCAAAAGTTAAGACTAGGGTCAAATGCTTATTAGTTCCATAACTGCAAAGTGCAACGAGATGAATAAGCGGTTACATCCCGTAATAGACAACTTATTAAACTGTGGATTATGTAGTTATGCGTACAATTATCTTTGATATTTATGTAATCCTTCTTATATAAAATTTATTGTACAATAGTACTTTATCTCAAATACATAAAGTTCAAAATATTGAAGGGGTTAAGACGGTAAATATCGCGTCATATTAAGTCTGGAGCCGTCGTGTAAACACCAACAATAACAAACAACCTAGCGCTAGAACAAACACCTGTCTTGAAACAGATGCCCTAACCGCTTGTTGTCCCGGACTTGGCAATGTTTTGTCTAGGCGAAGAAAGTTATGTACGTGGGTGATAATGTTTGGGTGGGTGTAAAGAAATAGGATAGAAATGATTTTATTGGTATAAATTTAATAAATAATAATATCAGCCCTGTATTATATACTGTCCCACTGCTGGGCACGGGCCTCCTCTACCTACTGAGAGGGATTAGGCCTTAGTCTACCACGCCGGCCTAGTGCGGATTGGTAGACTTCACACACCCTCAAAATTCCTATAGAGAATTTCTCAGATATGCAGGTTTCCCCACGATGTTTTCCTTCACCATTAAAGCAAGCGATAATTCACAAAGAATACACACATCATTATTTTAGAAAAGTCAGAGGTGTGTGCCTTGGGCTTTTGAATCTGCGGACATTCGTCTCGGCAGACCGTTCCCCAACCAACTAGGCTATCGCCGCTCAATAATATTATTTATAATATTTAATTGAGAAGATATTTTAGACATATACATGTACACTACAAACATAATATATTTGCAAATGTCTACAAATATGGTTGCTACCGACAATACACTTGGATTTAGCAATTCAGTAAATCACTTCCCCAACTTTTCAAATGTTTGATTCTAATTCCTAAGTAAATTACAGTCAGCGGTTTAAATTTCATACAAAAGTTGCATAACAATAACAATGTTTAACCAATATATAGAACGTTTTAGAGTAAACTCCGAGATTGTGGTTCAAAGGCAAAGCTTCTTGTTACTCGCCGACCGCAAGGTCTTCACTTTGATTCAGCGAAACGCTTGCATTTTACAATATTCTCCGAGTTGCTCTCACTTCAAGTGAATCAATTTAACAGTAATAGAGATAGGCGGCCGGTCTTCGCATTTTGTTGCTTTGCTTTATTTATTTTGTTTATTTTAATAACACGCCGTTGGTTAAAATTAAATTATTTATACTCAAAGTGAGAGTTATTAAACACAATATTATCAGCAAAAATGAAAAAAAAAAATAGTACTAATATAATAAATTATACGAATACATTCATAATATTACACCTTGAATTGTTACAAACAATTGTAAAGCTATTTGAAAGCCTTTCTTGTTAACATTTGCATAATTAAGCGATTTTGGTACGAACATTAGATATCACTTCATTAATTGAGAAAAAAAAATTAAATCATCAACAAAAGATAGTACATAATGTAGGCAAATAATAATATTATATTACCTTTACATTTTTATGAAAAATAGCATTAATTTGTAACAATTGAAAACGCGGAAATAAAGCGATGAATTGAAAAAGGTAAATAAAACGAGGATGGATGTTCAAACAGCATTATGCCGAGTTGCATACATTTTACATGCATTTTATGCTCTTTCATCCATATTACCTTTTCAATATTATTTGCGTGCTATCTATTATTTATATATTTGTTATCCGCGACGTGTTTTAAGTACAATAATATATTTTTTTTGCAATTTCAAATAGATTTAAGACTACGTAATAAACAAATATGCCTATTGTTAATATTGTGATCTTATGTAAGTTAATTTTATGAGTAGAAAAATTAAATACATAACCAAAATTATCCCTATAATTCTGAATGTTACTATATATTACTCTTAATACGCTTAAACATGGTGGAAGTAAACAAGACAGCGGTTTTAAAACTCCATATTCAAATACGAGGAAGTATAAATTAGGCAAAGGCGTGAAATTCCTCGGCCTGCCACAATCCATACAAAGGTGTGTTCGATGGAATTAAAATTCCAATTTCGAATGGACATTCGAACTAGCGTAACAAACGGTCTTATGACTATATTTCATACATTTTTATATTTTTACGGGAGTATTACGACAAAAATCTTTTTTGAATAAAATATTAAGAATTTATTATTAAACATAAAAAAAAATTAAAGGATTTCATATTTTTAAAAACACATTTAAAAAACACACAAACACATACAACTAGAAATAAGTACCTGTGTGACACCTACTCAAAAATATTTCAGTTCCAACGCACGCCCGATAGCACAATAAAATGTACTCGTAACGTTCTGGAATATAACTACTAAAATCTCGGCACCATATCTAAGGAAACACTCTAAGAGGACGCATAATACTCGTTTATTTGTGATGAGAGTCCTCGCGTAGAATCGAATCCTTTTACGCTATACAAAGTATGCATTATCGACAAGCTCTTTAAGTGGTCTCAGAATTCCAGAAACGTCTGCTTTCCATAAAATTCCTGATAAGGGATATATGTCAAGAAGTACGGTGCACTTGACGACCCGACCGGATGGGCATATACAATGTACCTGTAGTGTTTTATGGTCCGGTAATTGTGGACACATTTTTTTGGGCTTTCTATTGAAAGCGAATCGGTGTACAGTTACTGGCGACGCGGTTTGGGTTTATTTTTTTGTTGAGTTATTTGGGTAGTTTTGTTAGTCGGCGTTTTGGGTAAATCGCAATTTTGCTGCCGTTTTATGACGATTTGTTTAGTTTAGATGAAGTGTTCAGTACGTAACTATTATGTTGATGGTATAATTTAATTATCTGTTCCTATTATAAAACGTAATTTGTTGAAATATATCTAATGTATTTCTAAAACAAAAATACCGTTATACAGTACTAATACGTAGTTTATTGAAATATATCTTACGTGTTTCTAAAACAATATACAGTACAAATTATTTCGTAAATAAGGGTAACAATAACTGCGACGCACGTTAAACCAATAAACATCATTCTGTCACTTTTTAAAAGTTTGTATAAATGTATTCAACCGCGAATCCACATTTTGTAACATTAATCATTGATTGACTCGGCTATACGTTTAAAAGGTCATCTGCTAAATACTTTTTTGCTAAACGCAAATCGGTTACACTTGGGGGTCATCGTTAACTGTCGGTATTTCGGAGCTGTTTTTGCCTACAAAAATCTGCAGTGTCAAATTACAGTGGGAATTATCGGCTCCTTATTTGGGTTAGGGATGGGTGTATTTCACTTGTGCACAGCGCTACGCGTTTGCTTTATCCATGTAAAAAAATTGACAGACGGAACCTAGATATATGTAAAATATTAATAGATAAATATATAAAAATAATATTTGGAAGTTTCGTGGGTACTAATCCGCATTAAATAATAACGTGATTCTTCGTTGATATAACGATTTCAATCGCAGATAATGATTAACATACTTATAAGTTGTATTTAATATATACAATTATAATATATAAGTATATAGGTAAGCAAATCAAAAACCATTTTTGATACTATACAACAGCTTATAATACCGTATGCAAAATTATTTAGTTTTACTCAAATACCAAGAAGATTTTAGTAGCTCGTGGTGTCCTTTAGTTGCATGTCCACTGTTACACATAAATCTCTCCCAAAGATTTATACGGGTGGTCCTGAGCCGCCTACATTTAGCATCTCGAGATCATTATCAGCTCATCTGTCTAGTCCTACACAACGACCTAGGAGGACTGGGTTCTATACTATATTTTTAAAACCAAATATATTTTTGACTTTAACGTCATTCGATGTAACGAAATTAGTTAAATTTGTTTACCTTGAAATCCACTGCTTTTCTTTTCTACCTTGGCACGTGTTTTTATTATTCTTTGATAGGTTCTGAACATACTTGTTGTAATCTTTCTTACTTCACTCGCCATAAAACTCTCTTAACAATTATTAAAAATAATCTGTCGCATGAGTTTCGTTTGAAGAGTTTATACTATGTATTTCCATTACCCCTTTAGGATGTTGTCTTCGAACATAATATTCTGTGTAACGTTTACCATAAATGCAAAATTCATGACCCAAGGGAGTAATAAGCATTATAATTTAAGCATCTATCTTACGTAATGCAGCATAGAGTCTACTTTCAAAGATTAAACAGATATTTTTAAGACTATAAAAGTTAAGGACATCGTTGTTTATTTATGTAAATTGATGTACTTTAATTGCTCTTAGTATTAAGATGGTAATCGTACAAGCTTGAGTCTAGAGCGACTTAGAAAAACAGGTAGCACTTTATAAGTCCTGTTTTGTTTTTAATTGCAGTATAAATGGTGCCCCGGGTGGTGTAGGTGCATTGCGTGGTCGGTCTGGCGGAGGCCATGAGGTCCCGGGTTCATATCCCAGGTCGTATTCAAAGTGATATTGAGTTTTTCTACTCAGCCTGGAGTCTGAAATTTGTGCATATAATAGGTAATTGCAAAAAATGGATACCCTGGTTACACCTCTGCCTGCTCCTTCGGGGATAAAGGAGCGACGTGTATTTTTGTTTTTGTTTTGCGGTACAAATCATGGTGCAAAGACGCAAGATCAAATGGTTTAGCGATAGACTTATCAATATAAATTATGAATAGGCTTTTGTCGATGTTACCTGTCTGCGGGCTAGCCCGCATTAGCACAACTCGCCAAACTACCCAAACAAGCCGCCTGGATATCTGATAAGGTATTATGTGGGATGTATAAAGCTGATGCTGTAGGTATTAATTGGGAAGAGATGGAACACAAAGATCCGCCGTGCAATAAATATATACGTTATTATAATATTTTTTTATGTATACGCGATTGTGAGACATTAAAATAAAAGTATTTTGCGGATTTTATCGCGGTTTTTTATACGTTATTACGTTATTATGCTTTTGCAAGAGAAAAAAAACTGTCGTTTTATTATATTAAATAGCGACCATTGGTCCATCAGTCATTTGTACTCGTATGGCCGAAAATAACATAAATATTAAAATTACACCTGTGTACATAGGGAAAGGATGTGTATGGAATTCTAACCAATGTCTCTCTTTCTAGGCTGTACACGTCT
Organism: Manduca sexta; assembly: GCF_014839805.1. Lineage (NCBI taxonomy): Eukaryota > Metazoa > Arthropoda > Insecta > Lepidoptera > Sphingidae > Manduca > Manduca sexta. The sequence continues at coordinate 5,410,941 of NC_051125.1, forward strand.
ATAGATAGTGTACCCTAATATTTATTAATTGGTGAACGAAAATAAGCCATGTGGCCATTAGCAGGATATTCAAAAATACGAAACAAAATCTAAGCAACAAATAGATTTTTGACTCTAATCTTCAGAAGATTGTTGAAGCACATTCTGAAAAACGTAGGGTACAGAACATAGTATTTGTCAACAATTAGGGCGTGGAACCGAAAGGGTCCCGGCAAATCGCGTGTGATATTCCGATGTTTGCAGCTCATTAGAGGATGTGCGGGCCTTGATCTTTGCACTTTTACGTCGTCTCAACGCCTCTTCGGAACAAATTATCTTAATGTGTCAATATATCTTCATTTAGGTGAGACTAACGCGTTTCCTTTGAAGCGGTGTTTCTCTTTATTATTCTGTGAGTTTAGCGTAGGAAACGGGGTAAGGTTTAAATGCGAATTATGAAGTGTATTTTGAATTTTATGTGGACTTATTTGTCATTTTTGGTTTACAATTTTGTTATCACGTTTTTATTAATAATATACACGTTCAAGTATACTAAATAGTAGTTTTTAAAGCTATTGAATCGCCTTTACAAAGTGTTATTAAACTAGTCGAGATTCAACCTTTTTTAGTTTGTTCAAAATATTACTTTTATTACGCACTTTGTCCAGTACACATTGCGACAGCATATCTTTGGTGTATTAGCATATTAGTGATGATATACGGCTGATAGGCAAACGCAGCCAACATTCTTGGCAACATGCCATAGGCTACATGGTTACATTTCTACATGAATAACATAACTTGAGACGAGAAGTCAAAGTGTAGATAAATTCTGAATTCAATACTACTCTTTCACATTCTCTATTAAACTTACGAAGCTGAATTTATGTTTCGAATTGGTGTAACTTGTGTAAAATTATGATAGCATTGTTCGCTTAAAGTATTCACTGCTAGTGACCGAACTCGTCGCAAAAGTAGTGTAAGCATTGGGTGTCATTTCCACTGTTCAATTTTATATATATGCAAAGATGAAAGATGACTTTTGCGTATAAAAATTATCATAGGATAAAATAAAAAAGACGTAGGTATGATGAACCACGAATCAATAAATAAAATCATTTATCACTATAAGTAAAAGCGTGCAAAATGTTTCAAAAGACATTTATTAATAGTGTAACCCTTTCACATATATACATCTAATGCGAAATGAAACGATTATGTCATAGTTAAGGCTCCACTCACGAAGATTCGCTTAATCTCATAACATTAAAACTGACATTTCCCCGCGTAATCGAGGATCAAAATGGCCCAAGTAAATTTAACCTGTAACCCTCGCAACTGTTAAATATGGAGACTATCGCAACATTATATCTCTTAAACAAAATTAATTATAGTAAATTACTCACATGTGACGTGCATTCATTTCTGGTTTTAATGTACACAGTGAGTACGATTACCGAGGCTCTAACGTGTGTGTTTCCTATGGTTGCTAATAAGCATTTAATGGTTAATATTTATTTACTGTCAAAACCACTGCAATTTTATATTAATGCTCATTTTACATAACGTGTGTTCACGATTATTAAAGTACGCAGTGTCTGTTTCCGTTTAAGATAAAAATACGAATTTTAATATAGGTAAACATAACTATGACGTAGGTAATGAAAGTATGTTTAGTGTTACTAATTTTAGGCTTGTCAATACAAGAAGCTCATTTACATAACGCATTATGTTTATAAGCATCTAACTCTATATAAACCAATGACGTGTGACGTCATCGCTACAATATTATGCCCGATGAGCTTAAAAGGAAAACATCAAATTAGGGTGACGTAACCACACGAGTCGACGCGTTGCAGATTTACCTATCCTCGACGTAGGCCACAAGTTTACGACAGGTGCAAATATAGAGATACCACAAATACCTCAATGAATAAAGGCATGCCCCTTTTTGCTCAGCGCTGAGAGGGGCACCAACTTCATAATAACATACTTTATGCATCGATAAAGCCCTTATCTCGGGTGCCCTTTTCTCAATAGCATTCTTAGACGCCCGAAGATACAAGTGTAACGACGAGACTTTATTTTCAACCTTTATTTAAAGACGGTAAGGTTGTTTTTGTATCAGATTTTCGGCTAGTTGTGGGCTTATTTGCTCTTCGTTTTCTTCTATGCTTCTCTAATTCAGAGCTTGCACAAAGCGAATCGTGTTTACATTGGAGGATCAAGTTGATCTTTTTGCGGACCCAATTAGCTCGTAATGACACTTCTGTTATTGTTTTATGTTTGACCACGTTCCATTTTGTTGCCAAAACAATTTAATGCCCGACGTAACGTTACCGAAAAAATTACAAACAAAATTCCAACTTTCCGCCGTTCTGTATTATTCAAACAGAAATGAAAACTTCCTTCGCACACATCATACTGATTCAGCATACGAATTCAGAATACATTGTGGAGTTGTGAGCATCGCCTTTAGCGTTTGCTAGTTTTATTGGATTTTTCGCATAAAATAACAGTTTTAAGGTAAGTTGCAAATACAGCTATGAGAGAGATTTTGTGGTTTTGTTATAAAGTTGCCTGATTATCCTTAATAAATGCAATTTTATTTCGTGAACAATAGTTTTGTTACGTTTTTTACATTAGTCAGTAAGTAACGTTCTATGTCTGTATCATGAATTGCAAAAAATATTTAATTTTTTACGTTTTTACGAAATTAAAGCTGAAAATACCACTAAGATATTTTTAGCTACATAATGATTATAGGAAAACATGATAAGATTTTGCTACAAAGACTTGCAAAAACAATTGACACTTCATCAATACGATTACCAATCGGGAATCTTTTAAAAGAATTGATAATACTGTGAAAAGATAGGAGTGCGGTAACAGGAACAAGTGAGTTTCGCTAGACTCGTGATCTAAGTAGCTAAATTATATGAAGTTTCTTCGTTGGTAAGATACATTAATTTTTCTTTACTGAAAGGCATTTTCATTCATTAATTAGAAATAAAAGTTGGTACATTTACAATTGCGCCCATTTCTACTCATGTTGGCAAAGCTTATGAAGATACTCGTTAATTTACATGTTTTTATGCTTGTTAGAAGTAAATGCATTAACCATTGCATTCATTTGATAGATTAAGTCCTAGATAAATTTATAAGCTACTTTATACCCCAGAAAAGAAAATTCATAAAGCCTCGGATGCAATAACTTCCTACTTGTTGCTATTCATTTAGCTCTACATTCGTCCTTCTATTTTCCGAATAAGCAACAAAAGAAATATGTTTATCATTGCATTCCTTTTATTCAGTCGTACTGCAATACAAAGCAGTTACTCCGTTAGCAAAGTAAATATTTGCCATCCCGAAATATTCGAAACATCTCGGGTTACGGCACAACCGACTGTCACCAACAACGGGCTCCAGATTTATTTACTAAAAATACATGCGGCTGTGCAACGATCATGAAAAAAAGTTTTTCTCGCCTACCAATAAACCTCTTTTAATTATAATAATTAACAATTGTAGCTAACAGACAGATTACTTACGAGTTTCGGTAGTTCCTATTCGCTACGTCACACACACAAACAATGCCGTGTACGTCACAAGTAATTACGGAGCGTGCAACACTTTTCGCATTCTTTTGTATGAGCATGTTTTATGGGTGCATTTTTCGGTGTGAGGTGTTGGTGTCGGGGGGTTTGTAGGGTGGCCGCTTTCATTCTGTAGTCTGTCGCCGGTCGTCGGCGGTCGGCTGACAACCGGCTCAGTAGACCGCTGCCCTCGGCAAGGGGTGGTTGCGCGTTTATCCGGGATGCCGCATTACGGCCCCGCTCGTACGGCCTGTTTTAGTGAAGTTTTATTTTACTAGAACGCTTTTAAATTTCGAAGAGTTACGTGAGTTATTTGCTGGCTGGAAACATTTTTTATTCATAATTTAGAGGTAGAATAATTTATTCAGTATTCGTGAAGGTGAAATTAACTTATTCTCTGTAGTATTTTAATTAAATGAGAAGACAATTCCAATGGGATTCTACGGTATATTGTACCAAATAAAACAAATCTATTACCGTGCTTATTTATGTTACTTTAATGCATTTATTATCAATCCATTTTATAATAGTATAAGCTTTATCTTCATTTAATTGGTTATTTATTTATTTTATCTGGAATTAACTTTCCATTAAGTTCAAGTTTTTAACCAGCATAGAGAGAGCGTTTGTTCATGTTGCCACCATATGCTGCCACTTGAAAATGTGTACACGCTTTATTTCGTAGAGTTTATTTTCATTTGATAAACTTCACTTGTTATGATATGATAAGCTCTTAAAGTAGTTGAACCTACGACAACAGATACATAGTTGTTACTACGTACAGAGTGAATAAAATAAAATACTTAGAAATGGTGTAACACGAAAATAGAATCTTTTAATAAATTATTTCTAAAAATATGAATAAAATGTAAATCCTTTTTAGATATTAGTAATAAAGATTTGACTAGTTAAGTATGTAAGTTTCTAACTTGAAGTATTTAATGCTTTGTGATATTTTATGAGCTGGGCAGATATAGATTGCAGTCCTACCTACTTAGACGGATTCACATACTAGATACGTATGAAATTAGCATAAACTGTACAAAGCTCTCTATGCGCTCATGTAAAGATTATCCCGGGATCAACAAACGCATCAGAATATGCAAGAATTGGGTCGCAATGCTCTTTATTACAATATACAATACTTTAACATTGTACTATACTATATATACAACTATGATTCTAAATACAAATATTTAGGAACATAGTTGCAAAGCTTTCCTTATGTAAATATTTGGTTCTGTAATGAAAAATATTGAGCTTCGTCGAAGGTTCTCTATTATCTATTTCTATCATATTGGTGGAGTTTTGAGTATTTTTGATTTATATTTATTTAAGTTTGATTTAATAAAACGGAAAATCTTGCCTATTTTAAGTAAGATACATAGATATAAACAGTCTACGGATCTCATATTTATTATATTAAAAAATGAACTTATTTTGTAATTTCAGAAATAAGGAAGTCTTTTTTATATTTAACAAAAAGATAGTACTGACTAGACTGCCTCGGTGGCGTAGTTGTATTGCATGTCCGGTACAATACCGCTCTGAGGTCCTGGGTTCGAATCCCGGGTCGGGCAAAGTGATATTTGGGTTTTTCTGCTCAGTATCAGCCCGGAGTCTGGAATTTGTGCCCGATATGGCGATAGGCTCGCCCCCTATCACATCATGGGACGGAACATACTTGGCGAAAAGTGGGTGCCCTAGTTGCGTCTCTGCATACCCCTTCGGGGATAAAATGCGTGATGTTATGTATGTATGTAAAAAGATAGTAAAGATATGCGGGTAGCATGCACATGATGCTTTAACTTTTGCTTTTAAATTATTCCAAGACAAAGTTAAAACCTTATGTAAATATTTAATACTCCCAAAACATCCGCATTTTAAACAACGAGTTTCGATTTTATTCATATTTTTATCCCTATGAAACTGCATTTTACCCTTAATCTTTAGTCTGTGAGTTTCTGAGTAGAAGTAGTTTCGTTGATATAAACACTAATGTAAACATTTCTTGACGTTATAGAATAACATACATATGTTTTTTATCACTTAAGGGGTGGACAGAGAAACAGGAATTGCAAACGTTTCTTAACGTCAAATAATTGCATCCAAAAATACACACACTTATGCCTCTTGTCTCCGAAGGAGTAAGAATATGCCCCCTACTGGTGCACGCTCTTTGCCGTGTATATTCCGTCCCATGATGTGGTATGTGTGCCCATCGCCATATCAGACACAAATTCCAGACTAAGGGCTGATACTGAGTAGAAAGACCCAATATCTCTTTGTCCGACCCGGGAATTGAATCCGAGACTTCAGCACTGCAGTCGTAACGTAATATAACTACGACATACAGAAATAAGTGAGTATAAAAGGAATATACTGGAGACTGTATTCGCGCCACGTTTTACGAAAGCGTGTGACGTTTGAACACGGCTAGCGAAGCGCTAACCAACTCAGTCACGTCGCTAGCGAGCGATTCATTAACTTTAATGAATCTTTCACATCACACATTTTTTTTCCAATACTGTCTGTTTAGTATTCTATGATAGTTTTAGGTATATTTAGTAGACGAAATAATTTTACGCTGCGGTAAGCTCAGAGTCGTATAATCAACAAAAAGTCTCTTCCGCTAGAGTTGCCCACGTAATAAGTCGCGTTCCTCGATCAGCCTATGTAGATCCGGCCGGCATAGTAGCGTCGACTGCCCAAGGGTAATCATCTCTCGTCAGTCGACATTCTACTGGACCCCACTCCACTTAACATCAGGTATAGTGGGGACACTTTACCTTGCACGTCTAAAAAATAATCTAACGGTCTACATAATAGTTTTTGGCATCTTGTTGGTTACAAGGACGCTGGGAAGATCCGGCACAATCCTGCGACTGTACATAAGTATACGGCAGCTTAAGGCAGCAGTCTTCATGTCTCATGTCCTAAAATAATATGGGAATGTTTGAAATCCGTTGGGTTTTATATCCGCCGCGGTGGCGTCACGGTTGGTGACCGCGATCGCCGCCGGCTCACACCTGAGACCTCTGGGTCAAGGCTTGGAAACGTCGCTTAGGGATTTCCCTATACGGTAGCTTTTATTATTTTACTGTGTAATGCCTTTTCTATGGTTATTATTTTATTCAATTACATTAGGTGCTTTGGTGAAATTAAAAATCTAAAAAGTACATTAAAATAATAAGTTATACTTTTATAACAGTATAATTTGAAACTAACGTCAAAGTACCAGACAACATTAAACGCGTTTTAATTTGGTGCAGATTTTTTTTTCCTAACTGAAGAATGAATACAAACTTATCCAAACAACTTTGTTGTCTTAATATCAAGAATTTCTTAATATCTTAGTCCGATAAATAAGCTAACGTTGAACTTAATTAGTAGGCAGTTTATTAATGTCCAACCATATTTAACCAGTGCCTCTGATTGCAATTTATTGCTTCGATCACAACTTGACTAGTTTGTAGCCAAGTCATAGCTCATGGGTAACTGTACTAGAGTGCTACCTCTAGTCTTTAATATCGACATAAAATTATTATTTTATGTCGATAATCAACATACAAAATAAATTATATTCAAATGGCTTTATTAAAAGTTATCGAAGAGCAAATTATCGGCAATAATTTTCGGTCTCGCAAAATGTATGCTAATTTGAGATTGTCTGTCCCTTTCTTACTTATGCTAAGAACGTTGCGTGTAACTGAGATAGAATTCGGCTGGAATGCGCAAAAAGATTTATGGGTGCGTAGGAAGCGAAAAGCTATGTCGGAATAAATAGTTGGGGTCCTTTGTATTTATCTCTTCTGTATAACGAAGAATTATGTATACGCATGTAAGCGACGACATTATTGTTATGATTCTACGTGGATTTCCTGCTTTAAATACTCATGATTTGAAATAGAATAGCTTTTATAAAATTATATCATCGGAACTTAAATCGGAAGTATCGTGATGGTTGTTACGTCACAAATTGAATTGAGGAAATTTCAGCCTTTCATTGTAATCTAGGACAGTGCACAGCATAATCCCTCCAATTTCCAAAATCGTTTGCAGTAATCTAAACAGTTGCCTTAAGTTGTTTAGTCATAATGACTTGCTTAAGCACCAACTCGGTAGTCTTCGTCTAACGGAGGACAAAAGCCAATTCCGAAGACATCCCCAAGCCGGTCAAGCAACAGAATAAACATAGAATAAGTTTCGACCGTTCTACTCTTGTTTGTATTTGCCCTTAGTGAGTACAACTGCTCTTAATTACTTAGAAAAAAGACTAATCAAATTCAGTATAAAAATTTTGTTAGATTCGTCCGTTTTTCTAACCCTTTTCTCCTTGATATTGCTTCATTTGATATTATAAACCCATTTTCAGATTTACGATTCTACATTTAATCACTTCAATGGAAACTTAATTCCTTAAGAGAATATTATATTTGGCTTGGTTATTTATTTAAGATTTCATATTTACTGTGTAACTGGCATCATTCAGTGAAACTTTAGTAGTAAATGTAATAGGAATTGTCTATAAAGATGACCGGAAACAATATATTATGACAAAATAATCCATCTTTGTGTATGGCAAGCAAAAGAACGAGAGATTTTTTTGCAAAAGAAACAAATTCATGTTTTAGTATAACGGCACTCTAATACCTTTTAGTTTCTTTAACATAGATATCTTAATGTATTCATCTTTGTTTCTAAGTAATTACAATTATCTTTGTACATTTATTAGTCGCTTTGAATAGACTAACTTAAATCGTGCAAATTAAGATTTACCTTGGAGTAAACCGCATTCAATTCCTGTCGGTCTCTTTGCGCAGTAGTTGCTTCACCTAATCGAATCACATCCCAAACTACATTTGCTACGCGGTGGCTTACACTCAAGACTTATCATCGTCAAAGATACATCTGGCGACAAATGTGTTAAATTAACAAATCATTTAATTTGTCTTTGTTAATCTTTTACTGCCGATAGCCTAGTTGGTTGGTGAACGGACTGCCGAGACGAATGTCCGCAGGTTCAAATCCCAAGGGCACACACCTCGAACTTTTCTAAAAAAATATGTGTGTATTCTTTGTGAATTATCGCTTGCTTTAACGGTGAAGGAAAACATCGTGAGGAAACCAGCACACCTGAGAAATTCTCTATTAGAAATTTTCGAGGGTGTGTGAAGTCTACCAACCCGCACTAGGCCAGCGTGGTGGACTAAGGCCTAATACCTCTCAGTAGTAGAGGAGGCCCGTGCCCAACAGTGGGACAGTATATAATACAGGGCTGATATTATTATATTATTAATCTTTTACTGGTGGTAGATCTCTCATATGTGACAGTCCACCGCAATGTTTATTTCTGCCGCCAAGCAGCAATGTTTAGTCATTGTTGTGTTCCAGTTTGAAGGACATTGTAGCTAATGTAACTACTGGACATAAAAAGACTTAACATCTCATGTCTCAGGATGGCGAGCGCAATGGACTACCAAACAATACTTTGTAATTCAAGGTGTTGGATGGTGTTTCAACTGCTTATGAGCGGTCGTATTGTTTACCATCAGGCGAACGGGAAGCTCGTCTCGTTATTCATAGCAATAAAAAAAAACTTCATGTGTTGTCGATGATATTCAAGAAGCATGCATTATAAGAAGTAAGCATTAAGACTAAAAACGTAAACGTAACTTTCCGAAGCATAGTCCGTTGCCTGAAGCACTGAAGCATCGCGCAGACAACTAAGTAACACAATTTTATTTCTAAATAACCGCGCATTAATCAAAATATCTTACTATTTATCCTTAATTAGTTGTTGCTCGTCGCTTCGCCCTCGTGAAAAAGATTTTTAGATATGAAAGTCCTGCTTCATATTTAGAGACGAAAATTTAAAAAGTTGTTTTAGCTTTTATTGTGGTAATAAGAACCCCTTTTTTAGTTTTTCTTCAATATCTATTAATGCACAGTCATTGGTCTGCTAAAATGTTATTATTTATGTAAAAAGTAGATATTTTACATTCAAACTATTTAGTATTCGTTATTTTGTAAACAAAATTGAACCGGTATAATAGACTCAGAAGCCAACGCTTTCGATTATTAATAAGTCGCCATTCTAATCACCAACGTTGAATATTCTGTTCACTAAATTAACGCCCACGAATTTCCGATTTAATAAATAGCTTTAATTCCAACAACACCAGGCATAATCAATACAACTTATAATTTGAAACGTATTGAAGGCAAAGGGTTGAGGTATAATGATGTAAAAAACGTCTCAGAGGGTCTACTTCGAAAAACGAAATCCATAGTTTCGGATGACGGATAGCACGTTTTGTTACTATGAAGTGTTACGGATCCGATGACGGTTTCGATGACGGATCCGATCCGTTCATCGCAATATTTCAGATATGGAATTTCTAAGAACTTGTAGGGTTTCGCCATCCCTTTTTATAACCATCTGCGAGGATAAAAAAAATACGGGGAATTGATCCTACTACTAAGGTAAGCTACAGAACGGTGACGGATCCGAAGTAATTTGGTAGTAAAGTTAAATCCGAAGTTAGTCGTTTTTTCGTTTCCTACCGACGTTTCGACGTTCGTTTTTCGAAGGAGACCCTCAGATACGTCGACGTAATCCGATTCTCCAAACGAGCGCGGGCTGGTGACTTTTGTGGTATGTTTTATTTTCTTTGGCCCTAGATTATTTGCTCTGACGACTGAATCGAAAGTCAGTTGCATCGGTTTAGTTTCAAAATGATTGTAAATCCGTTGGTTAGGGGTCGTTGTCACTAGCTTTAAGTTTTAGGTCATCTTGTTAACATCTTTGAGGCAAATAATTCAATTTTACGAATATCTATTCATATAAGTAACGTACAGAGGCATTTGTAACGTGAGGAAATATCAATATATAAATATTAATTCAAAACGATATATTATAATACAAAAAATGAATTTCTTTGAACGATTCAAAAAAGGTTCGATTTAACGTTATTTTCACTTTTGTACTGTACTAGCGAAACGAAAATCAATACAGGTGGCAATTAAATATAGATTTAAACTCATACGCGCGGATGTCGCAGTTCCCACGGCATCGTGTATGACAACAATGCTATACGTGTTGTTCATTGAATTGTATACTAAAATATTTATTAATCTGTTCCTTCTATTGTATAAATATTAAATATCTCTGCCTTAATACGATAAGTGAATAATGTATTAAATATTTCATCTGATGGAACACACTTGGTGAAAACTGGGGATGTATGTTTGCACCTCTGTCTACCCTTTCGGAGATAAAGGCGTGTGTGAACAATATTTTCTTGTTTTTTATTACTGACTATAATTTCTGTCGCGTAAGATGTAATAAACGTAAGTAAATGGAATAAACCATTTAATGAATATTGTTCTAGCAAATATGCGGGCTTTTCTTACGTTGGTACAATTTGTTTATCGTCTCTTGTTTACTACCTACACGTGACCGAGGATAGCAAAATTTCATGAATATTTACCCAAAGGAATAACAGTTTATAAAGAAAAAGTTGCGTGCTTTCTAGATTTTGTTACATTGTTATGTTAACATAGTTTTATTTAAATTAGGAATACGTTTAACTATGAAGTATTAGGAATAGTTAAATAACCTATATCCCTTGCTTTAGTATAATGATTTCTTATGTTGACACGAATGTATAAAACTATTTTACAGATTTGATTGCGGTTTTTTATAAATTTTCTAAAATAGTTTTATTTAATAGCTCTAAACTTAATGCTAGTCAAAATCAATAGCTTATGAAATTCTTACATTATTAGAACGTTAATTCCACATTTAGATGAGTCTTGTATTGTAAAACTAATCACAAATAAAACAATTATAGATCATAAAAATATTTGTCTTGGCACGAGAATCGGACTCGCAAGTTCTTATACAGCTGGTTGACAGAAAGAAATATTCAGGAAGTTTACGGACGTAGGCAATTTGGTTTCTTATATATTCATATTATTATGTTTGAAAAGGTCACGTATACTAAATACATCTAAAAGATTCTAATTATTATGTCATTTTATAATTCCACTGCCTCGGTGGCGTAGTTGTATTGCATGTCCGGTACAATAGCGCTCTGAGGTCCTGGGTTCGAATCCCGGGTCGGGCAAAGTGATATTTGGGTTTTTCTGCTCAGTATCAGCCCGGAGTCTGGAATTTGTGCCCGATATGGCGATAGGCTCGTCCCCTATCACATCATGGGACGGAACATACTTGGCGAAAAGTGGGTGCCTTAGTTGCGCCTCTGCATACCCCTTAGGGGATAAAATGCGTGATGTTATGTTATGTTTATAATTCCACGGACCCGGGTTGACAAAAACACTAATATGTACTTATGTATACTTTTATTTATTTGGTAAAAAAACAGAACAAATTATGACTTAAAATAAATGAATGTAAAATAAGGTTCTTAATCTAACACAGTTTCCACTAATAGGTAATACATTCATAGAAGAGAGTAGAAATACACATATAGAAACCATTGTTGGCAAAACATGAATTCACTTTGTTCACTAATTAGCCTGTTATAACTTAAAATTCTTCACCATTCCATACAAAATGTATGTCATTGTTAGTGTATATCATTACTCGTTATGTAGAACCGCATACCCAAACTTTTTGGAAACACTGTTAGTTTCTTTATTCTTACAACAATTTATGTATTACGAAACGAAACTGCGTAGTTGGTCTATTTATGAAAAGAATTTTCTAACATATTATATTCCTTTAGAGTGCCATTTATAACAGCCTACGGTAATGATGAACGCGAAATATCTAAGTATCATATGGCAACAATGAACACCACCAAATATCTAAGTATTTACCAAGTTTTTTAGTCTGAAAACTCGCTGTTTGTTTATCAATATAATTACAACTTTAATTACAAATTATAATTATTACTTCAACATTAATCCAAACTTTCTAGTTCCATGAATAAAAGGTACATTTCAAATTTTATTGCATAACGTAAACCAATTACTCGGTGTTAACTAGAGGTTCATTTGTAACTTACCGTTCATTGGAACTTAGCTTTTACGTTATTATAGTTTACCTCAGACATTTGTACAAATAGCAAGTCTTTGTATTAATTGTGTTCTCTAATGGTTGCTTTTAGAATAATTAAATGACTCGGTATCGCCTAAATCACAATTATCGGGCTGTTAAACGCTGTGAAGTTTAAATGATAGTTAGCATTGAGGTTTATGACTATTGATTCATATTCTAAACGCACCTTACTTAAATATTTTAATATCACCATTATATATATAAGAGGCTTGAAAATATGATATAGATATTCGTAGTTCGGCGGTATAGCGCGATACATTTTGGTTTTAGGCAAGATTTCGCCCCGAGCGACCTCTTGGTTAGACGTAAATTAGATCCTCATTAGATATGGTATCCTGATAATATTTCGGTTCATTGGACTGCGTTTTAGGCACATAATATATTAATTACATATAATATTTTGTTACGTATCTTACTGGTAAACAAACGTGTATGCTTAATGTAGTTTCATACATTAATAAGAATAAGATTTTTATTTTCCCTTTTCTCGTATTTGTATGATATACTTATTTCCAATACGTGACTGTACGACATATTTTTTGCGTGTCTCGTGTATTTTGTCGCGTTTAACGAACGGCGACCGTCGTATGTAAAACCGAAGTCGCAATGCTGATATTTTATTCAAATTAGTATTATTCCGAACGCTTTCAGGTGAAAATATTTATTTCATATCATCGATGATATTGTCTTTGTTATAAATACTGTCAATTATGAGAACCACAGGGTAAAATTTTCTGTACTGAAAATGATACCGTACAATTAACAACTTTTATTGTAAAACGCTCGTATGTCAAAATAAATTTAAGAGATTGAGGGAAACATTGTGGTTTTATTATCTCGCGTCGTTTGTTTGATAATAAAATTCAATAAATTTAACTCCATTATATAATGTGCGGTGCGATAAATACATTCGGGATACAGATGGGAGGAATCGTAAATAATTTTAACCACTCGTTATTGTGCATTGTGTTATATTCAAAATGTCTTTTTCATTCCAATGTTTATTCAATAAATATTTTTTTTTACCAAAGAACATTGTAACCAGAACTTTAGTTTAATGCATGTGTGTTTTACTTTTTGTAAATTAGGCGCAAATATTATAAAGATTACGATGACATACATACCATGATTAGGTATGTATTATTAAAGGTGCCTCATTGTGGAAAATTCGTATTTCTATTTGTATCACTATCCCATCGATTAAACGATAAGTAGATTCAATCAAATGAAACTGCAGGCAATATTTTAGCATACAATCCGCATGTCAATGTTGATGCAGCACATTCTTCATTATAAACTGTCACACTGTAGCTCTAAAGATAGCGAACTCAGCTTCCTTTTATGACTTTTCCTTGACATTTCCCCGTAGGGAGAAATATAACCTGCCTATTGGATTTACATAAAGCCTGGATGGGTTTGAGTCTTTATGTCACGAGTAATTTTCTGTTTGGAAATGTTGGCATGACACTGAAGGAATTTTGCATTGGAATGTCGACTTTATTATTAAACTAGCTTTTGCTCGCGGCTCCGCCCGCGTTATAAAGTTTTTCAGGCTAAAGTTTTCCATTATAAAAGTAGTTGTTTCCCGGGAGCCTATGTTCTTGCCAGGGCTACAAACTGTCTCCATACCAAATTTTATCTTAATACGTTGGGTAGTTTTTGAGTTTAAGACGTTCAGGCAAACGGATGCAGCGGGGGACTTTGTTTTATAATATATTTTTTTAGAACTTTTTAAGAGGAATAATCCCGACATACATCATTGTTGCATAACTTTAACCGTTTACGCAGCGCACGCAACGGAAGCTCTCAAAACTAATAAATTGTCCCCGTATTTGTAACATGTTTCATTACTGCTCCGCTCCTATTGGTCATAGCGTGATGATATACAGCCTATAGCACCCCACAAATAAAGGGCTATCCAACACAAAACGAATTTTTCAGTTCAAACTGGTAGTTCCTAAGATTAGCCATTACTGCTCCGCTCTTATTGGTCATAGCGTGATGATATATAACTTAGAGCACTCCACGAACAAAGGGCTATCCAACGCAAAAATATTTTTTCAGTTTGGATCGGTAGTTCCAGAGATTAGCCATTGCTGCTCCGCTCCTATTGGGTATAGCGTGATGATATATAGCCTATAGCAATCCACAAATAAAGGGCTATCCAACGCAAAAAGAATTTTTCAGTTCGGACCGATAGTTCCTAAGATTAGTAAACAAATATAATGAGAAAGCTTCGAACTGCTAAGCTATCGGGAGTTACACGTGTCATTGTGAGTCAACCATAAAAGATAGACATATGCTGTCGTGGGATATATTTTACATAATTTTAAGGAGAACATTTCCGTCATACATGATTTCTATGTAGCTTTAACCATTAAGGTTGCACACGCGACGGAAGCTTAAAAATGGAGTAACTTCTCCCGTTTTCCCAACATTTCCCTTCACTGCTCTGCTCCTTTTAATTGTAGCGTGATGAAAAGTATACTATAACCAGCACAGGAGTATGACAAATAATTGTACCAAGTTTCGTTAAAATCCGTCGAGTAGTTTTTGTTTCTATAACGGTTATACAGACAGACAGACAGACAGACAGACAGACAAAAATTTAACTAATTGCATTTTTGGCATCAGTATCGATCCCTAATCACCCCCTGATAGTTATTTTGGAAATATATTTCATGTACAGAATTGACTTCTCTACAGATTTATTATAAGTATAGATAATAGGAAATCGTTTATAACGATTTTGTCAAACATACTATGGCAGTGTCGTAATTTAATTACCGAAGTATTTTATATCAATTTCCATAATAAGTTATCTTTTCGTTGTCGAGTGTTCATAGTAAATTAAAACTTATAAAATTAAATATTCCATTAGTAACATTTGTATTTTGTCACAAATGTCCTTTGTTTTATTTGTAGTATATTTAAACTCGCTATCGCTGTGTGAATCCTTTGGTGCATTATGAATGATACTCTGATGGAAATCTCGTAGGCTAAGCTGGATTTATCGCTAGTTCTACGTATGCATCGAACGCAAATATTTACATATTTCGATTTTCCTGTACGCGCCACAGTTTCGAACATACAAAGCTTATTAATTAATGCATAAATTTCCTATAACTTATAAGATATGTAAAACCTTACTAAGTTTGTTCAAAATGTTATTTAAGTAGGATATAATACCTTCTGTGATGTATACACGAAGCGGAGCTTAGGTAACGTAAGGAAATTTTGCGGTTTATTATAAAGTAGTATTATATCTTAAAAATTTTCCCTCCTTTTTTATAAAGTCAGTCATACTCATTTGACTTTGTGAATTTTCCTGTTATAAAAAATGTCGGCTTATGTGAGTACAAACGGCCACCTGGCTGATATTAATCCTTTTTGGGAATACTTGCTGTTAACCCCCATCAACGCTTGATATGATGTATGCATGGGATGGAATGTATTCTCTTGAGATACGATGGGGTATATTGTGTGAGGTTTGCATAAATTATATATGGTTATTGCAATGTCCCTTATTTTGAACTTGAGATTCCACGGCCTTTGACAAATAATAAGCCTATAAATATGACATTAGAACTTTATTGAATAGTTGATCTATACTAATATTATAAAAGGGAAATGTTTGTAGTGGCTAATCTCTGCAAATACTGAACCGATTTAATAATTCTTTACTAGTAGGAAGGTACATTTATGCTAGAGGATACTTTTATCCCGGAACTTTTTTTTCACGTAGGCGAAGCTGCAAACAACAGCTAGTCCTCTATAAATCTACATCTGTAAAGTAATGGCAGTTTAGATATTCATGATGACATTAAAGATGTGAGACTTACAAAATATGACATTTACCCACGTATTTCTTAGACATTGTGTATAGAACAGTAGTTTACCACAAGTTTGAGCAGACCAAAATATACCTACTCTATATACATTAACCGCAAATATGACACACAAAATGAACAAAAATATTTGAATTAATAAAGTTACGTAAGAACTACTTGAACATTATCTGTGGGCTTTCCATCCAACTTTTCTCGTTAGTGTAATATGTTAATGTTAAGTAACAATGTGAGAGCCTCTGGCAATGTTTCATTTAGTTACACATGATAATATTATTACCTGAAACATAAAACCTAAAAACACACTTTGAAACGAGGTCATTAATATTTTAATTTGCTGTTTGATTAAATTCGTGAAGGTTACAGTATATATTTCGAATTATTGCTGAGAATGCTCAAATATGAATATGAAAAGGATTTCGTTAAAAAAGCGGCACTCCGCATACTAGCAATACATAGCACATAAGTTCCGAAAACCAGTTTCAACTTTTCACTACAGTAGAAACTTGACTAATGTTCTAAGCACCGATCAATAATTGGCATCTTGCATCACTTACGCGGTATTCACAAGACTAGTAACTCAGTATTGTAAAATCCGACGCTATCCTTTTGATTTTAAACCTTTCTATAAAAAACGTTTAGATATTCAGATCATGAATATGAAAGCAGATTAAACATTAGTCATAACTTAAAACCGGCAACAACAGGTATTGCAACCTTTGTATCCACCCACAGAAAGTTGAATAACTCCCCTTTCCCGTTTTATTGCGGGACGGGTTCACTTTCAACCCATTGTCCAGTGTGCGTCAATGGCAAACCAGAACGTCTATTGACACATTGTGTTTGCAACAACATATTATGTCGTGTTAAATTGTTATTTCTGAACAGACAGTCTTGTCAGAACTTCCAAGGCTTCTACATTTTTTTATTGACAAAACTAACTTTAATTGATAGTAATTCTTAAATAGGTCTTTCATAGTATATATTCAATTTATATTACAATAGATTAAAGCATAGAACAATGTACCCAAAATTCGCATTTAAACTGATTGTCTCAATAATCCTTATAGTCGGCCAATCTTCATGTTTCAGTAATCTTTACGAAGTTAATCACGCTCAACTGAACGTTGTAAATTCGGTAAATTAATAACCTATAATGAATCAAAGGATCTTACGGGTCCTTGTTTTGTACCCATTAAAAGCCAAGAATTTTTCATTAAAAGTCTTTTGCTTGTCTCTTGTTACTTTGAATATAATTTGAGGCATATTTAATTGCTATGAACATTTTACTATTTCAGAATTGTTGGTTTTATTTTGTTACAGTTTTATTAGTGATTTTGTGGATTAAAGTTTTATAGTTATATTTTCTATACGAGTATGACAATAAAAAGATTTGTGTGCTTAAAATGTGGCAAAAAAAACATGACACTACTTTATGTCGTTTTATTGGGATTAGTTGAGAGACCAACACGTGACGGACGCATCAATCACAAGCATCAAAATTAAACGACATCGACTTACGAGTCCCTGTTTTAGGGATATTCTAAGGGAGCTGTACTTTAAATATCTAATTAAAACACATAAATGTGTAACCCAGATATCCATTTATATTTAACAGTTAACAAATGACAAACTATATCAAAAACGACTGTAAATAAAGACAAAGTATCTCGCGAAAGTATCGTATTGAATTCACTATTCCGCAAACAAAATGTAACATATTGAGGAAAAATGCACCTAATTTCGAAACGATCGAATACAAATCGATTCAAATAGAAGTATCAGCCTACGACCAACCTTGCGGATATCCTTAGGGTAAAGTCAATTTGGATTTAACTAAAATTACCTTTGCCCATAAACGGATATCTTCCGTTTGAATTGTTCTTATAACTTGATTAGGAGCTTGGGTATGCCAAAATTGATTTACAACAGTTTAAAACTGAACCCTTTTCTATTAGATTACTTGAGCTTAATGGTCTCGGGATTATCCTTTAACGCCTACTGCATTGGCGTATGGGCTGAATGATTAAAACCTTATTGGATGGGTATAAATAGATATTGCCTTTGACTAATGTGCCTGGTATAAGTATTAAAGAGGATTGCGCATTAGGAATACGTAATTTTGTCATAAAATATTAACTTATTGTTGGCTATTATTAGAATTAAAATTTAGTAGTAATTATTTTATAATTCATTGTTCTGGTATTGCTTCTGTTTACGAGGCGTAGTGACGTATTACATAATATTGTAGCGCTTTTTGATATTATTTTTTAAAAATATCTATTATTGTAGTAATTCTTGCAAATATGAACTCTAGTACAAGCTAATTATTGCAATACAAAATAGAAAATCTAGCAAGTATTTCAATTAACGCTGCAATTGATTTTTACTTAAAAGTAAGATCAAACTTCTCTCTGCTAAAGAAAACTGCGCTATAAATTAAAATTACTACAAACGATACGACCTAAGTTTCCTGTGCTATAGACGTCTTTCAAACTAAGTGGTAACATCGCTGAGAAGTTGTTGAAAAAACTTGCACTACATTAACGTCAGAATATTTATTAAAATCGTAGGAATAAATTCGATTATAATTGTTTGTATTCCATTAAGAAGATTGTTAATAAAAGTAATTAACCAATTATCTAGATGAGTAACTGCTTGACGAGGATTTATCTCATTACCGCACGGCTTGTAGACGCGCGAGATTAGATTTTAATAATAAATTCTGTATTATCTTGAGCCTATTATGTTATTAATTTCTGCGGATATACTTTAGCTTTGTGTTTGTAAGGGCGTCTTAAAATATTGAGTCTGAAATTATATTGTTGTTAAGAAAATGCTTATACAAAATGAGATTTTTTGAGTTTCGTAAATGTGATTTCGCAAGGTGTGGCACTTTTTTGAGTTTTGAATGGCGTTTGGACATCGATCAAATTACTCAGAAAAAAATATACTATAGAATAATATAGACCAAATACTTAATTTGTAGTCTGATTTCAAATCTTATCCTTGTTAAATAACGAATAAAAACCGATTCTATTCCTATTAAATATCTCTTCACAATGACTAGATGCCATTAAAATATGCGAAATTGTATATCCTTCAACGAATTTATTTCTAACTACACTCAGATTTCAACCACTGTAAGGTGATCTTAGACTGTAATATTATTAAATTAAATGGAAAGTTGACAGCAATTTGGAATCCGGCCCTTCTGAAACTTTATTGACTTCTATCACAGTTCAGACGCTCGAATTTATTACCGTTAAATTAATACCGTAGTTGATTGTCTCTAATAACTATTGTACCTTTATTGTTATTCCCGAAATTTGATTAATTCGTACATAACTTCCTAATTGTGTTAAAATTTAAGTGTTGTTTTAAACCATACGTAGTAATGATAGATATTTTATGTAAACAGTACGAAAATTATGGTGGATAATAAACCTATCTACGGTACCTGTGTGCATTAACTTGTATGATGTAATGTATTTATATGATGCTGACTAAAATACTCATAAATAATATAAATATAAAAGTAAAGTATGTCATTTGTAAAACATAAGTACAAGATAATTCCACTTAAAAGTAAATGACATATATTTCTAGTGAATAAATTATTTCAGTCTGATTTACAAATAATGTGTTTCAGATCGGATAAAAGATTCACCTACCTACGAAACTTTCAAGTCTGTCGTAACTTAGAGGTGCCACTAACGTAAACTTTCCGGTTTAGGTTCATAAAGTATAGCAGCTGCGGGGGAAGCAGGGGCTAGGATTACATTCAGTACCGCTTTGACGTCACCCCTTTTCCACTTTATCAAAATGTGGCGCAAGCTGATTTTTTCGTATCGCGCTCGGTCACCTGTCAAATCATGTCTCCTTTGTATAAGTAGCTCACAATATTCCATATTGCGTTGTCGCCTTATTTGCAATTCGAGTATTTGTCTCCCAAAGACCCTGGAAGTAGATAAAAGTGTAAATTCCGCTCACTGAGAAAGTTTGCAGTAGCCGGTATATAAACTGGAAATAAATTTAAAACTTTGCGCGTGGAGAGTCTGTTATTTTTCTGGAATAACTTTCAATAAACCGGCACTGGGATTTTATTTGTGATTGATGTCACAGTGGGTAACGAGTTATTAGGTATTTCAGTAGCCATTGTGTGGAATTCGCTTAATTTTCCGCTTGAACGTTGGGCTGAATAGTAACGCTGTTAATGGGTTCTTCCTGCTCTTTCATTTTCAAAATGAAGTCTCGGAATGAATGAATTTTTTCTTTTGTATTGTCTAATTATACACTTAATTTCTTTGTTAAATGTCGATCTTATAACGATAGTAATTATTTAAGTTGATGAAAATATAACTATCAGATAAGTTGATGGTTTTAATTTACGGAACTACAAGTTCCCTTTTGCTACAGCAAAGGTTGACAGTGCCTTTATCGAATAAAGTGAAGTAATCAAAGGAGTTCCCCGTTGTTTGCGGTGTCAATAGAGAACAGAAAACTTTATTATGAGCCGTCGTAGGACAATCTATGCGGAAAGTGATAGGGGTGGAAAATGGATTAGATACAAACATTTGTATAGGAATACTAGAGTATTGAGTTTCATATTGGATAACTGTGTTTGCTATCACGAATTTGGTTTATAAATGGTACAAATAATATAACATATTAAAATATTAATTCAACACTATTAGGCAGGTTTTACAATATTAATTTCAGGTAAGTATGTACCTTAGTCTTTTGTATCCCAAACGAATGCTCAATAAAAATCCTTACACACAAAAAAATATAGCAACATTTGTACTTAGAAACATACAATCTTGAATAACAGTGATGAGCTCTAAGAAAATATTTTAAAATATGTATCCTAGTGTAAAGTCATATAGGTAACGTAGTTTATTTCAAGAATATTATTAAATCGATAACCTTGTACACAAGTCTGGTACGGACGCGTCCTCAACTCCGTATTTCCGATTGGCTTCTGTCACATTTGCTCCCCGATCTATATCTAATGCCACATGCCATTGTGAAGATTCGATAGTGTTATAAGTATAAGTGACGTTCGTGACCTCTTTCAAGAACACGGGATATTTATTAAAGAGCATTTATATGAGGGATTTTTACGAAAATATTCCGTAGGCAATATTAGCGGGTATTTTATGTAATGTATTTTCTGTGTTTGAATTCTGTTACAATACGTTTTCGGAGGGCACTTAATTATAGCTCTTATTTGTAGACATTAAGGAGTTGGTATATAACTGCTCTCGTGGGCAGCTGTCGTGGAAACGTGCAACTTCGATACATTCAGAACACACCTTTAGTACTTGAGGAACTTTCAAAGCATTACATTTGCAGAGCACCTTAAGGCGCTTGCACTAGACGCTTGTAGGAGTATGGTAATGGCCACCGATGTTTCAAAGTCTTGTTCAGTTATCAGTTATGACTTTGTATACAAGTAGTTATAGTCTGTATAGTCATGTGAATAAAGTTCACTTCACCTTACAGTAATAACACTAACAACTTTAGTACAGAATGTATAATATGAAAGGGTTTTCTCAGTAATTAATACCTCCAAAAGTAACAAAGTTAAGACCAGTACTTCTACGTAATATTATGTTGTAATGAATATTTGATTTATATACGTTAGTCCTTTTAAACATCGGAAACTTCTTATAAATTGTATGTTCACGTTCCACATACTGATTTTGTGTTACAAGATATAACAGGAATCTTACTTGTCACGGTAAAGGGAAATGTTATAAATTCGTGGATATAACGTAATTACCCGAGAAATTACCAAATTATTAATTTTCCTGTTCCCATACATCAAACATTTTATATTCATTACGAACATTTTAATAAGGTATACTTAATAAGCTATAATATACTTTCCATTTCACAATAATCTTCCTTATATTGGTGTTCATGGTATTATGAATCATTTTCATGGTAGCGTCTCTAAACGACGATTAGGGAACATGTTTCTGTGGATCGAAACATTCTAATTAACAATTTTATGACAGCGTTTATAATGTCAACCCTTCTTGGGAATATAGGTATGATAGTAATCAACACCCATATGTCCTGACATAAAATCATTTCTAAAAAAGTAACCTTAATATTAAGCGAAGTGATACTCTATGCAGACGCTAATTTAATCTAAAATCATTCAACGAATTATTTGCTATTTCTACCAAAAATCAAAACATGTTCCAATTATTACTTTTTAAAATTAAAAAGCAAAATAATTAATGAGTATTATGTCATTAATTATTCATATTTTCCGCGTTCCATTAGCATGAATAAAAGTCGTCAATATTACACCGAAAGCCGTGATGCGAAGTCTTCATTATGCATTTCATTTCACAAGTGATTTTATTTGGCAGATTCAATGAATTATTTTAAAAATACCTACTTTAATTGGTTACTTTCAAATACAAAATTTTCTTTAATTATAGTAGTTTTTCAGTACCTGCGCTATATAAAGATGTGGGATACAAAAAAATATCTTTGCGAAATGGACATCATTGTAAAAATGCTTATTTTTTATGTATGCGCTTGAACTCTAAAGTATTGAAGTTTAAGTCTGAATCATATACCTCTGGTTTAAATTACTACGATCATTACATGAGAGCGACCACTCACCATCAGATTGGTATGGTTACAAAATCGTCTGTTTGCTAAATAACGATGATCTCAAGATGCTGACATTAATTCGACAGCGTTTCAACTACTATCGCGCTTCAGAGTGATACTGAGTTGCATCTATTAACACGAACTCAAGTGAATAAAGTTCAAGATGTAATACGCCAACTCAAAAGCGTTTTTAATAACGCATTTCTATTAACTTACATTTTCGTATCTCAACTCTCTGTGTAGAATTTAAAAATATGTAAAATTCCCGCATGCTATTCCTGGACCGATATTAAGCATTCCATTCAGTACACATGACGGTGGCCGGATAATTTCACTTCAGACGAAATTCCCAGGGCAACGGCGCTCCACATATACTGCCCGAGTAAATTTTGTCAATATTTGGTTACTTACATCAATAGTTTCGTTTTTTATTGTTAAGATTAAACGTCTCATAAAAGAAGACTGTATATGTAGAACATGTATTATACTTATTGAGTGTTTTGTCTTTTAATGTCAAATGATATTTAATATCAGAGTAAACGAGACAAAATATTGTATAATTATGACAGGCTTAAGTATACAGCGTTTATAAGTTAGGCTATAATGGATGTCAATTATTGTTTTATTTATATACTTCTACTTAAATGTATGAAGTTCTAAAAAAATACTTAGTCTCGGTTATAAGATGCTCCCATGAGTAATTAATGTAACTAAATATTTTATAGGTTTTATAAAATATACAAACGATTCTTTAAATGCTATAACGTTGTATTGGTAGTATGCTCGTTATCTTTCAAGTGTTTGAACATTCAACCATTCGAATAGTGGTTCTTAAAGATCGACTATATTTTTTATTTGTCTAACGTTGCGAAATCGCTGTTGCTATAAGAATGAAAATTGTTCATTCATTTTAATGTCGTGTTTTTTTTTAATAAACTACACACGTACTAGTAGTACTGTAGAATACTATAGGGAATAGAAAAATACGCTAAAGTCAACTTTTCGTACATGCTTAAAGCAACATATAGGTACATACAGTACAGTACCCGGCTTCTGAACTTTTCCTACAGCAAAAAGGATTTCGGAACAAATGTTTATGGCGAGTTTTTGGCTTATTTTGTCGTCCAAAACTTTTCTTATAAAGACTCAGCTATTTACATACGATTTAGTATATAATGCTATTAAAATACCGTGTAGGGTTTGTGTTACGCGCCTTTAGTCGCGAATTAGCCGAGGTGATACCTCCGCCTAGCTAGAAACAATGGTGCGTAAGTCTTCGCGTCTGGGGGAATTTTAATATCAATTTCAGAGCTTTGTGCAGTTTTGTTTATAAATAGATTACAGATATTAACTTCTGGTGGCATGTTATCTTTTATGAAATTCCTTATGATCGAATTGTTTTATGTTTTGTTTCAATTTAATTTTAAATGGTTTCCAGCTGGTACGTAACTATATTGGTTAAACATTTTGTTAATACAGATATCGCGATTACACTAAAAATGTGAGTGATAATAGTGGTAGCCAATTTATAAATGACGTATCAAAATGTTAGCTTGTGTGTGTCAACCAACGGAAACGGCGTTACTTTTTAAAGGAGGACCACCTGTAGCTATGGGGCCACTTGGCGCAAGTAAAATACGTCAGAACAACGCCGGGGCTATGAAAGCCATCAGACTTATGCATAAACCAGACGCGCGTTTCAATGACGAGGTCAAAGAGAGCTTGCCGTCGCTTACTTCGTCTCCATCCTTCATTAACTCTACTGGAAGTCTATTGAATCTAAGAAAAATAGAACGCAAAGCGAAATCAACGAAGATTCACGTCAACCCGGTGTGCTCAGACAGCGTTGGCAGCAGCGATGATAGCATTCGATCTAAAAACCTAAACTTAAAATGGAACGGCAAGAAAAAAAGGCTCAAGAATGAAAACGCCAAGAGCCACAGAAAAGACGAACGTAAAAGTGATAAAAATGATCCAATTAGTAGGGACGGGGCCAAAGAGGATAAGAAATCGATATCTTGCTTCAAAATGAGAAGTTCTGAAGATAAATCACGTTTGGACGAAGATCGAAAATTGGGTAAAGAGAATTGTACAAACGAGAACGCTAGTAATTTGATGAGTTCAGGAAAGCCCGATGTGATTAACCATTCAAGAAAAAATAGCAAGGAAATATTAGTTGATGAGAGTACCATGACGGACCAGACGTTGTTAAAAACTGACCAAACTGGAAAGACTGATACTGCTATAGAAATTAAGGGCCACGAGGTAAGTGATTTTTTATGCAAATGATAAGTTAATCTTAGCATTACATTAAATGACGGACTGAATAGAATTTGTTGTTATGTCGACATTTGGATAGAATAGATTAACAAAGTAACAAGAAAATCTTAAATACAATCATTCAGTTGTATACGGAACACGGTTCATTATCAGGATTTCGATCACCGTCTGCGCGATTCAATCTGTATGCTAATGAAACCGGGAACATTCTGAGTTCGCACTCATCTCTTCCCCTCATTACTACCCGTCTGGCCTGCTGGTAATAAGGCCAAAATTCAATGGGGCATTCATTATGCTTGGACTGTTCAGAATTTGATGCTGCAGTAGACCTAAACTTAATATTGTTTTGAGTCTTGAAGATGATGGGAAGTTTTGGCTTTACTTCAACTTGTGGATAATTCTGTCTGACTCACACTTTATGTAAAACATGAAATATTTTCGTGTGATAAATTGATTTAAGCTTATTGCTTAATTATATTGTGGGCGTGTTACGTGCGCCGCCGATGTATTATGCAATGCCTTTGTCCGTCTTTATGATTGACAGATTGACGACTGATAAACCGTCTTCCGTCAGCATGATGTATTGCGCGAAAGGTAGCAGAGCATGTATTATTGGCATGTCAGGGTATGATTTATTTATTTCAGTCAATTAGATATTTTTACTTCACGAATTATCAACGCTGCCTACATAATTGACAGCCTGAGTTAGGATGCCGTAGTTATTAAAACTGTATAATATCATATGCGCATCGTACTAATTGAGTAAAATACGAGTTGGTATTTATATATTGGATGTGACAGCTGTAAAGTTCTAACTTCAGCTGTTCAAACTCCTTAACTATATTTCCGTTGTATGACCAGTGCTCGTTTGGAAAATGTATGAGAATGACATTCTGTGTTAATTTTGTGCCGCTTCCTAAACAACGAGATGGCATAGAATATTGCATACATAATAATTTGAATGTGGACAGTTCTTGTTGCGAGGAATCAAGTTTCCCTTACTAATTTGGATCATGTCTCATGTGGAGATAATTTGTGAAATTATTGAAAGTGCGCTTATCGAAACAAATTTTTTTTCGATGGAGTATTTTTATGATTGTGATAACATAGTTTGGATTTCCACTGTTGCTTTTATATTCATTGGTAAATACTTTTATATACTGTACATACATTAGTATCTCAAGTGATTGATATTCATGTTACAAATTACGATCAATGTTATCTAACATCGTATCATAGGCAAATTTGCTTTGTGAAACTATTGGGTATTAGTTTCGCTTGTGATTAACCCTTCGAATATCTTTGTACCTGAACCTCGTACCTCGTCATATACATACCATTCATAAAACACTTTTACAGAATTCCATTCTAAAAATGAATTCCTAATAATCATAATAACAAGAAGAAATTGTTAAATATATTTTTTCTTGATTATCTTAGAATGTTTTGGCAATTATTTTTTATGATAGGCACTTACGAAATAATAATGTTGAGCACATAATTAGGAACACGCAAACGACGGGCTTAGTGTCTGACAGCCTCTTTGTCTAGTCCAAGATCATAGAGCACTCAGGCAAGGCTATATTAAGTTAGCCCATCAAACAAGCCGTAATTATTTAGTTGTCTAATTTTGAAGTCCCGCACATGCGTGTCTGTCAACTTTGAGAATATTACTGTATTATAACCAAGTTTGAAGTTCTTTTGAGAGAATTCTAGCTGTCGTACGTTATAATTGTTTAGACAATGTTTAGTTTACCGTCAGGTGGCTAATGATAGTGTGATCTATAATTGAGTCTTGTCTCAGTTTTGCGAGCGCAAGGTAATCGTATTGACAGGATTTTTCACGTGATTTTTGCTTGTTTAAACCATTTTATTTCGACGCATTTTGATATATTTTTTTTATACGTTTAAGGGCATCCTGACCCAACTGCACTAGATAGTTAGTGGAGTGGGGTCCAATAGAATATCGTCTGACGAGTGATGATTAACCCACGGCAGTCGACACAATTATGCTGGCCTATTGGAACAGGATATACACAGACTTATCTCGAACCGTAACACACTTATGTGGGCCAGTATGGAGGGTTTTAACACCTTGTATACGGTATCCGGGTGAATATAAAATATATCCAACCACCAGCAAATTTAAAAGTATATTCCATTGTTTCGTTGGGAACAGCACAATATACATTTAATATTGTTACACGTTACTGCCCACGATGTGTTACAAGTTACAACTGATAGTGAACCCGACGTACTATCAAGCGATCAAATTTCCGGCAGTTGATGTTAGAAAAATTCTCTCAGAGATGCCACTAGACTGAATAGTTGGTGATACAAAGAGATATTGGTATATTATGTAGGTAAGAAAATCATGCCGATGCTGCGTGCTTATTGGAACATGATCTTTATTTGTTAGCAGCTAATATCGAAAACGCCGAATATGTTTGTCCTCACATCGTTTGTATTGCAAATCGATACCAAAAGGTTTTCGCGTATTCAGTTTGAGGCTTCATTTATATTCCGCACGCACTGACAATGACTTTAATACCAACGTTTTAATATTTAACAACACGTTATACATGTTAATGTTATTTAATAAATATAAACGTGAATTATTTTTAAATTTATCTAGAGAGTACCGTTTCGCGTGGGAATACTAAAGGGAAGACGTAGGACTTTGTAGGTATTTTGTACTGTCAGTAGATAAAAAATAGAAAGTAATAGAAACTGTAAATTCAGTGTGTTGTATTATACAACGCGTAGATACCAGCTTTGTTAATAAAATATATTATAACAATAGATAACTATAATGTTTTTGTAAGAATTTATACCGTTCTGATTCTGATACAAGATTGTAACTACATCGTAATATTGCAGACGCCTTAAACAAGAATGAAGACTCGCTACTTGGACAACATTGTGCTCGAAAGTTCGTGTTTGCAAAATGTTTATACACACTGGCGTAATGCCAAGGAAATATTCTAAGATAAAAAAATAACTTTGGCTTAATGCGGTCACATTTTTCTTCATCATATTAAACGGACGTGGATGGTGTACATTATTTTGTATCCATAAATAAACGGTTGACACCTGTCCTGTTCCAAATTCTTGCTTATTTCCTCTACGTTGCTGTCAAATAATTTTAACTCGAGAATAATTAAATGTTTATTTGTTTCAGGTAAGCGCTTGAATAATGGTTCCGCTGCGTACAGTTAGTACAAAAGGTACATTAATAATGATTACTTCTGTAAGTGCGATTTCACGAGGTTTATTTAGGATTAATACGAAATTGATTACGTTGCGATTAGGTTTTACCTTCGTGTCTGGTGTTTGATCATTCAATACACACATCATCACGCATTTATCTTCGAGAGGGTATGCAGAGGCGCAACCAGGGCACGTGATCCACTCTTCGCCAAGTGTGTTCCGTCCCATGATGTGATAGGGGGCGAGCCTTTCGCCATATCGAGGTCAACTTCCAGACTCCGGGCTTATATTGAGAAGAAAAAGCCAAATATCATTTTGCCTGACTTGGGATTCGAACCCAGGAACTCAGAGCGCTCTCGTACCGCGCATGCAGCACAACTTCGCCACCGAGGCAGTCCGAGTTGATTATTCAAAGCTTATGATTATTGTAAAGGAAAGGTGTGGTTATAAATAGTAGTTCGGGTTGTATGCAGATTTATATACAGCTTAAACATCCGGGTTCGACTGGGTTTTTACCACACTTACATAAAAATATCGATATACCTATTGTTACGATTTTTCCTCTTACTGAGGTTACTAAAGGTCCAAAATAAACCAATTTTCATCATAGTGAACACATTTATAAGTATAGGCTTGTTATTATATGCTACTTCTTTAACCAAGTAAGTCAGCATTCAAGAGTGAAAATATTTTTATGATGTTAAATATGAGTAAACTTCAATTCCGATTAGAATATTCGGTTCTCGATTGAGTGATGAAATACGTTCTATAACGTGAGAAGTGGGGCTAAACGTAGTCTAGCAAATGGGTATAACTATACTATGCGAATCGGATTAGCCACTCAAGTTGTAGTGGCCGCCCCACGCTTGGCTTGGTTGCTTTGTAAAATGACGTCATACACACCAGACTGCGACTTGGTTCTAGCTGTTACGTTTATGCTTACGCGTATAAGGTTTTAGTTCTGAATAACATATATTGCGTCTATTATATGTTAAGTATATTTGATAGTTACAATGACAATTATTTATACGTTTCTTACTAAAAAAAATTGATTTATAAATGTTAAATATTATATTAGTAGCTATAATAATTAGGTGCTTGAAAGTTAATGTTCCTATATCTGAAACAAATAACATCGTATATAATATTATTGGTAAATTTATATTTTTTTACGTAGTTTTAATATGAAGATTTCGTGTTATTATTGCTATGCGTAAATGAAATTGCTAGTAGTCAAACAATGTAATTCTATTTGCGTTAAATAAAGATTTAATTTCACGCTCCAAGAAAACGAATGTTACCATAAATTACATTATAAAGTAAAACAGACAATTAGTACTTTCACCTAAATAACATGGCATCGTAATGTCTAAAAATTCATTAACATTAACGGCCTTTAAATGCTAGACAGTGCCATTCTACGCTTCGTTTATTCGCCCTGCCACTTGTATACAGTATCGTTATTAAATAGTTTTATTCCGGTGTAAGAAGTGAATTAACAATATTCATAAATACAGAGCAATTCAATAACAATGTCGATTAGAAGACGTTGCGTCCGTCAAAGATTGCCTATATTATGCCGTTCCGATTTCGAACTACAAAATTCACTGTTAAAGGATGTGTACAATTATACCAGTAAATTTTATAAATTGAGGAAAAAAGTATTACTACAGAAACGAACACAAAGTCTACATAATTTTACATGTTTTTAAGCACACTCGGTGATGAGACGTGCTTTGTTAAAATCCTTAATGTAAAATATAATTTTATCACATTACGAACCCTGAGAGCTTTTTATTTAGGTATCATTGCCTCAACCTTCAACGTAGAGCATAACTCGACATTCATAAAAGAGAACGCAAAAAAAAATTCGCACAGGAATAAATGTTTCAAAAACGTCCAAGCGCTTACTGTGGACGGGATAACGAAATTACCGTGTGGCACTCCCGTAAACTGTGTTTACGCCGTGAAATAGCCACTAAAACGGTTTACACGTCTCTGTTGTGGCTAAAATCGTTACCGGCAAACACTGGATAATACCGCCAACTCAAATTACAAGACAATTCTCGTTTGCACATCTTTGTAACTGTTTAATTTAACTTTGAGTCCCTGTAAGCGCTCTAAAGGTAATGATATCCAAATGCTTATGTCTTGTTTATGTTTTACGTAAACGTTTTATGGTGCGTTAACGTTACATTGTTGTATAGAAAGGGAAAGGAACTCGTTCTGATGAGTCGAGCGATGTAAAGCGGTATTCACAGTAACGACTTGCCAGATTGAGTGGAAATGTCAACGATGACAATAGCTGACTTGTTAGCGCGTGCATACGCTCTGATTGATATGCGTGGCGATTGATTGGGCGAATGAAAATACAGTTTGATTTTTATTGCGCCAATATATTAGCTATTTGACATCTATACTTGACATTACTGTACCAAGTGACCTTGAATGCTCAAGTTTAAAATCGGGACTAATAAAATTCCGATTCGGTTTAATTTGAAAGACGGCTTTAGGTGTCGGCAACGAATATTTTTAATTATTATTTTTAAATCTGCCCGGGGCCCGCTTATGCGAGCATAGCGTCTTTTTAGGGAAAACGCGCAGTCACCGCTTTTGAAAACGGTGAAAAGAAAGCAGGCCGAGTGATGAGTGGAAACGTTCAGGCGATGTGGGTCGTGGCCTTGTGTGCTTATAGTTGGTCAAAGGTTGGGCACTTGGGTGGGTATTTACCCAGTTTATTCCAGTGACACTCGTCGCACCTCTATTAATGCCGGACATAAAAACTTTTACTAAAAGAATGTTGCTTGCCGCTAGACTTGTACCTACATGATAAATTTTACCTCAAACCGCGTCGCCAATTCTTTCAATAGAAAGATAAATTCTTGAGAAAAATAACCTCTAAAGGCTATTTTTTTAAAGAAATCAGTTGGTTATTTATTCAACTGTACAATTTCAATGGTATTAATGAAGTAAGAAGTTATGAAAATGTTTTTTGTACGTGAAAATGTCTCGGCACCCGGTTCATTTAAACGTACTCACCTGAAAGATGGAGCTTTTATCAAAAGATTTTGTTTTTCAATTAAAACTTTTCATTCGTTTGGTAAATGAAGTTTTTTTGCTCGCAAAGTTTCAGCTATTCTTTCGGAAGTTTGGCAACTGGTGACCGGTTTAATTTTGAAAAAAATGTTTGGAACAATTTAGTTGAGCAGAAAAAAAGGAATAATTGAGAGGAAAAAAGTATTTCATGGTGAATTTACGTTACAGATCGTAACGATTTTTTTATTTTATACTAAAAATATCTTTTCCGTTTGTGATTCTTTGAAACATAATTATTAATATTGAAATATATCGTATTTCTTTTAATCGTATCAATCGTGAATTGCCAAGACAGCGTTAGTAGTTGAAACATACTTCCTATTACATTGATGAGCACACAGCATATGTGTGCCTAGACCTTATACTATTGATTAGATTGGTAGAGTTTAATACGATAACAAGTCAAAAGTTGAGGAGCGTTGTTTCCAGATCTAGATTCTGCTCATCAGAACTCACAACAACAGAATACTTCAGTTTAGTATGAATAAGTAAAGTATTATTTAACTCTATCGGACGTTTCACAGCCTACAGTTTTTATGAGTAATCGATGTAAATAAATGTACACAAATCAATAATTTTAATTAAACCGAATACCCGAATAAATGAAAAGTAAAAAGTAGGAACGGGCGACCGCAGTGGTAAAAGTTTGAACCCACCGAAATAACATTTCTGCATGCATGGTTTTATAAAACTGACCGCAGTATTAGCATTTAATTCAAAGTTTATGAATGGTATGGTAAAATTTTAAGACTAACTTTTATCAACAAAAATAGAGCGTGCATCGGGGTTTAAATCGGTTCGGCTTTATAGAGTGATGAAGTTTTCCCGCCGGCGCTCGGCAGTGCAACTCTTGTTAAGTTTACACATTAATTCACTGGCCGACAGTAATCCAATAAAAATATTATTAGACTTCGGATTTACTGGGCTTTAGAAGCATTTTCCTTTCATGTTTTTTTAACCGGATAAAACGCGAAGTGGATAGGCGTGTATGATTTATTTGCTTTTAATTACGATTGGATACCGTTTGTACAATACCTTATATATTTTTGGCGAATAGTATATATTTTTCGAACTGATTCCGAACACGATTTCTGTGTCTATATACCCTAGTATTTAACTATCACATACAACCGACATTAAACCATCAATACAAAGGCATTCGCAATTCCCAAAACAAACTTAGATGGAAATTATCCCAACTTGTAACGCAGAGACTTGGTTGCCATAAAACCAGTCGTTCTATAGTGTCAGTTGGTTCAAGGGTACTGTCATTAACGTCCTGCCGTGCCGTCTGCTTACTTATTCAAGACATTAGGCCGGCTCCAGATCGACGTAGCGTAACCGAAAACAACAATTGTCCACCCTGAATATTGCTCGGCCTAAACAAACTTTCGTTGAATACCTATATATAATTATGAATTCAGCGTGCTGGTTTTTGTCAGCGCCTTGAAATTGTACTTATTTTTGAACTCAAAGTATATTTTTGGATATCTTAGGCGGTGTATAGTAAAATGCTTAGTCATTATTAATTTCACAATACTGAAGTCTAGATATTCAGTATTCATTTTTAAATAAAGAATAAGAAAAAAAGAATTGGTTTTATTAAATTAAATTCATATTATTTTTAGTAAATTAAACCCAAGAGATTTTACCTTCAACTAGTAAATTATGCACACTGTTCTAGACAAAACTAGATAGCAGAACGAAATTTATACTAGTAAACCAGGGTACAAAAATAAGAAATACAAAGTAATTCGCTACGCTTTGACGCTTGACGATGTAATCCGCCGGGGCTTAGGTGACCCAAGGTTAAATAATTCAGAAAGCAACGAACGTAGCAACTTGAAGAAGCTAAAAGATTTTCACTCTTTATTATGTCATATACAGGGTCATTTTGACATTGCGTTACTAAATTAAACCACATGCTCATAATCACCTTTACTGACATTGTGCCAAAATTATCCATTAATAATGAATATTTTCACTAAAACTCATGGTTTAAGTTTTCTGATTTTTTTATCTTTTTGTAGTTTAATGTGAATACGGCGTGTGCGTGAGTGTATTTCTGACTGAAAGTATGATGTTGCCGCTTTGACGAATTCTCTTAGAGTAGTAGTACTGGCAATAGGGAACGTACAATTAGATTTTTTTTTTTATAAATATTTATTTTGTTCGAAACTTACACTTTTTTATTTTACATCTTAAGCTCAATAACTTATTGTAAAGTGTTATTTCCAATTAGATAAGTCTATGGTTTCATTTAGTAACGCAATGTCGAAATGACCCTGTATAGTGACGTATCTTTATAGAAAAGAGAAGATACAGTCAGTGATTTTTATAGCAAAAGTAAGGATAGATTTGAGAGACCACATACGACTTTAGAAAAGTACTACTTTAATGTATGTTGCCGTAAGGGGTCCCCTTAAATTAGAGGCATCTGGATTCAAGGATTAGAATGAGATCATAACCCAGTCAAGGTAAAATAAAATAAATTGCCAAAATTAAAATAGGGAAATTTTGCAGTCATGTCCATATTATACCCATTTCGTTTTAACGGGATAGGAAAAACATGCCGAGGCAACCCGCATATCATTAAAATTGTAATTCGTGAAGCTTTTATTATGGTTAGAAAGGTATGTCTTTTGTCTAATAAGTTAGCGTATATTTCGGAAATGATCAGACATTACAATATATTCATGAACTCGTTATTTGATTATATAGATATTATTGCATAATATATGGAAGCAATATTAACATTTTTGCATCACAATTTCGTGTAATAAGTTATTTTTTTTTTTAAATACTTATGAATAATGTATTAAAACAATGTAATCATTAATTACAGAGAGACTTGTTCCTATAGTTCCGTGTTTAAAACCATAGTTTTAAAAATATCGTGCAATCATTACTTTATAATTATAGTGAACCTTTAAAAATATTTTTCTTGTGAAGTAAACTCACGCTTGCATTACAAAGTATGTTCGAGATATCCTGATGACGAACGTAATGTATAATTTCGAGAATATTCAAGTAATGGTTAAAATGATATTAGTGAGTCACATTTTTCGAGTCAGGTATAAATATCTTTATTGAGGCGACATACATAAAATTTATATATTTGAGAAATAAACAAAGCAATGTAAAAGCGGAGGCATCGCGTTGCATCTCTCTACAGCATGAATGGTTAGAGTACCAACTCAGGCAAAACCGATGTAGAGTGACATCCGATAGATTTTTTTAAATTTTTGTCTTTATTAAAGAAGCTTGGTGGTAATTGCACGAGTATGTCGCTCCGTCCGTCCGCCTTCGTCAATGTTCACTCACTTCACGAATTCAAAATATTTTTACAATAAAACCCTAGCCGCTTCTGACGTAAGAATCGATACTAAAGCATTTATAATTTATCCTATAGTTGTATAGTATAAGGTTTCTGGCTGGCTAAACGACTCCTTCCTCTTCCTAATCTCTTATTTTAAGCTAGACACGACGCATTGATCATATGGCATTGCCGATGTTTTTGGAAGGTGGACTTGATTTTAAATTAAGAGACCCGTTTGCCCGTTTGAAGGCTAGTGCTATATAAAAATAATTATAATTGGTAATTTCTTCAATTCGTGACCTGGAGGATACTGATGACTGAGTTTACAAAGAGTAACTTTGTTAATATCGTGCATGTTGTAATAAAAAAATACTATAGAGGCATTAACTAATGAGCCAATTCATTTCAATTTATGCATTGGAAATAATCACATCAGTAAAATTGTATGTTTCAATACAAAGCTTTTGATGATGTAGTCGATTTAATTACCTATAAATTTGATTAAAACAATACAGTTCTGTAACATGTGGCATCAAAACCATTATAGTTCTGTGTTTCGATATTAAAAACCTTTGCCTTGTTATGGACACTCGCACTGTTATGCATGCTACTTCGCCTTTATTGACGTCCTTCCCGTGTCCATTCTAAGAAATAATATAACATCCAATTAGCGAAAAAAATCACAATCAGTTCAGTATTTTCAGAGTTTATAAATTACAAACAAATGTTTCCTCTTTTAGCATAGATATGTCAGTGACACATCGCGGTATACAACTACGAGAGATTCAATATTGCGCTGGTTTACTATTACAAGGTTCTATTTTGCGATAAAACGCGATGCCTCCAATTTTATATTATTTTGTTTATTTCTCAAATATATAAACTTTATATATGTCGTCTTAAAAAATATATTTATATCAGATTCGATATGACTCACTAATATCATTTTAACCATTACTTGAACATTCTCGAAATTATACATTACATTGGTCATCAGCGGGAATTACTATATTATCTTTGAATATTTACCAACGTGATTTTTTTAAATCTCATATTTGCAACATAGTAAAAATTTACATGGGACCTTGTATAAGTAAGCCAGCGATTTCTGTTATAATCGAGAAAACTCATTCCATATCTATTTATTCTGTACAGAGATAGTGTACACTGAATCCATTAAAATTTTAATTAAATGCCGCTTAAGCTTTATGTTTACGTAACATCGTTTTAAAGGTACATCCAGGTTTTATTAAAAACATAGTCGTGGACATTTTTGTAATCACAACAATAATTGGCAAGTTTGCAGACCTCTTGTTTAATTTAATTTTCGGATATCGGTGGAACGGACACGAAGGTTATCGAGGTCAGCCAATAAAGCTATGATTTATAATTAGTTAAACCAATGATATTGCCAAGATGGGTGTGAAATTAGGTTTGAACTGTTCCATGTGCATGAAATTAATGGAATTGAGAGCTTATTACACAGTATATTCATTCCAATTTTCAACGGAATTAAATAAACTGTAATACCATTTTGTATATTTGTAGCAGCTCGTTACGCGGCTT
Organism: Manduca sexta; assembly: GCF_014839805.1. Classification (NCBI taxonomy): domain Eukaryota; kingdom Metazoa; phylum Arthropoda; class Insecta; order Lepidoptera; family Sphingidae; genus Manduca; species Manduca sexta. Next base: position 5,447,562 of record NC_051125.1, read on the forward strand.
TGTGATTCTACGAGTTGATTTGTGGTACCTTTGCGTGAAAATAAACTATGAATATTTTTGTATTTTCTACTACAGTGCTTTTATACTTTATATTTTCTAAAAACGACTCTTTGCCGTTCTTATTAATGGCCACCGTAAATATAAATTTAAAGAATGTCACGCAAGGGAAAATGAATGGGTACTTTTAAAGATTGATGTCTACAAGAAATTGAATAAGTTTTTTTTAAATAACATTCTGATGAAGTATCTATGGATTTTAACACACTGTTTTATTCAAGAAACAAACATATTAGGATAAATCTACAGTCTCCTTTTTATCTGTTAACATGTTATATTCAGTCGCGGGCGAAACACACATGAATTTTAGCCGCATAGGATTACGAATCTGGTACCTAGAACTTTCCAGTTCTACATTCAATATGCTCCTACTACACCAAGGGGACGATATTCAAAATAATGTAAATTGTCTGATATATCCATTGACATCAGTAATAAGATAACCATATACTTCACTAATTCCTGTTTGTTGTTCGAAGTTGCAACTTTCGGTATACCTATACTAGTTTATTTTCGCCCTTAGGGACTTGTACGTGTTCCTCAATTTGTCCTTTGCCGTATTCCGTGTTACCATTTCATTCGATATTTGAGTATTATTTTTGTGACACGATATTCTGCCGCACAAGGTTAAGTAAATCTTTACTTTCTACGGAGATATCTATCTCCGTTGATAATTATAAATGTTAATTAACAATTTTCCATTTGGGAGGGCAAACAAAATTCATTGTATATTGATTATGAGCAAACTTCACTGCGTTAATGTTTACATGCCAACAGCTATCTATTACACTGTTCGTTAAAATAGGTAAGTTTCGTTTTAAATAGATCTGTTTGCCGAGTCGCGCCTTTATTAGCCTTTGGCACAAATAAGCAAAGCTTATACCAATGGTAATAGTCGATAAATTTTGCTCACCTGCGTTTTTTATACGTTATGCCAACGCAGCATAGAATTTACTGTGATAAAGTGTGTTTTGTTTCCCGCCTGTATCTATAGACCATATATTATCTCAACATGCATAAGGTTTGAAAATGTTTCTCGGTGTTAACACAGCGGTCTCAATAGAAACTATAAATTTCTCTTCGTGTAAAATAATTTTATTCGTTATAAATTTAATAGACGGTAGTCGAAGTGTCTGTAACTTAAATATATTGTAGTTTACATGTGTCTCGTGAAACTTTACTAATTTAAAGTTTAACTTGAGGTTTTGAGTTATATATTAAGTTTATGCCGCAACGTAGGCAATAATCGAGCAAATACATAATTACAGAAATATGAATTGTAAATTAAAGACTTCGAGTAAACATTTTGCAACAATGAATAACAAAAGGCTTTATTTAATTGCAAACAACAAACTTCTAGTATTTTATTTCGATACATAGACTCGGCAGATTTAAGACGATGCCGGCTCAGTCGCAATATATTTCGTTGACAATAAAAGCGTTCCCATTTTTCCAGAAATGAATTGCGGTCACATAGTGGCCAGTATGGCAGACGAGACATACGTTCCAGCGGGGTTAAGTGCAGAAAAGTGTCGGCAACTCTCGCGTTTGAGCCGCATACGCGGTCAAAGAGTACCCGCAATAAAGCATTTTACTTTTCCTTTTATCGAATGCTTCTCGGCTTTAGCGTTGTTTTATCGTGTTCAACATAATGTATATCAACAGAGCTACTTTCAAATTCGTGTCAATTATCGCAAATAATGATTCTCTTTCTAGAAACGAAGCTGTTTTAATGACTAGTTTAAGAGTTGAATTTATGAAATATAGGACGACTCATAAAACATGGCGTAAGTAGCTTTTAGCATTTATTCCATTGGAATGAAGAAATTATTAAAACGCCCATTTACAATGAGCAGTATAATTTAGCGTAATGTGTTTTTTCGAGGGAACGGGAAGTCAATCTCTCTTGTCCGCACCTTAATTGTACTCAGAAATGGAGAATTTTACTTATGCATACTTCAAACGTTGTTTTTATGGTTTTGTTTTTGAAGCTGGAAGTTTATTATCGCAATGACGCGTACCTACATGACGCTTTTGGCGTTACAAAGTTTTGTGTTTTATTCACACGTCAAAGACAAAGGGGCGAGTAATAACGTCAGTCAGAAGAATGGCACCAGAACAAAACAGACTGGAGTGGCGAGCCAGGGACGCGCTATTGTTGGGCCAAGATTTGCACCCAAGAACGTGTAGTTAGTTATACAACACACGTGACACTCGAAAAATTACAGCGAAATAATTTCGTCGGCGAGTCAATTGCAGATTTTTCAATTAACCTTTTCAAAGTTTTATATTAATCGAATGGGTCAGTTTTATAACAGGCGGTTTATTTAACTTTTGCGTTTTCAATCATGTTTTTAATATAAAGACAACAGTGGTTTTATCCAGTAAATCCGTCTGTCACGCGAACAAAGCCTACATCATTTGTAATTTAAGTTCAGTGGTACGGTAAAATTTTGCAATATAATAGAGCTAAGTTTTAGCTTATATTCTAGGTATTAGAAATGTTACATTATTATCAACAAACAAATCTCCACGTATTATAGATATTATAAGCCTATCTAGTTTGAACTGTTTCTTAGTAAAACATTATATTGGTTTGTTTATCTTTGGGTTTATTTTGTGCGGGATTGTGTTTACATCGGAAGCAGTGAAGCGCGTGACAACAGTTGAAATGGTCGAGACGGGTCCACATTCTCCAATATCTCGAACCTTCTTTGACGAGATATGAGTAGATACGAGTTTCATAATGTCGCTTACTGAATTTGTTGGACTCAGAATGAAGTTTATTACGAAATCTATTACATTTTTCTCGATGGCAAATATTATCTAGTTGGACAAAAAGAGCCTACATCCCGCGACGGTCGCTTGAATTTTATTTAAAATATTGTTTTATATCATTTGTAGCCAGTGTAACTACTGGATAAGACTGCGTTGGAAGAATTAACATCTCTTGTTTCAGGATGGCGACCGCAGGGGAATACTAAACAATCCTTTGTAATTCAAGGTGTTGGATGGTGTTAATACTGTTTATGGATGGTCGTATCCCTTCCCATCAGGCGAACGGCCAGATCTTCTCGTCATTTAAAGCAATAAAAAAAACATTCCATAGTGGCATGAGAATTGGTCCACACTTAAGATATTTAAACAATCTCGTTAGTAACGCGTACAATGTGTTTTTGGCCTTAATGATTGTATTCAACAAGTTACAATAAATCTGGCACGATCCCAAAGACACTGATTATATTTACTAGAATCCGTAATTAATATATTATTTATATCTGTCAAATTATTTGGCATAAATAATAACAAACAGTGATTAGTTAAATCACTATATCAATACATTTTAGATCGGTTTTAGTTAGTGTTGTGACTGATTAATAGCAGAATATGCAAAAATATGTAGAACCCATTGTTTTAGCATGCAAATATGCGTTTGCATCTAATTCGGGGTTTAATTATATACAACCACTTTACCCTCTCATTGCAATAGTATGTACCTACATATAACACAGTAAGTGTGTAACAATTTAACCAACATTCAAAACTTTCAGAGATGTTAATTAATATACCCCAGAAATTATACTAGTTATTAGCAAAATCTTGTTTGCGTTTGTTTTTAAAAATCAGATTTTATAAGAGTAATGCATACAGTCAGTTTATTGTTTACTGCAAAACATTGCAGAATAACAAAATTCAACTCTTATATTGCGCAAACGGTGTTTCATTTATCTAAAGAAAATCAACCAGTTGCCAATGTAACTGACGTATAGCGATATGAGAAATTGTACAGATCCGCAAATCATTTTCATTTGGGATCTTTCATTTTTATTTCTGTTAGAAAATACGGAAGGGAATCTGCTTTGCGGTTAAGTGTGATACTTTGCGGGGATAAGGGTCATTCGTCTGCCTATCATGGCCTCTTTTCTTTTGATCATTCAATTTCCCGTGTTCATTCGATTTTTGTGCCACAGTCTACTTATGTTTCAGGTTTCCTTATTTTCTTCTTTGTACTTTTATTGAGGATTTCTATGATTGCAGGCGTTTATGTGTTCATATTATTATATATGCCAAAGTTTGTGATGATGTTTGAAAGTTTGGATTATTAGGAATAAACGCCGAGATCGATGAACGTATTTATAAGAAAGAAATATCGCACAGATTTTTATTTTCGTTTTAAAGGGAAATTTTACGTATGTAAATATTATGAACGGATTTGTTTTAATCTCAAGTGAATTTTACCAGTAAACTCACATAAGTGTTTCCTGACCAGGGAAGCGACCCCTAGTCCTCTCAGTCCATGTTCCATGTGTACCAAATCAGTCGGAATGCATGTAGCATACATGAAAAATATATCTATTACACAACTTTCTATTGTTACTTCTAAGTGAGATTTCCAGAAATAGTGATGTATTTCGATGTGATAAAACGTCTGTACGAGTTATTTATGAGACTGTGGTATTTTTATCGTTTCCTTTTCAATTTACTCGGCGGCCGCAGCATATGAATACATATTTGTTTGAATCGCTATTGTTTCGTATCAGATAAAATGGGACCAATATAATTTACTGCTTGCCGCACCTGTATCCTTTGCTGCCTTTATTTTATACACATACTGGCTTTGTCTACGACTGCATCCGCGCGGATGTCTTCACGGCGTGGAATGTCCAATACAAAATATTTAAATTGATCAGCCGCGTCATATATAATTGCTTGTATTGTTGTTTATTTTATTATACAATCTAAAGACTGCGTTGGTGGGGTAGTTGTATTGCGTGCGCGGTACGTTTTTTTCCAATGTCACAGGTTCAAATCCCGAGTTTGGGCAACGTACATCGATGTTGGGTTCTTCGGCTAAGTACCAGATCCGAGTTTGGAATCTGGGTCCGATATGGCGATAGGCTAGCTCCCTATCACATTATGGGACATAACCTACAAAGCGAAGTGTGTGTCCTGGTTGCACCTCTGCCTATCCGTTTGGAGATAAAGGCGTGATATGTGTGTTTCACATACCTGGATATTTCTCGACTTAGAAGTTTTATGACTACTCCCTAAGTAAATTTCTTTGCGTTAAAAATAGATACAGTGGTTGTATATAATGATGTGTCCTCAATTTTACCTAATGTATTACTATAAAAATTATACCGTATTTACTATAAATATGTAAATAAATAACAAGATTTAAACAAATGTAAATGTATACCATAAATATTTAAATTATTATCTAGATCATTTTAATTATTTATTGACTTGTCATCTATATACTTATAATAAATCTGTAGAGAGGTCAATTCTGTACATGAAATATATTTCCAAAATAACTATTAGGGGGTGATTAGGGATCGATACTGATGCCAAAAATGCAATTAGTAAAATTTTTGTCTGTCTGTCTGTCTGTCTGTATAACCGTTATAGAAACAAAAACTACTCGATGGATTTTAACGAAACTTGGTACAATTATTTGTCATACTCCTGTGCTGGTTATAGTATACTTTTCATCACGCTACAATTAATAGGAGCAGAGCAGTGAAGGGAAATGTTGGGAAAACGCGAGAAGTTACTCCAGTTTTTAAGCTTCCGTCGCGTGTGCAACCTTAATGGTTAAAGCTACACAGAAATCATGTATGACGGAAATGTTCTCCTTAAAATTATGTAAAAAATATCCCACGACAGCATATGTCTATCTTTTATGGTTGACTCACAATAACACGTGTAACTCCCGATAGCTTAGCAGTTCGAAGCTTTCTCATTATATTTGTCTACTCTTACGTTTATAACACTCTCAGTCATTCCTAATTAAAAAAGTTAACATTATTAAATATTCCATAAAAAGAATCATAGAAATCGGTATAGAAACACCAAAGTTATACATGAAATGCGCTAATAATAAGCCATCATGCGTGAATACTGAATCATGCTATAAGGATTATTTTTGTATATATATATATATATATATATATATATATATATATATAAGGTCGCGAACGCACAGGCAGGCTGCTTGCTTGGCACCTAGAGACTAGCGAATCACCTAGCGAGTAGCTTCGTAAAACGAACATTCTCGAACGTTCGCGACCGGCTCCATTCTTGAAGTCCGAAATCCACGCGGGCGAAGCTGCGGGCGGAAGCTAGTACTTAATAATTTGAAATTATGAAAGTTTTAAAACGATCTAAATTTGCAATAATAGGAACCTTTTATATTTCTACATGATGATTTTTTTATTAGATATTAAATCCTTTTTTTAAACAATGACGTACAAACCAAACTGTGGTATTTTTATATTAGTATAGTATAAGAGTAAAAGTTACCATACAGCTTAAATAATTTACGATGTACTGATAGGTATCGAGTTTGAATAAACTTTTTACAACACGTTATAAAGGATATGTTTATGAGAGATCTTAAACCGCGAGTTTGATAGAGTTAAGATACCTAAAGAAGGTGAATGGGGTCGGGAAACGTTGAATTCTATTCTTAATCATAATAAATAATTTTCATTGAGGGTTTATTTAGATTTTTTCGCTATATTTAATAAAATGTACGCGCGTATTCCGAACGTACGTATGATAATTTAAATGATCTCTGCTTTATTTTGAAATAAAAATATTCGTAATTTAATTGAACAATTTCCTATTCGATATTAAATTGTTTTGAATTCACGTTAGTTATAAGCAGATTTGAACTGATGAATATTTTATGATGTTTCATATAAGGTGCCCCTCGGCAAAGCAATATCAGAAACACTTACTGTAGGTAGTGAAATGTTCGACAAACAACCGTTCCTCGCAATTCAAATACTTCGCTATACTTAGATATTAGTTTACCGTTCCGTTTCATATGGAAATCGTGTCGGTAGACCATGCAACTGAAAGCACATTTATAATATTCCTTTCTGGTAGAAAATAAAACGAGACTATCGTGCGATAAGTCCGTAATGCCTTAGTTACCTTGACCAAATAGGGTCGAAATTGGTGTAATTATTTCTTATTTTGTTCTTAGTAAGTTTAATTAATGTGTGTGTGATAATTTAATTCAATTTCAATTTGTGATTTAATTAATTTAACTGTGATTTATTTCAGTAGCCTATAAATATACAATTTTTGGGTTAAGGCTTCCTCAAATTTTTATGTTAAGGGAATTTTATCATGATACAATAATTCAACAATCTTCGGTATTAGAATAGAGAATAAGTGTAAATTATGTATGATTTACATAATATTGTGTATTATTATAAAATCATTTTTTTTGTAACACGAAAATCATTTAAGATTTACTCGCGAAGTTATTAAGGTTGAATGTTACTATGCAAAACTTGGAAAGAAAAGTATTTTGCAGACTTTACTGCGGTTTTTATACTATAATTTTCTTCCGGAGTTTCGAAGGCTGTAGATTTCGTGGTCACGGGGCGTTTTATTTCAATATCTAACATTGGCTTAACATAAGAAATCATTATACAAAACATATAGTTCTAAACCGTGTGACTTTATCATCAAGTACGTTTGCCGTATTAACAATAATATTTCATCACAAAGTGCATGTATGTCTCGTTTAATCTGCTAATAAGAAGCATTGTTGATCAGCATAATCAATCTCACATGACATTCTAGGTAACCCGATTTACCTCCGTCAAACTACACTAATTGTACATAGTCTGGGACATTTGTCTAGAGCCAACGTCATAATGCCGACTTAATTCATTTTCCTCTGATTAATCGCTTTTGTGTCCTATTACTTTTACATAGGTATATTATTTAATTGGCGTAATGTTTTCCACTGATGAGTGTTCGATTTTTAGCTGCGTTACGAGCTTCGACCTAGTTTCATTGTTGAGTGTACTTTTGAATAATAAAACTTAATATGGCTGCATTATTGTTTTATTTAAATACAAGGAATTTAAAAGTTAAGGTATTGGATGTTATACACATACTGTATGTAGTACGACATGGTAATAAAATTAGGCTTTATAAAAAAATGAAGCGTGTGATGCATAACGAATATAAAAAAAATCTCAAGCATCTGGTTTCTCGCTTGTCGGGATGACAGTTGCACTTATCTTTATTGTGTCTCACTCTGTTTAACACTTCATCATAACAATAGTGACCCAAATTTAGTTAATTATAATTATTAATACGCAAGATCTTTTATAAAAATCTGTTCTCTTCAATTTCCATATAATTTGATATTCACGGATAAATCATGTTTAATTAATGTTTGTTTACAAAATTTTAATCACATTTTCTGGAGTATTTTCTCGGTAGAATAATTAGTAAAGTTTACCCAAGTCTAGCTGTGTACGCTGTCATAAATATTAATCAGCGTTTTAATATACGTAACCTCTGTTGTTGACTTTTTAAAATACCTTACACGGGAAACGTATCAGAAATTTTATATTTTGTACGTTATAACCCTTTTTGTATCAATTTGATCGAGATGTTCTATGGATGTGTGATGTATTGCTTTGAATGAGGAGACGAGCTTGCCGTTCGCCTGATGGTAAGCGATGCGACCGCCCATAAACAGTAGAAACACATTGAATTACAAAGTATTGTTTGTTATTCCACTGCGCTCGTCATCCTGAGGCATGAAATGTTGAGTCTCATTATGTCCAGTAGTTACACTGCCTACAAAATTTTTCAAACTGGAACACAACAGTGACTACACACTGCTGCTGCTGCTGCTTGGCGGGAAAAATAAACATTGCGGTGGTACCTACTCAGGCGGACTCTCACATATGAGAGACCTATCACGAGTAAATCTCTCTGTTTGGAAATAATTGTAATATGAATGAATTTAGTAACTGTGTTTGTAATTTGCGTAAATGGTATAATATAAATGATACCATTTACGCAAATTACAAACACAGCCGACCAAAACACCAGACTCACAATAATTAGCACTATATCTATTCAAAATCGCCAATATAAATGATGGATGCCAATCGTTATGTCATTTCAATATACAGATAGTATGGAAATTGCAAATAAAAGCTGACCATTTCATTTGCTTTCACGTTAACACCGCGCCACTCACGCGAACGCTATAACGTGTATGAAAACGGTGCGATGATTTTATTTGCTTAAAAATGTGATGTATTTTAATCAAGAGCTTTTCCGTGCTATTTAATTTAGTCTTTTTGCTAGTTTTTTTTGCGCTTTGTGCAACATTTTTAGTGCCACACCTGGATGGTTTAGTAATTTAATTAAATGATAAATAATTTAATGTATCGCGTGTTACAGTAAAACTATTGCTACATTACATATATATTAGGTCTAGAATTAAATAACAGAGGAATTTATAATAGCGCAAGGGGTTGAAATTTTCTAAATAATTGAAGTATCCAATTTTAATAAAACGATACAGATTTTTAACATTGCGTTCTCAATCTTCCTCTTACGGTATATTATTTTAACGAGCTTACGTAAACTCCTTTTGTATCTTGAAGGGCTAAGTAATTCAGGTGGTGTTGCTATTGTGTAAGGGCAGCCTTAGCATTCATCAGACAAGTAACTTATTTGGCTTGTTAAATGATATAAAAATATTACTAAATATCGTTACCAAAAAAATAATAAATAAGTTATAAAAATTTAATTTGCTTCTTGTCTTTCCATAAACGTTTTTTTCTCGCAGCCTTAGACATCCTTCGCAACAACGTTGCTTTACAAATACATTCATGAATTCAACGCTAACTTCATATTGTGATTCACTCGCATTACGAAGCAGACCGAGTAATAAAGCGCGTGTTACTTACAGTATTAGACTTTAAAGCGTAGAGTTTTACCGCATAAGTCTTAAAAGTTATATTCTACGTACCATATGAGGGAGTTGAACGCCCTCTTGACACACTTAGGGTGCCTAATAACAAAATGTGGCGTGTATCCTTTATAATACAGCAATTAGTTTAAACATAGTCGTATATACATGGGCGTTATTCTTTAATTATAAATAAATACGTGCCGAAATGTACCCTGGCTTTTACTTTTTGGATTTGGTTTGTGAAAATTGTCTGTGTATGAAAGTGTTAGTAGACTTACCTATATAAGTTTGCAACAATGTTATTTTCCTTATAATTTCATATAAATGGATTTCATACGTTTATACATTGTTAATATGTAACATGGCTTTAGACGTTTCGTGTATACTCGAGTACGTACACTTAATTATGTAATGTCGCTGTCGTTGTTGTATTGCGCCAACATTTTTCCGGGCGTAAGGGCGAGCTCACACGTTTCATGTTTTATTCATGTCCCTGTAAACGGTTCTTTGCCTCCTTAACGCACCCTCGTTCCGTGAATACAGTTAATTACTTTTAAAATAAATATTTTTCGACCCGTCATGAACTGATGTCAAATGGAGGTTTTATTACTCCAATAATTTTAATTACTATTTTTGATAACAAAAATATATACAAAACCAAAAAAATAACAAATAGGTACATATCCCAATTTTATAACCGAAATGCAAGGCAGAGCTGCAACTAAGGCTTTTGCTATTCGTAGGGCAAGCCTATCAGTCGCAAATTCCAGACTCCGGATTGATACTGAGTAGAAAAACTCAACATCGCTTTGCCCAACCCAGAAATGAACCTAAAACATTAGAGCGTTGCTGTACCGCGCAAGCAAAACAAATACGCCACTGAGACAGTAAATTTCACACAGATTAGTTTTTTTCGTATTTGTTAATTTATTTTCACAATATTGAATGACGCCTATATTAACAGCATTGACGTTTAAACTTGAAGATACTTACGTAAAAAATGTTTGAGTCATTAGTCTGGTACCGAAGTGCTTGGTGGCTCCACTCGAGCTACCAGTCTGAAACTGAATTAGACTGCAAAGCAGCTTTGCTCTAAGCGAGTAATTAATCTGTGAGCGTGCAGTGCCTTTCATACAGCCCTCGCAACACGCAACTAAAAGCTGTTAACAATTTCTAACGTGAATTGACCGCGGTGTGGAATTCGTCTATATTTAAATTATAACTATATTTATTAATTATATTATATAAGGATGTTCATTTTGTTGATACAATCTGGACTTAAAATTAATTATTGCAGTAAATTATTAATGAAGTTACATATTTTGCTGATTTAGTATGCATTTAAATTTAATTATTATTCCAATAAGTTTTTAGAACATCAAATATTTTGGTAATACTATTACGTTTTAGGAAATAATTGAACGCAATATCGTGTATGATTTATAGTTCCTTTCAAGCCCCGTTAACATGACACGCGTTAATCGCGCGTTAGTATGTGAACATCCCGAATAAAATACGTACAATATACGTGTTCTCTAAGCGTCGCGTTTAGCAAACGCTTGACTGAAACTTTTCGTCTGAACGAGGTCTTAATTTATAACATTAATATCTAGACGATAATATCAGGCTAATATGTTACAGTAACACGAGTTTCGTGCCATAAAAACGCCGGGATGAATAGTAGAAAAAAAGCTTGTTAACTGTTACATAAAACAAGATACATCTTCTCCACTTTTTGCCGACCTACTGTGAGCCCCGTAATAAGGTATTACGAAGGAACGCAGTACGTTCCTGGTTAATGCCATTAAATTTTAATGAAATAAGCTCCGAAATGTTTTCGCGTTTAATTTGATTGCATCATATTGGATTATCTTCTAAATAAACAAACAATGCTAGTAATCCGAGTTTAAGCTACTGAATTTATAATTTACGTTGTAAAAACGGACAATTACTGTTCAACATTAATCGCTGAAGTTAAATTAAGTTGCCGTGTGTTTCGCATTCATCAATGTGTCGCGTTGTGTTACTTGCTGTACTCTTAGTTCGTACAATGGCGAGTATGTGGAGCGCGCAATAGAGTGTGCACTGGAGCGATTTTAACAATGTAACTTAAATTAAACATTGAGTAGTTGAGGATTATGCTCAGCTTAAATATAGCGTAAACTTTACGGTTAACCATAAGGACTAAATGAATTGTTCAAATAGGTACAATATCAATATTAATAAGATAAGATATTCTTATGTCTTTATTAGATTTAAAGTCCAATTAGATTTTAACTTCGTACATGTAACTCGCGAATTCTGTTGATGAAATAAGCATTATGAAAGTTTACAAGTACCAGCTGTTAGTAATATCATAGTTATATAACTATTACCCTTACAAATACTGTAGACAAGAGCTTCAAACTTTACCTTCGCTCACAAATTTAAACCAGACAAACATTTGCAGTTGGTAAGTTTTCGTATAGTATTATACGGCAGACAATACTGGCGTTCAACAAACCTAACCCGGCGCATTAAACAAACTGCAAAGGCTGGCTATTTGCTAAAAATACGTTGGTAAAACCCCTTGAAAAATTCAAATTGTTCGAATTTCATCGTTATTTCACACAAGCGAGCACGCAGAATACGGTACAATGCGTACGTATTCACTCAAAGGCATGATCTCTTTGACTTTTTGCTTTGCGGTGCCCACTGTACCATTCCATAGTGAATTGACCAACCGGTTCAAAGAAACTCAACGAAAACTGGAGCGTTGGAAAATCACAGCCAATTTTTTAACTCTTAATATTGAATGAAAAGTTAGCGCGAGAGCTGCACTCAAGATAATTTATTTTCATCTTAATCTTAGTTAAGGCCGCCGGTGTCCAAGGAACGGTGGCAACTCGAACGTTTCAACTATCGATCCTAGTTTTAAACGGTTTAGAAAATGCTGGCAGTTTGTAAACGCTCGTCGTGGTTGCTCAATATCACAGTTTTTGTTTGTACTCCTAACGAACTGTTGTAGTATGACGCAGATATCTTGGGAACCGGTGACGCGACATAAATTTATTAAAATACTGCTTCAATAATACGCTATGGCGTAATTATTTTTTTTATTTAAACCAACAGAAACGTAACCTTAATGCCAAAGTATGGCGCAGTTTAATTAATAGAAACTGTTGCAGGGTTTTTATATTATTGTAATCTTTAGAATTTAATAAAGGAAACAAGATTTCAAATTAAAATTAAATTATATGATTAGAAATTAATCGTAAAACATTAATATATGTTTGAAGTTATTACGTAATGGAAGATAAGCGTTAAAAAATTGTACGGTTCGCAAGTCAGAAGAAAAATAATATGCAATAGTGTACCATTAGGGATGTCGAATGTAAATACATTATTCATAGGAATTGAAGCGTGGCGGTACATTCGCATCCACGTTTTAACAAAGAGTCTGACATAGAAATTCACTTACTTTTATATGTGAGTGAAGAATTACCACCGATAACATGCAGCGAGTGATTCGGGCCGTACGAACTATATGGCCGTGGTCATGAAGCTGGGAGGCTTGTTTTATCAATAAAATAGACTTTACAAAATTCGTAAGCTAGTTAGATAACTTTCTTTTCCTTTTTCAGTGGTAGGCAGTTACTTATCCACATTTTGCCAGATAAGTTTGGTTTTGTTTTATAGGAGGCAGTTATCATTCACCTGGTACAAATATAGACAGGAGTCCGATATTGACCAGAAAATCTTAATAAGACGAACCGACTCGGGTATCGAATCCGTAACCTGCTCGGCTGTCGTACCAAATTACAATTTTGCCACTCAGGGAGTCAAACAAATGGAAATTATTAAATCAAATAACAACGACATACAGGAATAATTACTTCTGGGAAGGTGAATTCTGTGAATTAACCGATTCCATACCTTGCCACAAAATTTTATAATTAAGAGTAATATATATGTATTTACGTACGTGATCCATACTGCTTAAATCAGTAATTAAGGTGTTGTAATGTTAGTTTTTATGGCTTGCTATTATTATTGACCATACAAACAAATACATAATGTTTTAAAAGTTGGAACTTTCATTACCGCGCCTGGCTTAACACCACACTTCACTTACTTTTCTGATGAGGTTTGAGTGAAATACTATAAACAAAATTTTAATACCAATATTCACGTAAACTCGTATGTCGAATAAATTCGCAAACATTGGCACTCCCCATACAATCAATAGGACCAATCAGTGCCTCGAAGTATCTTCCGCACGCTCCGGGAAAGTTTTAAAGAGATCGAGAGCCAAATTGGCCAATTTGTTAAATTATAAACAAGCAAACCAATTGGAATATTTGAGTTTGTGTCTTTGTTAAATTGAAAGATAAATGTTGGTTAACTAAGTGCTGATTAAAAGCCAACTGGCGTACTGAGTTTTTATTGCGGTTGTATTTCATGCAAGTATATTGTTTTAGTTGGCCTGATTCTGTTTTGATTAAATTATGAGACAATATTAAGCTGTCTCGGAAACAGTTTTCATTTATGAGAAGCTGAGAGTGTAGGCCAAGAAGTTGGTTGTTGAGTATTTATAAATTAAAGCATATTTGTTTATTTTAATGGAACGACTATAGTATTATAGCTTATATTCAAAGAGCAATAGATACGGAAATTCATAACTCCACAACTTTATAGACAGTTATTTTAATACACATAAAGATCAAAATCGAGCAATGTGGCAATCCATAGTCTCTACCTACCCATATGCGATAGTGGTAGGATACTATGTATGTATCTTAAACATTTGTAATACATTACTATTACCGTTACATTGATGGCATCCAAGGACCAGACGAGTTATCTCGTCAGAAATAGTAAACCAGAATACTTTCTTCCACTTAACCTTAGTTTCAATGGCATGGTTATTTTTACGGCCCAGCGGTAATACGATTTATCTCCCTGTCAATACATCACAGGGCAGACGGGCTCGGCTATCAACAAGTGTCAAGATGTATAAATCCTCGCCGACGGATCCCTTACGACACCACAATGGTTAAGGGTTCCCGATGAGAAAAAATCAAGGAAAGTTTCTAAGCTTGTATACAAAATTCCATATTACGCTTTGAATATTGCCTATTTTATAGAGTAACATTTTATGATGATGGATAGTTGGATTCCGTTTTGACGTTTGTCTGCTCATCAAGTTTCGTATTAATTCATAACTACGTTGAAGACGCTAATTATTATACATTATTGTCATTAATGACGTGCACTAAAATATATGATCTGGTGTAGCCTATTTCCGTCTACGAAAGATGATTTAAGCAGAATTCGTTTCTAAATATATATGGAAAGTGTAATTTTACGGCACAGCTTGGCATTTGTTTTTCGCAATACGAAATTAAAGGAAAGGAAATCTAATACGATGGTCACTTATAGGATCGCTAGCCAGCACAACTTTTATCTCCAGCAAACTCGGGTAGTAAAGTATAGTATATTCATTTTAATTGCATATTCGTTTCATTCAAATATATTAAGTAAACATTTTTTTTTGTTTTTTAAATCTTTTTACTCAGCTACCCTTTGCATTACCTACTAACTATGAACCTAAAAACTTAAAGATGCGACTTGCCATTGATTTTTTTCGATATTGAATTGAGATTTCACCTCACTATTGTAATCTATCGAAATTGCCGTCATAGTATGCCGGTACTATAATCACTATATTAATAATACCTTAGTATTATAACAAACATAATACTATATATAAAATGTTCATTTCCTACTGTTATTACAATAATATTAAACTGTAATGAACATTTTTGCGATCCAGTTTTGTTATGTTAGGCAAGTTATCTGAAGCGCTGCTTTCAATTCGCCTGGACGTTTACGAAAAACTTTTGTCCTACAGTTGTTTTTAATTATTCCGTGAATAATAGTAACGGGCATTTATTTCGTGTCGTTGTTTAATTTGCAAAGTACAAAAGGGACTCTAATTATGTCTTTATTTGATACGTTAACAATAAAAGACATAATTAGTCTTGATGGCGCAGTTGTATTACAATACGACTGCACTGTTGAGGTCTCGGGTCGATTCCCGGGCAATATAGGCTCGCCCCCTATCATGGGACGGAATACACGGAAAGTGAAATGAAATGAATGCACCAGTTGCGTTTTTGCCTACCTCATTGGGGATAAAATGGGTGAGTGTGTATGGATTTGATGACTGTGCCTTAAAAGGGACTAGCTAAACTATTTGTATATATTAAAATAAAAGTATTTTATGGATTTTAATCACGGATTAATACATATATCCGAAAAAGTTTTATTGCAATATCTTACATTCGCGTAAACAAAAGATATAATTGTTATGTATATAATACAATTTCGTGTGATTCTTCCACGTATTTTGCACATTTGTTGCAAAAGTAGAACCACAAAACTGGTTCTATTTCATTTGTGTTCACGGTAACTTATTTCAAGAATAGAAAAGGTTTTGTTTAGGATTGGATGATATACATGCGCTTATACAGCGAGTAACGGAGAAATGTAGGTATAAAATAGGTTTATATAGACGTAAAAGGAAAATCAGATTAGGTGCCTTTCGTTGAATAAATATATTTGTATTACGTAACCTACAAAAATAAATATAAATATTCTCTGAACAATTAAATAAGCCTACTAAACCCGACCATTAACCAACCTTTTGTTGTATAACAATAAACGCAATGAAAGTCACATATTTCGGTCGCACAATACAATACATTATGCCTAAGTCAGAAAGGAGACCATCTGAATTGTGGAGACAAATCCAAACAATCGCGAGTAATGCCGCTTATATAAAAGCTGGGCCACTTTGCTGACCTACTGCTATCGCTGAAAGACACTCATATTTCGAGCCATATCCGTTAATCCTGCACGACCAACGTTGTGCCCACGGAATAGACATTCTAGATACAACAAACTCTGCAGCTAATGGAAACAACTGTAAAAGATTGCTCTGTAAATACGATTTTATTAGTGAAGATATTGCCGAAGGAAAAGCAATGATAATAAATTTTGTGATATTTTATTGTAGACTCTTGAGGTTGGGTTAATGAACATTTGCCTTTATTTATTACAATCGGATATTTACAATTAACTTTCGCTCGCGCCTTGATTCGCATGGAAAGTCTCGAGAAGTAACCATTTTAAGTTGACCTCTGCAATGAGTATAATTTAAAATATTATGAAAAGGTTATGATGTGTTAAATATAAGGAAAGATTATTAGAGTTTTTTTTTTGCGCGGAAGTCAATTTATTGTGTGTTTTGATGAACTACGTTAATTAATTGTAATAATGTTCGGGGGAGGCCCTTGTTTCGCATTGGACATTATGCTACTGATGATGATGAAGATAAATGTTTTAAAAAAATGTGTAACTACACGTTTCGTTTACAATATTCGTATATGATTAAGAGACATAATAGACTGTACCACAAATCACAAGGTTCTCTTCACATTAAGTTAAATGCGGTTCCCAGCCGTTGTCGGCAGTGTGCGGTTTTGCGGTAGATGTTATACTGCCTTCAGAGCCAAAAATCCATCGTTTAGAGTCTCGTGTATAGTTAACCGACTGATATTTGGGATCGACGATGTTTTTGCTTCATCCCGTCAATACACTATATATTATATCCATTGTATACATATACAATACATATGTGATATCGATAGGTCTTAAGTAAACTTTCGTGTCTGGAAAAAATGCTATTTTAACTTTTTTCAAGATAATAAATAAAGAGATTTTTTGGTTTTGTAGTTAACAGTACCTAGGATAACGAAACGCTAAAAAAGATAAAATCGCTATTTTTTTCAGATACGTTAGTTTACATAGGAGCCATGGATATTATATAATATATGCGAAAAATAATGCCATTTATGAACGTTTAATTATTTGAGGAAATAATCATATTGATACACGAAGCAACTTAGAATACCGCTACAAATCATGATAGATTTTTACTTAGTCTACAGTGTTTGCTTATACCCAAATTCTTATCGTCAAGCAACCTCAAACCCCTCAAGGCAAGTCAGGCCTCGACAATGTATTTCAACTTGACTGCACGATTACCGAACCTTCACAACCATACTACATTGTAGAGTGCATAAGCTCACAACTAAATCACAGGAATAGAATTATCTCTATTAAGTTATCCCAATAGGGTTCAGAACGGTCATTAAACTACATTAGAATCCCTACGGATAGCCCAAAGATATTAAAACTAAACCGGTCTCTGTTACGACAATATATCGCTTAAGCACATTCAAACTAAAAAGGTTATAATTATTTTCGACTTTCTTCCCTGTTAAAGTATTAAAATATTATGATAAATTATTGACTATTCAAAATTTAATGAAACTAGCTGTCTTTAATTAACTGTAATTATTATTGTTTATATGATTTCAAAAAATGTGACAGTCATATTTTTCATCCAAAGTTTATAAAATTTACTGTAAAAATTTCAAGGACCAAAATGTATTTTCATACGAGTTTCTACGCGATTTTAATATGCAAAACGTATTAAGGCCGGTGTATCGGTCGGGGCACGCGCACTTTGTTCACACCGCACGTCGGCTCCGAGGTTTTTGCTTTCAAATTAACAATGCGCTAAGAACTATGAATCCCTGGCGGCTTCTGTATTTTCCGCGTGTATTATCGAGTTATCTAAGGCTAAATTACAATTTTATATGGCCTAGAGGGATTATAAATAAGTAGTATTTATTGCGAATATTTCAAAGCTTTTGAATAATGCACATTGAAAGCTTTATAGAGTGACCATTTTAAGATGACCTATTAGGTGTGGGTCTATAATGTATATGTACCCGTATTTGTAGAATTCAAGCTTCAACCTAGGAAATATACTTTTAATTAAAAAGTCTAATGCATCGGTCTTATTTAATTAGATTAGAATTTAAGTAAAATTATAAACATAATGTTTTCGATAGGTATCCCTATATTAAAGTTAAGTAGTGAGGAGACAAACAAAACTTTATAATGCTTTTATATTATGTTACTAAATAGAATCAACTACATAGCGATAATAACCACTGTGTATATTCGTATTTTTTTTAATCATGATTCATTTAATAGTCAGAAGTAAGGAATGGCAGAGCGTGAACCACCTTACAATTCTAGTTACGATTTATTTCATAATAGAGATCTCAACTTATCCCAGCTACACGGAAAGTTTCAATTGAGTGTGTCTAAAGAAAAATTGTTAAAGTTTCCATTTATATTGAGATTTGTAATGTCTTTTTCTTTAAAATTAAATGAAACTTTTTTCACGTATTTCATCTATTACATATCTTAGATTTGTTATTATATTCGAAACTTTTACATACAGGTCCATCATTACAAATGGTGATCGAGGCAATCATGTTTTTACACAAATTTCATTAAAAGTGTCACTCACTGGATAAATAAAGCTCATATATATTTTTGCGTCAAGCATTGTATTACATAACTCCTAATATTTGTATAGAAATAACTAAAACTAATAAATAAACTACTAATAAAAGTCTAGTTAAAATGTTCCAATCGTTTTATACAGAAAGCCAGACAAAGAAAAACACCGAAAAATAATTAAAACACATTTAAGGTTTCGGTAAGACGCGAATAAACTTAAGAAAAAGTATTTATTTCGAAATCTCAGACACTTCGAGTTCGTTTTTTCGTTTAGATACCACCAAGAATTTATGAAATATGTATACAGTGTCGTGTTACAAGTGGTGCGCACTGTAACATTCGTGTTCGCGAAATCCAAGCTGTTACACGAACGTTCCCGGTGAGTGCTCACCTTAAGTGCGAAATACTTCGAGTAAATTACATTTCCCTACGTAAGAAGTTCGAGGCGCGATGGCTAACGATCAAACCGCTGCTGACGGAGAGCCACTTGACAACCACGTATAACTTTTAAATACCTATTACTACATATTTGAATTATCGAGTAAAAGATTATGATTATAACTATTTCGTCATAATTTTTCACTTTGGTAATCTCCTCTTGTTTTGTTAATATTAAATTTGTAGATGTTGATGTATGTGGTTTAAGTCACCTTTGGAATGATGCTTTAAAAAGGTTATAGAAACTAGGTTGATATTAAATATATTAAACTCATATAAATAAATACTTCAGAACTTTCTTGTATAACCATAGTGTAACCAGGGTTCATTTGTACTTCCTCACCTTTACGATTAAGGAATTTCCCTAGGTCTCTATCTACACATCTCAATATGATTTTAACTTGACATTTGTATATCATTGTAATACTTGTTATTTTTATCGTTAACGGTTCTGTAATATTATTTTTAATCAAACCGAGTTGACTTTTAATTTCCCATGGGAAATGGTATAAGACTGTCACGTAATTGAGCTAAGAAGTATTTGCATGTTGAAATGAAATACGCTAAAAATATTTGATAAAATAATAAACCAAGTTATGTTCATATATATTTTATATACATTACATTACATATTATAAATTTTATAATTGTAACAATAAAATGCATTTTTATCAGGATGTTTTGAAATAGTCCAGCGTTAATAGTTTTTACTGCTATGAGTCCAGATTAAATGAATTTAAATCATCTTACTCATTTTATAACCATTAGCGGGTAATTATGACAGTGTTAGATTGCCTTTCTTAGCAGTGCGGAATGAATTCTTTTTCAAAAACTCAGCATCTTGCTAATATAATGTCATAATTTATTTTTATTATGAAACTAGAGATAGATTACGTATGGTGAGACTTGGGTGCCGATCAACAAAGTATCAGTTGAAATAACTGCATTTGCATTATCTTTAGTAGGAAAATCCTGCAGTCATTAATTGTCTATTCATGCACTGAATTCTAGCATCATATTAATATTGAATTTATTACTAAGCTATTGCCAAAACTTATTAACTATTTTATATCTAAAAATTGATGACTGATAACCGTTATTACTTTACCGCTGTTACTTCTGTTAATAACAAGTTATTAATATAATAGAATATGTAAAATATGAATAATAAATTGTTTGCAGTTGGGGGAAGGGGTGGAGTTGACGTTGGGCGAGCTGCGCGCCATGGCGCTCCGACAGCAACAGCAGATCGACACGCAGCACCAGCTGCTGTGCGCGAAGGAGCAGCGGCTGCGGTACCTCAAGCAGCAGGAGGCGAGGCAGCATCAGGTAAGCACCTTGTATTAATTACCGCCATGAGTCAGGAGCGTCATCGTGAACTTGGGATGTGATTCATGTAGTTCTAGGTTCAATTCTCACAGCAAAACTAAAATTTATACTTAAAAATCGCTGCCTCACTATATGGCGAGGGATTATACTAGGGATGGTTGGTATTACGTGTTCAATCACAATTCGCATGTGAGGCAACCCTGATTCGTGTAATTTTTTATCATAAAAACCCTGGCTAACCTTTCAAAGAACATAGAGCTACGTTTACACTATTTTCTTACTATGTTAAAACATTTTTTTTTATTATAAACGTCTTAGTAAGTAGTAGGTAGTGAAAATTCCATGTTTCATTTTAAATAAACGTTGGGATTGTCCAAAATACTCACAACCTCGAACGAGTTCAAGGAATTATACCGACCCGGACATCGGTACTATAAATACTCATATTGCATAAAAACGGATACGATATTACAATATTTGGTTTATTTTATATGAAGGTTGACATTGGGTTTACTTTACTCTCCTCCGGGACTGGGCCTACTTAGCGGTTATATACTTTACTATTAAAGCTTTTACGCCGTAATTCCCTTGGCGGTGTTATACATAAATTATGTTAGTCTCTTCACCTATGTGGGAGAATAAAACGGGCACTAATTAAATCCTACCGGCTTTGAATTTAATGTTCACAACCACGTTGCAGAAGCTTTTGCCAAATTATTAAAGTTTTACTTAAGGGTCATGTCAAGTAGAGAATTTTGGTATAATTTCTGTTAAATTAATTTTAAATTAGGGATTTTGTAGTTGGTAGGTAAATGTGACCTCGTAGACGAATACGTCACCGCTCTACTCTTTTGTTGAAGAAACGTCATTGTGTACTTTTCCGAGATAAAAGTAGCCTATATTTTCTTAATTTAGGACATGGTTTATCTCTGTGCCAAACATCATCAAAATTCGTTAGCGGTTTCTGCGTTTACTTTTACACATTAAAACATCACAAATTTACTCGTTTTATTTATATCTAATATTAGTATGATCACCTTCATATAATTCATGCTTAGAAGCCATTTATTTAGAAAAACCATCCATATTGTGACCGATTTATATTTTTCCTCAAAACCAATAAATCCACTCTTGGCCGCATCGGTTGTATTCCTCGGTTTATAAAAAGTATATTAATAGCCACACTGACTGTCTTTGACAGTACTTTGCCGTCGAATTGTTTAGTAGATCAAAAGGCATTTTTAGATTATGTCGGGGTCGTATAAATTTCATTTTGTTTTCTTCTTTTCGTTTTAAAACAACCCTGCCTTTTCTTAGTAATGTTTTTATTTTGTTTCAAAATTAAGACATCTTTGGATCAAGAGTGGGCGGCTTCCGTTTCTTTTATTCGACATCCGGACAGATAAGCTTGTTCTTTACGTATTGTTAAATTTTTTTAAAGAAATCAAAGGAGAATCATGAAGTAATTTGTATGACATAATTTGTACATATGTCTCTGACAATTATAATTCGAATATAAAAGCGTTTTAGTTGTATGTTTTAGAAATATGCCGAACTACATTATTTTTCTTAACCTCACCTATACAGACACTGATTCCCGCAGGGCTAGATAGGAGTGTGCATGCCGCGGTACCCAGTATTCCCCAAGCTAATTCCTTAACCAGACCATAAAACTCAACTAATCTATCAGCATAACATTACTTAGGCAACAATTTTTTGAATCCCAACACGCGCGAATTTTGATTGCTAGATATAGGGCACGAATTCAAAATCTCTCGGATTTAACGGCTTAAGTTCAAATTTATTAGGCGGCTTTATGAATTATGTTATCAATTTATATACACAGACGTGTTTATTGTTTATGTCTAGAGTTAACTAAATTGCTAAGACGTAATAAAATAAATTTATTACTTGAGTACTGATCTTAGACTTGGACTTAAGTCTACGTATAAATGCCAATATAAATGATTTAGATATTGTTATCAATATCTTTAACAAGTTACTATTACAGATACTAATCCAAATTAATCTATACTAATATTATAAATGCGAAAGTTTGTATGGATGTTTGTTACTCAATCACGGCAGGACGGCTGAACGGATCTGGATGAAATTTAGCACAAAAATAGATCACAGTTTGGTATAGAACATTGGCTACTTTTTATTTCAGGAAAATATATAGTCTTTTATCCCAAGGAACTTTTCACCCGAGCTTTGTCGCGAGCGAAAGATTGTATTAAACATTTAAGTAATTATACCTGTCTATTACGTTTTAATTGCTTTACTACAACAATAACTCTGATTAAATTTGATTTGGATTTATAACTCCAAGAAAGGAGTTTTTTTTTAAATATTTGTCATAAATTTGTACGCGATCGAAGCCGCGAATTAACTTATCTTTACTACCCACGTATACATAAATCATGCTCTCACCGATATAGTAATCTCATAGCCGCGTAACTATTTCATAATCCGATGTTACGTTGGTGGATTGAGATCTACTGAATTATAAACAGGGTCTTTTGACATAGCGTCAGAAAATGATGTCACATACTCGTCTCTACCTCAGTTAACATTGTGCAAAAAATCATTAATGAATAATGAATATGTCCACCAAAAATTATAGTTTTACTCTTTTTATATTTTTACCAATTTGTAATTTAGTGTGAGTGTGTCGTACGCATGAGTGAATTTCTGACTGAAAGCGTAACTTTGCCGCTGCGACAAATTATCTAAGTAATAGTAGCAACATTAGGACGTGTAAAATTAAATTTATTTTGTTCACAACTTAAAGTTTTCATTTTACATCTCCAGTTTTAGTAACCTATTCATGCTTTCTCTGCATTGTGTACTATAGTTTATACCTTAAACTGATTTTGAAAAGAGCAACACCAGAGTTTCTTGCCCGTTCTTCCCTGGTGAGAACTGCTTTCCGAACTGGTAAATTAATATTGACGGAATCTAAATAATGTATAAAATTTTACAGGTTTAAATAAATTATTTCCTTTCCTATTGTATTTATTTTCAAGAAGTATGTGGTTTAATTTAATAACGCAATGTTAAGATGACCCTGTATAGCGTATGTTTACTACTTGACTCTAGGCCGCTGCAATCATCTGAACATCAAAGTGCCACTCACGAGAGTATGCTTGTTTTTGAAATAGATTTAGTCTTGTCACTAATTAATAAATTAGTGTAGTTCAATGTGGAAATTAAGGATAATCTCTTAACAATTGAGTTGTAGATTAGATAGCAGTGGTGAAAGGTGAAATTTTTCGCAAGGAAACCTGACACAATATATTATTACTAATATACACGAATGCCGTCTGCAAGACATACTAATGATAATAAGATTATATATAAAGAGAAGCCGACGGGAATCGGGTTATATGGACCCTTCACCACTGTTGGAGAGATAGGTCTTTTACTAAATAAACTTAACGCTGATTGGAGAAAAGGCACGGTTTAAGCAGGTGAATCTGTAAGTATACATTTTTACACACGAGTTACTGATGAATCAGGTGGGTATTGTGTTTAGCACTAAAAAGATTATCAAAGATTTGTCCCCTAAAGAGTTTACTGAGAAGGCAGTTATTTACTTGCACACGGTTATTCAACTATAAAATTAAAGTAGACCTGTTTCGTGTCACATATAGGTACAGTTCTAATACAGTACGTTATTAATTTTCAATTAATTCAATCAATGATCAAAGTCCAAAAGTTTAGAGTACGCAACATTAACACAAATCAACGAGCAATAAACAAAAAAATACCTTTGAATTGGCGCAGTTCAATCAAATGTTACATAGCTATGTAATGTTTACAAAGGTCGATAAAAACGAACTGAAATCGTACGTACACATAATGAATTGATTGTATATAAAGTTGAGCCAGAAAATATATAAATTACTAACATTTGCTCGTGCCTCTGCACACTGCAGTAAAAGTCCGTATCAGAGATAAAAAGTAGCCTAGTAGTAGGGACTTAGGGATTTTGTAGCTTTAAATTCACGGAAAGAATTTGCATTCCTAACTTAGTTACAAACACGAGTGTATAAACAGCTTATTCGGTACTCATAATTCAGTTATATATTCAAGCACAAATTATTATCTAAATGAGGCATTAGAGTTGAATAAGTAATTCAAGAGAGAGGTTATTACATGTATGAGCATATGAACTTATAAGTTTTATATTAATATTTATTCATGAAGTAAAAATGTAAGGCTTCACGTAGTTATATTACGGTACGACTGCAGTGGTGAGGTCCCAGGTTCGATCTTCGCGGGTCGTTCAAAGTGATATTGAGATCTTCTCCTGGGTATCGGGCACAAATTCCAGACTCCGGACTGATGTCTGGAGTCTGGAATTTTCGCCTAATGTGACGATAGGATCGCCCCCTTATCACACCATGGGACGGAATACACACTTCAAAAGTCGGTGCACTAGTTGCGGTTCTGTATACATCTTCGGGGATAAAACGTGTGGGTATGTGTGTGTCCTTCCAGACATAATATATACGCTAAATTCAGCGGCAGTAAGCAGGGGCACCCAAAACCCGAAGTAACAATCTATTTGAGCATTTGCTAAGCTTAGTCAACAAGTCACAGCTGCTTCTATGTATTGGCGGAGTTTGCAAATAAATCCATTCGATTACGCAGTTGGCGTCCCAACTGGATCCTAACGTACGAGAATAAAATCTGTTTTCCGCATTTAAATGGGACTATACGAATATTGTGATGTCTTTAAAGTCGTATTTCGTGTATGTCATAAAATTTAATAGTTTGTTTTTCTCGAAAGTTCTCACATATTCTTTAAGGCAGATATTGATACTCAAAATAGATATCTATTTATTAATTCATGGCTTGCTGCCGTATCCTGCCTTTATTAACAGTCACACGTTTTAATTTAGCTTTATTGCCAAATATAGTTTATAGCATTCGAACGCGCCATTGTATATAGGTGGCACAGCTTTGTTCGATACGCAATAAAATTATTTGGAATTCGTGTCCACTCGACTCGCGCACATACCAACTATTTCGATAATACTTGTGATAAAATTGAACAAGGCCCGATAGTCACGCAGTACAATAAATCAGTCCAAAATTTTAAGGACGCTTTACGATTTTAGGCTAGTAGGCATAGCAATAAAGATTCCGAGGGCAACTGAAAAATTCTTATCGAAAATATTCCTTTCAAATACTTTGAAGTCTCATCCTCACTGCCACCCTTTCCTTTTAATTAAATCAATATGCTTGACTTTCCCCATTTTTAATATCTAAAGGGTCGAATAAAAATATTTCGTACTATGCCTGATTTTACTAGTGTGCTTGCTATTTAAAATGTAGTCTTTGAAATCCATAACATTTTCAAAAGGTTTTTACGGTTTTAAATAATATTTATGTTTAGTATGAATCATAAACAGCGTTCTTTGTTTTAATTCACAACACGGCTTTACAATGGGCTAGAATTGTTTTACAAAGGGAAGATTTAAATTATGAAAAGGTAGCTAAATGAAGCTTAGACAGACACGTAAAACTGAACCTCACACAAGGGCGTACGCGTTAAGATTTAAAATAAATTTTACCTTCATCGTACCTTTACCTTTTCGTAGATAAGTAAAGGTATTGTCACACAATGCTGTATTACAATAGCTAAGGGTGCATATAGCCCGATTTCTGCCGCTTCCGTTTATGTAGAATTTAATTATCATTAGAACGATTTGCAGACCGTATATATGTTAGTACCTATATAGATTCCATGTACTGTTTTATAATTGTGTCCTTAGATAAGCCTATTACCAGTTTCACCGTTAACAGTTTAAGACTCCGGTCTTATACTCAACATAAAAACCCAATATATTTTTATCTTACCCGGGAATCAAACCCCAGGCCTTCAACACGCAACATGGCGGTCGTATTGTGTGTCGCAATATAACCGCCACGGAGTTTGAAATTTCGTGTTAATAAAGCGTAAGAAATTACCCCCTTGAACCAACAACTTTGCAGTTGAAGTTTATTTCGACGCTCTATAAAGTTATAAGAAATAACAGTCTGTCGGTTTACAAGATCCTGAGTTAGTATATCTATTGGTATATCCATTTCTGTAAGCAATACAACTTGGTCGAGTAGCATTATGACGAATGAATATTAAACCCTATTTTTTTCAATAATTGACTGGCTCGCCGGCGTACTTGTATTGCGTCAGCGGTGCGACACTGCTCTGAGACTCAAAGTTTGAATCCCGAGCTGGGCAAAATGATATTGAGTTTTTCTTCCCAGTGGCAGCCCGGAGTTTGGAATTCGTGTCCGGCATAGCAATAGGCTCGTGTCCTGTCATATCATGGGACGGAACACAGACGAAAAGTGGGTGTTCTGGTTACACCGCTTATCTCTTCTGGGATAATGGCTCGATCTGTCAATGTTGTGCTTAAATAATAACCAGCTTTGTCCAATATTACCTGTATAATACTACCTGACTACCTACTGACTACACTTACTCAAAGTACTTCGATGTGACTTAGGTTTAGATATTAATAAATATATCTCATCATTGAAAAAGATTTCAAATAAATATTTAATGTATTGAACATTGAAAATTAAGTAGTTTATAGGTAGTAGTACAATTTAGTTTCCATACAATTTATGTTTATATAACTCAGTAAGTATAAGCAGATGTTTATATTGTTAATTGTTTATTGTTTTTTATAGAGTCGTTTCCGTAGTATAATTTCAATTAGGGAATAGGTTTAAGGAATACAATCTAGTTTTAACGTAATTTAGTGCTTAAGTATTCTTTATAATGATTGTGACCTGTGTTATGCCTTTTGTTAAATAATTAAAAAAAAGAACTGTTTCAAGGGCTTACTTTCATTTGAGACGGCGTTATTGAACAAACAATTAACAAACTCAGTAATCATGATACGTCACATGTCACATTTAGGATAGCATTTAAGACGTCGATAATATTTATTAAGTAGTGAAAACCTTATGATGCAGACTTTAATTTGACAGTATTTCAACTGATATTGCACTTCAGAGTTAAACTAAGATTCATTTATTAATACGGCCCTAAATGGTCTTTAAAATCACATAGTTTCAAGTAAGTGCTTGATTAGGTACGCATGGATAATCTTCACAACACTGAGAATAAGTTACTAAGTATGATAAATGCTTTTGAAACTACTGGAAAATATATCGGTTCAGAAATTCTATCTAAGGGTTCGTAACAGTAACCATTTTAATAATAGTCGTGATATGTGAGTATTTTCTATCATAACAAATATGGAACAACATTCCCAGCGAAGTAAACGCACCCTTTCTAGGCGACATTCTAAGAAACCATATCTCGTTTCTTGCACTTTTGAAATTCCCGTGCCTCGGAACCCTTTAAAAGCTTTCCTTGGAATTCTGGCGATAATGTTTCAGAATACGAGCATTGTTTTTGCTTGACGAGCGGTTTGAGGATTTCCGGAAGGAAAATGTAATCTTTATTTTGATTCTAAATTAGGTATTTACTTTCACTCAAGATCTACATCCGAAATTAGATTGTTAATTAAGCGAGAGACCCGCTCTTAATAAAGTTTTGAGTTGATTTCTTGTAATTATCTCGCAAGGTTATAGAGAAACGAGATTAATAACGCGATTTTGTTTAATGAACACTATTTTAAATTATAGAAATTTGTTGGTTTTACTCGATATTAATGTAAGTGACTTCCAAATGTAAATATTGTGTTCCAGTCTACAACATACCTAGTTATTTAATTGGTGTGATATTTATACATAATTATATAGTAATATAGTAATAATACAATAGGTACTTCTATAGCTTTACTTAGTAACGTAAATAAATAAATAATGCGTAATTTATAAATGTTACAATTAATTATTCTCTCAAAAAGAATGGGGGACCAAAAACGCCAATATAAGATCTCCATTATGCTATAAAAGTCTAATATAAATAATATCGAAGCGAAAGCACTTATCAAGCGATATTGAATTGCCATCGATACTGTAAAAACTTGGTTGTATCTATCAGAACAGTTTGTAATGTACTATGTTGTTTGACGTAACTCGAGCTACATTGTGCCTTTATGAAATGTAAAAGTATTTTATTCGTTGTCATAACCTTTTCTATAATTTATAGTTGGAGACAACCGTGCCGTCTATAGTACGTGGCATAGAAATGTATTATTAATCCATTAATCAATAGGGTATTTGACTCATTTTTGGTTTTTTACGTTTTTGAAATGTACCTCATATACATTCGGAGATAGAATAGATTTATTAAAATTCGGAAGATATTCAACAAGTTGTAAGCCTTTGAATTTCGGTTGTAAGGGTCAGGATACGATAAAAGAGGTGCAACACGCGCATGTGACGTCATCGGGAATTACGATGCACGCGAAAGAATGAGATAGAGCTATATCCCTATTACACACCCACTCCTGCACATTGCAATATTTAAAACATGAATTATTGCCTCATCTCTCTGCCAATTTTATTAAAATTTTCACAGATGGACTTAATTGTCTTACTACGAGCATAAACATAAAAAAATATACGAAATCAAACACGGGAAAATATCTTATCATAATCCATATTTTTTATTCAGTTTTACGTGAATACTAAAGTCAAACATAGTATTATAAGTAATAGTTGTTCTATTTATAAAATAAATAATGTGAAATCAAGGCTATTTTGGTAATAAAGATACACTATTTCTATGTGCGCCAAACATTGTACATACAATTATGAAAATAAAACCCGCAATATCAATTTTGGTTTGAATAAAAAAACAATAATTCCATCGCTTATCGAGTTGCTGAGAGAGCTTCATACAATGGAAAATTATCCCGGAATCCTTAGGAGAAATTGTGAACCGATAAGAGGGATAAAATTAAATTTTCCTCGGTGTTAATAAATCTCTCGGGTTTCGCTCGGGCCGAGTTGGCCTAACGCGATATTTATCGCTCGACAAAAAAAAAATACACTCTTCTCACGCAATAAATACGGCTATAAAATAAACAGAATTGCCAAATCTGCGGCCGGATAAAGGCACGACTTTATCATAACGATATTCCTCTCGCGAGATTCGCTTTCAGATATTTTTGTTGGGATTAATCGAATTAAAATCGCTGATTTTGTATCAGGGTATTCATTTTAACGTGGGCCTTTGTGCAATTGTCTTTTGTGTCGATTATATTTTTAATTGAATATTTCACCGCTTTATTATTTTCGAGAAATATCGAATATAAAATTTATAATTTGACTAGATGTTGCTTGCGACTTCGCCCGCGTGAAAAGTCTTTTCCGTTACAAAAGTTCCTTACACACTTTCGACGTCAGGGCTATCATTTAAAAAAAGGGATTAATTTTTTTTCCCATACGAATAAAATAAGATAAAAGTAGCCTATGGTAATAATTCAGGACATGGTCTATCCTTGTGCCAAGTATCACCAAAAACTATTTTGCTGTTTCTGCGTTTACTTCTAAAAAACATACATATATACATATAAACATTTTTACAAACTTCCGCATTTATAGAATTAGTATGAAATAAGATATAAAAAAGTAAGATTAGACTAAAATAAGAAATTATTATCGCCAGGTGGCAGTAGAAGGCGAGCGGTTAAGGCGGTTACGAGAGCGCGTAGAAGCGCAGGAGCTGAAGCTACGACGGCTACGAGCGCTACGCGGGCAGCTTGACAGAAACAAGCAGGCGAACATCGCACTTAGTAAGTTGAATTATGAAGAATTTTTTTATGCAATTTCCAAACAATGTAAACAAATTGACCTGTGATTTTATAGAATATCTAAATGTGTAGACATAAAATATTAAAATTGAAAGTGTGTAAGTTAAAATTTAAGCAATAACTTAGAGTTTTGGTTATATACTTTGAATCTTGTATCAGGACACTGAAGAAAATTACGTTTAACTTTCACAGTTGTTAAGCAAATTAGTTGTTTGTATTGGAGTTATATTGGATGTTAAATATTCTGTATTTCGAAAAAATACTGTCGTTTGGCGATTATTCAGGTTATTGTCATAAACGTCAATTTTTTTAATTGTCGAACTAAAGTACTAACGCGTGAAAATATTTGCATAAGAGAGATGACGTTATAGTGACCTCTTTTGCTGTAAATTGCTTTTCCAGCGAATATTTAAACATATTCTACTGAGTATAAATATTTAATATAAGTAATGATTGCAAATCAAAACAATTCGGTTTGTGATATAAAAGAATTGAAAATACTTAATCTTATTTGTTATTTCTCTAAATATAAAATTTAGAGAAATAACAACTACAAATCTTCTTTCATAAGATACTATTTCAGACGCACAAATAAGAGGCATAAAAGTCATCATTCTGTATTAACTATTACATTAAAATCACGCTTGCCGTCCAACCTGTAACAACGCCTTATGTCTAGCTGTCCGCCGCACACAATCAATAGACCTTATTCATTATGAAACGGACAATCAAGCGATCGATGTTATACAGCAGAAGTAAATATTTTACTGCAGACAATTCATAAAACGAGGGTGAAATCTGCTGTGAAATTAGTAGTTATTTATTACAAATCGTGGCACAAGTAATCGTTTACGAAAACCTATAATATTTTTCCACTTTAGGATTTCAACTCAGGCCTTTTCGGACCACAGATTTTAATATACGCTGATAATAGAACTATAAAGGAGACAATAACAGTCACAAGAATTTTGAGCAATAAAAATCTGACTTAAGTTGCTATAATACAGTGCAATGTGTAATATTGGTAGGTACAAAAACAGATTTTTGATTTCAAGTTCATTTTCAACATGGATTCTCAGTTGAGAGAATAGCAAATAGAATAGAAGAGAGCGACGAAGGTTTCTTTTTTATCGTATTGACAATTAAGCACCTAATATTACAGACTCTTATTTTTCACAACTTTTAAATACACCTAACATCAAAAATACATGAATATCCTGAAGCAATCTTTGGAATACGATTATTTATTTTTCCTCCAAATATTATCTCAGATCATCTTAGAAAGCTATTGCTGGTGTTCCCGGCATTCGATCCGCTGCAAATAGGTCGCATTATAAGATCAAGAGCATGCTATTTCGAGCAGCAGACGGACTGACATTGACTCGTTCATACATTTCACTTTTATTAAATATCGCTGCCAATGTTTGCCTCCATGGAGATAAAAGAAATATTACCTTGCACTACAAATGACCGTATATCATATCTTTGTAAAGAAAACGTTAACGTGTAATCAGATATTTATGCTGAATTTTTAAAATTGTACACTTTTTTTTTATTACGACCTAGTTTCGGAATATAAATTTATATGTATGCCTGACCGCTATATCATCGGATTAATATCCGCTCATCTAGATATCCATAGTCCATAAGTCACAATATTTCTTACGATAAGAATAGCTATTTATTATAACAACATTCTCTCTAACAAAGTTTGTTACACCTGTTTACTGATCGTATTTTAGAGCGCAGATTAAATCCAAGTTCCATTCGACTGATAGAGAACGGAGTGCAGTAGTGAAAAATCACGTTCACCTAATGGAAATGTCAATGTACTATCTCAATTCAGCAGACAGTCTGAGCGCGGCCCGAACACGGGCTTTATCAACCGATGACCACGCAGAATTACTCAGATGCAGCGTCAATCCGCCGACACTTCAATAGATTTACTGAAATACATTGTCGGTGGATTAAATATTAAGGCGATTATACAAGATATACAATCCTATCTCTAAGCTGCGAAGTTGGTTTGCGGTACGAAAGTAGGGTAGTGCCGCGTCAGAATATTGAAACGTTGGATAGCAAAGGGCACTGAAGATTGTGCATAGTAATAGCGTATTCAAGATGTTATACGTATCTTTGGTAGTAACATCAAAGGTTAAATAGTTTCAATTTTATGAAGTGCATACTTGAATATATAGAGTAGATTAATTATAGACGAAATACTTTTTTTTAGACTCAATACTGTCCATTTATAAAGAAGATTTTATTGTCACAGTATCGAAAAAAATATCTTAAATTTAATATCTATTTTCGTTTGTTGCCTTGACATACATATTTCAAGTGTCAAAATTTATTGCTGCAATGTGCTAATAGCATTTAGAGTTACCAATCAATACCGAAAATGTATTTATATGCGAAATCTTTCTCCATTAATGAATGACATGCAAATATTTTCATCACTTTCAATTAAATGCTTGAAACTAGCGCCAAAGTGATAAAAATAATTGGTCGACGTCCAAGTTTTGTAGTTCAGCAAATGAATTGTGTTTGGCCAAATACAATCGGAATCGGAGCTTTGTTTACCAAAGCAGGTCGAATATTTGCTCCCAATAGACGTATCTGGCACAAATTGTCGAGACACTTAGATGCCTGTGAAGCACCTTCATAGACGTGCTCGCGAATAATTCTATAATCTTCTAGCAACATCTAGGATTCAATAGATGCTAATCAACAACCTTCGGCGAGCTGCAGGTCGTATTAAGTGTTATAACTAATAACAAAAGTTATTATAATTTATAATTTTAAACTTGCTGGATAACCAAAGGGAAGCGGTAGACGTTTGAGTTATCGATTATTTGTGTTTCTTTGTGTATGGATAGTTTGAGTTTGAATGGACTTAATATGTTTAATATAAATGTATTTGGACCTTAATAATTAAGTAAATTGAATACAATTATTGTATTCATAATTTACTTTGAATCAATGAGTTTGAAAATGGATTCGGCTGATAAGGGTATCTATATAATAAAATTCATAATTAATTTTCTTGTTAAAAAAATTGAACCTTTGCCGCCCGATTTCTTTCATAATTTTCGAGACATCAAAGTCTTTATAACTTTCAATAAAGAGGGTTTCCTTTTATAAAAAAATCTTTTGCCACTTAAGCTTATTTCTCTATTGTTCATTTATATTATCAATTAAAATATTAAAAGACGTAGTTTGATGAAAATGATAATTTTCTTAAATAAAATTCTCGTCAATGAGCTGTTTCTTAGCAATTTTCGCAATAGAATATGCTTTTTATACTTGAATATGATTTATTTTTGAGATTATTTTATACAGAAAGTACTACTTATTATTCCTATTTTACCTGACTATTGTTATACTATTTAGGGTTACGAATTCAAACGTGTACAGTGGACAGAATTAATGATCTAGCTCCTATTCCTAATTTGGGTCTCCGACAATGGTTTGCGACGTGTATACCCAAAAATTTATTTATAATTCTACGAGCAGAAATAAGTTATTTTTTTTTTATGTTTTTATTTCGTTTACTGAGAGTCAGCTTCTATCGTCCTTATTATGGTTCTTTAAATAGAAAAACAAACTGCTGTAGAAACTTAAGTCATCAAATAAAAACTTTGCCCCACATACTGACAAGCAAACTATTTTCCTATCAAGTTTTTACTACTATTAGGCAGGAAATTTCCATCTAGAATAACCGCGAAGCTTTTATGAAAATTGGTTTTCGTTTAAGGGATTTTTTTATCACGGACAAGTTTAATTAAGTTTCTTATTTTATATTCGGCCCGTCAGGGCGCGTAAATAAGACGGTTTGTGCCGGTTTATTGATCCTGATTTGTCACAAGGCATGTTGGGGCACTCCAGGTGTGTTTTATGATGTTCCTAGTTCACCTTTGAATTTAATTTCTGTAAGATGTTACTTAACAACTTATATATTTACCCATGAAAGAGTTATCCGGAATAAAATTGTCTGTATGTATTTTCTCAGGGTCTCAAACTATCAAATTTCATCGAAATTAACGGTAGTTTTTGGGTTTATTGTTACTTAGCAACTTATATATTTACTAGCTTTTGCTCGCGGCCCTACCCATGAAAGAGTTATCCGGAATAAAACTGTCTGTATATGTTTTCCTAAGGTAAAGATAGCCTACGGCATTCCCAGGGTCACAAACTATCTATCAAATTTCATCTAAATCAAAGGTAGTTTTTGAGTTTATTGCGTTCAGACAGGCAGACGCAGTCAGGACTTTATTCTCAAATATGTAAGGATTAAAAGGGAAGAGGTAACTAAACGTAGCTGTAAATTAATTTTGAAGTGCTCTACAAATCTTTTGTGTTTTAATTAAACAATTTTTCTAGCTCTGTAACGGCATCGTTCTCATGTTTTCTCGCATTATTCTTTTGTAAATAAATAAAAGTTGAAAGTGGAAGATTGTAACGCTTTTATACCATTAATTAAGTGCCAGGTTTTTATTCTAGACTATTGTTGTTCTAAGTAAACTGAAGTTTGCCAATAGATAGACAATTTAGTAAATATTTTCCGGAGCTAACCGATTGGATAGTTTATGCTGCGTATAATACAAGAATTTAAGGCGAAGGCATAAATAACGGCGACATTTTGTGGGCCATTGATTCGGCAATGAACCGTATAATCTGTATTGTAACCGCAATTTGTATTGTCCTCAAAACAGATAAAATTCACATTAAGAACCAAACTGGGACCGCCTTCCTATATTTTACCCTGTCCCGGCGCAATGTTAAATAGATATTTAGTGCGTGACGTTTATTAAAGCGTAGTTTAGGGTAGCGTTACTTGTGGATTTGTAAAATATCCACCAAATATTTATTAATGTTTATTTATTGTAAATTATGTGTAAGGATACATATACATCTCGATTTTTTGTAAAGGGCCATATCCAAGAGACACGAATCCCTTTTAGTGGCTTCGGTCATTACCTGGTAGTCAACAGCAATCTTAAAAAAAATATTCCGTAGCATTAGAACGTCACCAATGAACGCAAGCTAATAGTAACAAATAGTTTAGTAAATTTAAACCCGTAGATAACGTCCTAGTTGAGTAAAATGTAAGGACGTAAGTTTTAAAACTTCTGTATTAAATTAACTGTAGGTAGACTGACATTTGTAACTTATTCCCAGCAATCTTTAGGATACCCGGGACAAGTTTGCTCATAGAAACGTTAATGTGTTTCGCCTAGTTTCTGATACACGAATGTCTACATCTGCCGACCTGATAGAGATTGATTGAGCTCTCCCTTACTTTTGTATTGAATTGCACGTTTTATTTTCTTTGGTCATAATTCGATCACTCTTTTTTCGTATTTGTATATGTATTTATAGTCATGTATGTATTAAATTTGAATACAGGAGTATAATTCCATGCATGTTTTAGATAGGAAGTGTGGTTTTCAGGCATCGATTTAAACAAATTTGCAAATATGACTTAAATAGTCGTTAATTTAATATTTCCACACAAATCGCTTTTAAACATATTTTAAATAGCGAATAATTGATTGAAAACAAAGCTGCTATTTGAAATAAAATACACGAAATGTTTTTTTCGTGCGCCACAATTATTTTCAATCCACTTACGGAAAAAAGAAACAAGGGCGTATCAAGTACCGCGGGGTTTATCCGCAATGGCTGTGTAGGTAAGTTTCCATTCAGATGGTACGATTTAAGCGGTTTATGCCGAATAGGTATTCGATTTTATTTCACATCGAGCCGAATGTCCAATTACTTATAAAAGCTTTTGAGGTTCAAACAGGTATTTTCTCGCACCTAATGAGTGTTGCAATAGCGATGGAGTACCGATATAACCTCAATTTTCATCGAGAGTATTTTTTTGATAAAAGGTATTTTATAGGTATTTAGTTCCTGGGTATTAAAATTGATCCCAAGTCATGTATTATATGCAAACTACAAAGTAAAACGTCCCTCTACATAGATACATGTATATTTTTTAAATCTCAAAAACATGAATAAATAAGAATGCTACTCAAAATTCTCTAAACTTAGAGTCAAAAGAAATCTCAAAGAAAAAGTGCCCGTTTGAATTTCGTAACCCTAAATCATTAAATTTTATCTCAGCCTGTCAATTTAATAAAATAATGTGTAATTTTAAAACGCTTCAATAATAATTATCGAGTCTAATCTACTGTAACACTCCCGTCCTATTACGCAGTCCAATCAACGGTCAGCAGTTATAATTAAGATAAACTGAACGACCGTTATGAATTTCCGAACCTAATCATTCGAGCACAAAGGGCTTATTAAACTAAGACGCCACGCGAAAATATCTCAAAGCAAGGCTCGTAAAACTAGCTTAGGCTAAAATATAATTATGACAGGCCGCCTTGCCCCAATTTCATATTTTGGCACGCTGTACTTACCAATTTAACGGGTCAAATAACTGTAAATTTTAGATTACTTGAATGCTACGTCGAGTGTTCACGTTTCTGTTAGTGAATAGATTTTTAAAGAGCCGCCGCGGAGCGTATTGAAATACTTTTAAAATTAATGAGATATTTGACCGTTAGTGTTTTACCAAGTGTAATATTTTAAGGGTTAATTTACCGTCTTGTGCATTATTCTCTCAGAGTCGCTTTGTGAATAGTTGACTTGGTATTAAATTAAACGAATTGAGTCTAAAGGCTTGCTTTGGTTCGTAACTCTAAAATTATTACGAAAACTAATGTACTGATGTGAAATAAAACTACATTGAAATGTTCACAAATATTTGCCTTATATATTCATATTTATATTTTATTCGAACATTTTATCTGAAATGTTGCCTACACACGATACTCTACTTTTCTATCGTATAGATATTCTTTCCTGTTATGAACTGTTTCGTAGGGGTTCCTCGGTGCCAGTCCGTAAGTGACACCGCACCGATGACGCATCGACTAAACTTAGGAAAATCAATAGTTACCTTGGAAGCGGTTTGTAAATTATTTTATGAATTTTGAACCATACGTTGACTGTGGTGCTTTTAAACTTTATAAGACAAAATTTTAGAACACAATTTCATATAATATTTAATGAGCTATTACAAGACTGTCCTATTTTCATTAAGTTGATTAAGGTTTGTCTACAGTAAGGCTGTAGACAATCTTTTATACTTATATCTACGGCACGAATAGATCTACTTGATCGGATAGTTCTTCTGTTTCGTAGAGAAATAGTTCAGTTTTTCGATTGCGTAGCCAGACTTTTGCAGTTTATTGCTGTGTCAAATCGCTATCACCCTTTCAACAACCATTCCTTTAGTGAAAGGTGACGCACCCACGCTTCCTGACCTGGTGGGCGTTCATGGCCGGTGTTAATCACTTACAGGTAATTAATCGCTATCAAGCTTTCTATGTAAAAATAAAGTTCGTTTAATATCAATTAATAATTAATTAATCATCAGTGGACATTCTATTGGCTTGGATCACTTACCATCAGGGCCCTTATTCTGTATGATAGTGTAAACGCGTAACGCGGCCGTGTCGTGTTATCTTCAAGAAATGTACGTGGAATGGTATTCTGTGAGCCAAATTTCTATAGTCCTAAACATGATGCGTAGTGTTACGTGCTTGTTACGCACTGTTAAAATAACGTGCGGGATAGAGAATAAGGCCCCAGGTGCAGTGGGGTACTTTGCTGTGCCCGTTTTAAAAATAAATAATAAATACTATAGCAAATTTTTAACTATATATCTGTGTAGTTTCTGTATTAAAACATAAAAATAATAACATATAAGACAAAGTAAAAGAAATGTGTATATTTTCCGTCCATACATAATTGTAGAGTTGAAAGTTTCATTTGTTCACGTCCCTAAACATCAGTCTGTGTCGGTGGTAATGTTTTTGCGGACAACACTACGGGCGTAGAGTTACAGCAAAAACTCGTTTAGTAAGGAAATATCGCAAGGAGCCATTAAGATACTAAATACATGAATTTTTATGTGTGTAATGTATGATTACATTAGTTTTTAGGTTTTAACAAATATTTTATCCTTTTTATGACAATACTTTTCTTAAATTTCACTGAATATATTCATATCAATTCAATATATATATATATATATATATATATATATATATATATATATATATATATATATATATATATATATATATATATGTATACACGAGCACAAATCCATTGGATGACATTTTTTAGATTTTTTGCCACATTGCAATCGCAGCTCTGCTGCTATCAACCAAAATAAAACATATACATACGGTGTAACCGCATAAATTTTCATTACTTATATTGTAATAATAAGTTAGTTCACATTGTTTGTGATGTAATTATAAAACGTAGGTTACAGAGTTGACAGTATTGAACTGCCATCGTTGACTGATGGCAGTATGCGACGATGCCTTGTCCAATGTAAGCGCTCCAAATGATTTAAAATCAAATTATATCCTAATCGCCTTTACATTTTATTATTTTTACCAACATTTATTATTCCTTCACAAAAACAAAATATAAGCAGTTTACTTTCCTCAAGAAAAGAATAAAAAACGATCGAACTTAACGTGTATAGGCGATTTAAACTTTTGAATTGGTTTAATTGGTAAAAGTGCTACTTTTGTGGATGACTGTACGAATTGCGGTTTTGTTACCGAGTGGGAAAGTTAGGTTAACATATTTCAATGTTTTAAGATCTAACAGTAATGGTGGTCGTTGTTTATCATAGTTTATATAACCCGCTATTGATGCAATAGCTAGCTGCTTTCGTGATTCTAAAAACTATTTGTGATAATTAGCTACTGGGTAATAACACGATACCACAAGTTAGACAATACAGCGGGGTGAGCTCATTAGAGCTCAAATACCTTAGTTTTAACCACTTAAATATCTCGAAACTAATATGTCTA
Source organism: Manduca sexta (assembly GCF_014839805.1). Classification (NCBI taxonomy): domain Eukaryota; kingdom Metazoa; phylum Arthropoda; class Insecta; order Lepidoptera; family Sphingidae; genus Manduca; species Manduca sexta. Next base: position 5,487,230 of record NC_051125.1, read on the forward strand.
ATTTTAAGCCTGGAAGTAAGTCAAAGAAAGTTCACTAATGTAAAACTATACATATTAGTATCTAATTAATAAGCCTAATAAATAACCATAAAAAACTTTGGAATAAAATTGTGCTCTGTCCCCTCTGTAACCATGAAGGCTGCAGTCTTCGAAACGAGAGAATCATAATTTAAAAAACCACGATAAATTCCAAACAATAATTTTATTTCAATGTCTAACATTTTATTAGTAGCTAAGATACACATCGATTGCCATACAAATATTGGTAAAGGTGGATATTTAATTTTTCCCTACTCTAAAGTTTAATCAAGAAAGGACATGTTCACGGCTTATCAAGCTACTCCATGTTTATGGTTATACACCCATCTGTAACTCCACTTACAAGCTATAAAACGTGAATAAACATAGACTTAGACCATCGTAAGGTCTAAAAGCAAACATGAACTTGTATTATTGCGTCCTTTAGTACTTCAAAGTGGATATTAGTGGAGTGGCGTGACAGTGTGTTGTGGGTTGCGGCTAATCGCTCTACAAGTTTGCCTCATTACGTTGATTGGGTTTCTGGCCCTTCTAGTGTCTGTCCCTGTGAATAAACTTTGCTGGAATAAATTAGAAATATCGCTGAGTTGATAATAGTTCGTCTAGTATGTAGTGTATTAATGAAAATGTAGCATTACAATATAACAATGTATTTTGCTATCAACTATTTAAAAATATTCAGTAATGAATATTTTCTCCAATTTCCTCACTAAGTTAGAGCATTAAAAAAATCTGAATGCAACTTCAATTTTGTTTATGTTCAAAATAATTTAATTGAAGTATAATTATTAATTGAGCGTGGTAGTATCGCACATCACTCATGGTTTCCCGACACCGACCGAATTACATTTCGTAATTTATAAAAAAAAAAGTTATCATTACAACGATTTGCGGGCCGCATATAGGCATATTAGTACTTATACGTTGTGTCACGTTCCCTTTCAGGAAATTTCACCCTTCGCCACTACTTGGCAAAGTTATATACTAAAATAGTTATAGTTAAATATATTAAGTATTTAGACAGGTAACCGTCCGTAAAACCATAATTCAAAACTTTACGTAACATGGATACACAGCGGCCTCACTGAGTAAGACAAGGGTATAAAGATGACGATGATAAATTAATACAAAATAATGCGTGTCGAAATATATGATTCCGTATCTCAAGTATTACATACACACGTGACGTCATTTATTACGACCTAAGACTATACTATTATGAATTACATATTTTTTTATTAGAAACAATAGATTATTACACTGTTTACAAAGCTAATAACTTTCCTCGAGTCTTCCTTAAGGTAAGTCGCGAGGTACCTTAAATTTGACAGTTGATTCCTTTCATCGAGAAAGGAAAAGTGTTGAGTGACGTTGAGTGAAGGAGTTTTTTTTCAACTAAGAATACAGATTATCTCCAGTGAGGTTGAGTGGAGTCGAGGAATTTTTGAGGAATCGTCTTTGAATACGGGTGTACGACTACATATATCACAAATGGCTAAAGATTAGAATAAATTTGTGTACAACCTATTGTTTTTAACAATAAGAATCAAATTACAATATATTTATACGATTTCAAATTGTCGACGAACACTTTTAAGAAATATTACACGTCTACATCTGGTCTATTGGGAGATTAAATAGAATCCTAAGACTTCAACCACACGAATGCTATTCTGAGAAATCCGATATCGCATTGTTTCACAAAATTACATCGAATTTGTGGAAAAAGGCACAAATCGGCACAGCCTAGCGTTTCTATATAATATGGTTACCTTTTACGGGAACATACAAATGCCCGTGGCTTCGTTCAAAATTGTGTTACCAATACAAAAGCGCGTTTATCTTGGCTAATGTATTGTGTATGTTTAAATATAAAAACATGTTTTAGTATAAAAAATGTCGAAATGTATTTTAAAAATAAGATCGTATTTTTATGTGAATTAGTCATATTCAATTTGGAATCGTGCCTTAATAAAATTTTACCACTTCTATTTACTTCTGGTTAATGTACAAAATTCTCATTTTTTTATACGAAACACAGATAACGAACTAAACAACGCTTTACGCGTAAATTGTGATCAGAAAAAAGGCAAAAGGGATTTCTCTGTTCGCGTATTACACACTAAAAGTAAAATACGGTCTAGAATAGGGTAGTTAAATCAATTTGGGAGGGCCGCGCAGATCGCGATACATTTGCTTGAAATATTCCATTATCCTTCGCCTTGGGGTGCGGCGACTTTTGTTTTTCGAATCGCCTTTTCGCTTCTTCCGAAATGTGGCTTCTGAGTTCCGATTACGTGACTCGATTCTGCGATGTTCTTATTATAATAGTATTTTTTTCTTTGAGGCAATTTTATATTAACTTCTTGTTATTTTTTAATTTGACAGTAATGGTAAATTAAATTTGGAACGTTTTTTATTTTAGTAAAGTCGGCGTGTTGTGGTTATTAAGCTATTATGTAAAGAAGTAATTTGATTTTTATTATAATAGGGTACGTGTCAAAAATAAACATCTAATTTTGTTACCTATTTATTGCTTTTTACTTTCTGTTAGCAATACGCGCAATAAATTTTTATTTCCCTCTACGCTATATCATCAATCAAAATATAGAAAGTAACATTACATAATCCCCTTAGAAAAAGTAGGCCAAACTTAAATACACACGTTTATCTGTGTAAATACATCAATGTTCTCATTTAAGAATTTATAGTCGAAACAATGATGCCCCCATTGAGACGTCGCCTGCGAACGTAGGCTCTCATACAGATAAAGCCCTCTTTATTGTCTTCTATAATTGAAAGGTCTGAGGTATTTCCCTCCTCGGAGGTTTAAACGAGCCTCAGCTGCGACCTTGCACAGTAAATAGCATTTTTGTCGCGTAATGTATTACAATTTCACAATTGTTAAGATTTTCTACACTTTTGTAATGGATGAGCATTATGTATCATAATTTTATAAAAAAAAAGATAAATAATAAATAAAGCTGCGTTGAGTTCGACGCAGTCGCGTATTATTTTTATAGCAAAGGGCATATTTAGAGCAAGAGAAAATTGGTTATGATGCCGATATATTTCATATACCTACAAATAGAAGGACTATGAACGTGTTGCCGGCCTCTTTTGCTATAAGTAACATTATAGCAAACTGCTAACTTCATTGGTTTGTGAGACAAGTACTACCCTAGTTGATACAGTCTACTCTTAATAATAAGTCCAATACATGATACTCAGCAGTATAATCCGTAAACATTTTATTAACACAAGAATATAGAAGGCAATCCGGGCTAGAATCCCAGAAAATTATGATATTCATAAGAATAAATAGATGTAATGCTAAGAGACGAGAATTTCCGTCACGCAATATTTCATAACGCGGTACGCGTACCAAATGAAGACTTTGGTACATTAGGCAAGATATAAATAATTCTTTGGCATGCTCTCGAAGAATTTTCTTGGTATATACTATGTATTTTTTGTAATAACTTGTGATATCTAGGTCATTACGTGATGTTAAGTATAAGCCCTGTGAAATAGCGTACCAGAAGACCTTCACGGCCAAACCCGGCTAAATTAGTAACTATTTGGTCATACTACCATACTCGGGGCTCGACTTAGGCTAAAGTATCATAGATTGACGAGTAGCTAGATCTGGCGTTATCAGATGCTGGGAGTGTCGAATGAAAACATTGATTGCTCGTAAGCAAGCATTTCATAGGAGAGGCAGAGGCAGTGACTGAAGGTATTGCCTAGCATTATCTCAGAGCTTCCCCTCGTGAATCAAAAAATACAAAAAGCTATATTTAAAATAGTATTATTGCGATGTTTAACAAATAATCCAATTTGTTCTACAAAAAACCATGTAGATTTTTTGAATTCGTTAAATTATTTTGCATGTCAATACCAGTTCGTTACAAAAACATAGGTGATATAACCCAATTTCTGACGTGGCGTGCGCGGTTTTTCTTGATTAAAAACTGCTACCAAAATAGTTCCAATCAAACAAATTCAAATTGAAAATATATTTTTTGTTTGGTATCTTAGTGTAACTTAAAATATGTGGAATTTTATAAAGATATTTACATGTTTAAACGTTTGTTAAAAGTAAATTTGCATAAGCCGTTGAACAGAGTTAGATAAGGGGCTCTCAAAAAACAAGTCCTATCAAAGAAATAGGCTACTTTCGTCACTGAGAAATTCACAATGGGGCTGATTTAGAGAAAGGTATTTCACGCGGAAGAAGTCGCGAGCAACACCTAGTTTCAGATATAATAAATACAGTAGCTATATTCGTTAAAAACTAAACATTTTCTAATTCCCTGCTTATAATAACATATCTTTCCACAGCTAGCGACTTGGAGTCGATACGAGCGCTGTTCAATGAGAAAGAGAAGGAACTCTCGGTGGCGGTGGCCAAGGTGGAGGAGCTGACGAGGCAGCTCGAGGAGCTCCGCCGTGGCAGGGTGCAGCCGGCGCCGCCTTCCGCGCATGAGCTGGATAAACTCAGGCGAGAGCTTATGGTAAGTTAAATATGATTTAGTATGTTTGCGCGAATGTTAATAAAACTAGTTACGGCTTTCATCGCGGACTGTTTCCACCCCGTGACCACGAAAGCTGAAAAGTCTTCGAAACGTCGAGAGAAAATAATGGTAATAATTACTTACCGCGATAAAATTCGTAAATATTTCAACAAATTAAATATTTCTTAAGAATTTAAATTATGTTTATTCGCAATTAATTATTTAAAATAAATGTATAAAAACGAAATAGTTCTGGAAAAAAATTAATTCATTAGATAAGTCTATATAGTAGCAAAGACATATACCTACTTACCCTAATTAGAATTCTAAATAAAAACGCCTTTATTGCTGTGTATTGCAAAATAAACAGACGATTTGCGTTTATTCGCCCGTAGAGATCAGCTCTAAAGCTTCGCAATAATCCGACTCAATTAAATTACACGAGAAACAATCGAAAAGTTACAAAGACAGCGTTTCGTTTTATCCTAATTAGCAAAATTAAGATAACAGGCATTTGATTTGAAATTTGGGGTTATATTAACCCAGCTCGCTAGTAAACAAAAGCGGTTTGTTAAATGCTGTTTATTTTGCGTTGGCCTATTAATTTTATAATTTGATATTTATATTATTTATTTTGTTTGATACAACTTAAAGTTTGGACACACACTCACGCCCTTTATCTCCAAAGGGGTAGACAGAGGCGCAACTGGTGCACTCACTTTTCGACATGTGTATTACGTCCCATGATGTGATGGGGGCGAGCCTATCGCGATATTAAGCACAAATTCCAGACTCCAAGCGATACCTGCTATGCACAAAAACCAATTCGAATATGCACGACCCGAGAATCGAACCCGAGAACTTAAAACGGTGCTGGACTTCGCACTTAATACGCCACGGAGGACATTTTTATCGCCATGCATATTTTATGGCAATACTTTTTTGATGCGGAACTTTGTAAAACCGAAGATGCCAATCTGTCGATACCGCGGTGTTTAACGAGAGCACGATATTTGTTGAGAGTGGCGAGCGCCAAGTAGGTTGCGGTCGCGAGCTTCGCCACTTGGACTTGAGACTTCGGAGTGCTCTATTCTTAATGTCTGTAGATATATAATCGATAGACAGTATCTATAGGTAACACGCACTTGATATGATACTCCCGTCTTAGAAATATATTAGTAACTGTGTTCAATCTCGTTGATTTTAAATTCTTTTTGTATTTATTTCATTTGTGATTGTTTTATGTTGGTATGCACATTTTTAATTAATAAAGATGCATAAATACTTGACGTTTTAGCAGTAAAGTTTAAGGATCAATGTTTAGTAATGTTCTTAAAATTACGTTACAGCCTACAATAAAAAACTTCGAACGTATTTTGTAATACATGCCCGCAAACGAGATAGATGGTACCAACTCGATATACTAGTTCAAATACTGCCAAAGAAACAGTATTGAACTGGTTGAACTAGAATGTTGCACGTGTTTCTGTCTTCAACTCAAAATGTTATCTTATTTATGTTTTATAACTCCCCACAAGTTACACTTCACACTCCACGTTCACAATATTCTGTTTTACATAAATATGTGGTTTTGTTGTTATATAAAATAAATTGTCTTAATAGAATTCAAATTGTAGTTATTTCGTCTTATGTGCTTTGAATATATTTAGTTTTTTAGCTGATGGTTTTCTGTATACTTATAATAATTTTAAACATGTAACCCGTATTTGTAAGACATGATTAGCATATTTACGTGCTATATAATTCGTAACATTGACGTAGTTCAATATATTGGTTCATGGACGGATGATTTTTGGACGAGTGCATGGTTATCATACCTATTAACGTATCATTAGCTCAGATATGAGAGATGACTGTTTTATTACTGTTGCAGGGCCGCGACAGACATTATCTCTAATTAAACAATTAAAATTCCACTATAATAATATTAAATGTCTATAAAGTACAATGTATTGAATTATTAATTTACAGCGTGGCGTTTATCGATATGTACTTGAGCATACTTGTTCGAATCTATCCGCCGATAACAAGGATTATAGACTTCCAAACTTGTACGTGGCGCTTACGAGATTTACTATAACTGTTGGGAAACTATAGACCGTGAAATATCAAACTGAAATCGCTAAACATAAGTTAAAACTAAACCTTGATTCGCTGCACATTGGTCGCGTATGTTCGCGCCGCACCTAAACTAATTACTTGTCATTTAGCTTCGACCCGTTCAAAGCCGCGGGTGCACGCTAGTTAGGTAACAAATCTGTTTAGAGCAGCCCTAGGGGTTACTAATGAATCGCGTCATGAGACTAATTTCGTTTTGCGTACTGATGCCAGTTGATACAAACTTGTGTTTGACAATTTAGTTATTTATACGACGTTCGACGGGCATTATCTTCATCTATCATTTTAGTGATGCGTACGATATAAACGTATAACCCTAAATAATTGATGTGAAAAGTGAGCGAAAATATCTTGGATAGATCCCGGTCGAGTTGAAAAGGTCGGTAACATGGCTCGAGTTAGAAAATCGTATTACTAACTTCTTATGACCGTTACAATTTTGTTTATACTGTTTTATATCGGGTCTTCTTGAACTTGGGATGAATAAATTGTGTACTTAGTTTTGTTTAGTTCTTTTGAACTTAGTCTAATCCTGTTTGGAAATTCTAAAGCGTGTTACATGTGTTTGTAAGCACTTAGAATATTTTAAAGTCTTACTTGCGATGTACGTAATTTAAACTTTTCACTTGTTTGGTATTTATCCGTAGTGTATAGAATAGTGCAGTGTTTTTTTTAATTGCATTTATAGAATTTTCGTGATATTATTAAGTATAAAAATATTTTTTTTGAAGATGTATGTTCGCTATGAAATTGTAACTACTAAATGATTTTAATAATATTTTGCACATAGTTATAACAAAAACGAAGCCCCTAACAAAAGATAGTAAAACAGTGGAAATATTGATACATATTAATCAAAATAAATATATCAGTACTTTAGTTTACATTCATACCAGTGTATGTTTTAAATTAAAAACTTGTTTGCAAACAGAGTTGTGTGTTTGAAAGCTATAATTGATAATGTCCGAAAAAAATCATCTATCAGAATCTCATTCACTATCTATTGTCTGATGATTTACACAACGCGGAGTTATCTATGATCGCAGTGTCATGTCGGAGACGAAAACGCTCTCAATACGCTTGTCCGAACATCACCCTGCGCACCCTCGGGATGTTATATCTTCCCTTCCATTAATAACATTCGGATCTTGCCCGTTTAATTTGCTCCTTGCCCTAATTTACAATGTCAATTTAGTAAATCATCTTTGTAATTGTGAATTCCGGTAGTACGTTTAAGAATTTCTTGAGAGGTTTTATTCTTATTATAATTTTTGGTGGTCCCACTTTGGCGTCGTTGAAATAAATGTAGTGGAAATTAAATGTAAATACCAATGTACTGAAACAGGTTTATGAGATAAATCAAGAACAAAATTATTAAAGCCACCGCCCACGACGAGAGAGTAATTTCAATACATAATGAATAATGATTAATGATAATCCAAGCTATCAATGAGTACCTAACTAATTACAAATTGGCATACAAGTTTTGATTAAAATTCGATATTCATGTTTTTTCAAATCTAAATTAATTTTATAGTACCCACATTGCATTTTAACAAAATTAACACTCATTTATAACGATTCTTTAATGCACCATTTAAAACAAAATTTTGCCGAAAAAGGCACGAAATATACTTATACCTAATAATTATAGTAAGTTATTTAAGGAGAACGATTTGAAGCATTTAATATATCACTAATAAGGGATGGACTGAATGGTGCAATTTGAAGTGCTAAAGAATACGTAGGTGCCATATGCCGACCGTGCCCCGGGCTTTGTTGAATATTGAGACGAAACTATGTCTGCCTAATGAAATTCCTTCTTTGCCGTTAGCAAAATGAATTTATTAACAGATCCACCTACGTACTATAGAAATGGTTTAGATGAATTTTAATTCTCGAGGGGAAAATTAATATGATATTTATCTTGCCAAATTATATTTACCGACACGGTTTAACTAGATAATATTGAAAGAAGACCGTTGTTAAGTATGCAATACGGGACACGAGTGAAAAAAACGCTGGCTCGTAACGCACTAATTTATTATCCCATCGACAAAGGCGTGTACGCAGCACGCTATACTTATAACTACATATATAACAACCGTCATTTTATTTTTTAATCATTCAATATTGACTGAAAGTTATGAAGATGTTATTAATTACTATTGTTTTACTTCTAACTTTCGCAATATATTAAATCATAATATTATGTATTGCTACTGTAATAAGTTTGTTACGATAGGTCGAACTGACGAGGATGGATTTCGCTTAAGCGATAAATATGCCATCTATCATGCTTGATCTCAACATATCGGGGTAATTACGTAGGCCATTGAAGCTTGACCTTTATCCTTTTATGTTGTAGAAGTAACGAAACTTGCAATTTATAAGGAAATATAGTCTTATATTTTTTTGCATAGGCGGACAAATGCGCAAACAAATTAATCAGTTGTTAAGTGATTTAATTTTCCACAATTCTAAAAGAAAATTAGATGCAATACCTTAATAAAAGGTATAGGGATTAGGGAAATGTGACCTAGTTATTTGGATTTCAAATCTATGCTAATATATAAAGTTCGTCTTTATATATTATTTGTTTTAACGCATTTATCGCAGGAACTACTAAACCGTTTTCAATTTTTTGACTAACAGGAAGCTACATTACTCTTAAATACTATAGGTTACCGTTTTAACCTGAGAAAAAAATTAACCCGGAAAATATTTTTTCACGCGGACAGAGGCGCGGGCAAAAGCTTCATATACCTATTTCAGTACTTGTTTAGTACGGTAGAATACTCAACAAACTATTCAAGATCCACAGCCAACTCAAACAATATACCGAATAAACACAAAGCTTGAGACCCTTGTAAGGCAATCGTAACCCCCAAAATTTAATACCCCGGACTAACACACAAAAGACTCATGCTGGTAAAATATAAAAATCATTCCGTAACATTTCTCACAAGTATTTTTCTCTCCAAGAAACATACCATACGAGAAAATAAATCGAATTTAATGTTGACCAAAGAACTCGTTGACATGGAAAAACTCATCCGCATGGAATTGATTTAGTTCAAGATTTTGTGGTCAGAAAGATTAGGAGTATGGAAAAATAGGTTTCACTACAAGCGGTTGTGTATATGGCTGTTTTTATGTCGACGTCGCGTCGAGTGGAAAGTTTGTATTATTTATATTCGACAGTAATGTGTACTGGTGCACGCTCTGAGTAAAACCATCATAAAAATAAGAAATAGGTACCCGTTATAAATATTTTTAGACACGAAATAAGTATTTAATTTGTTTTAAATTCTCCATTAGTTAGCAATAGTCTAAAATATGGAATTTAGTCTTAAAGATTTTAGTTATATTACGATACTTATATTACGACTAATAATTTAAATAATAATGAAATTTTAAACAATATCTTAAATATCTACAACGTGACAACCTACATTTACTATAAACGCTTCTAAAATTCTAGTACCGTAACAAGCTGAACGAGCAGCAAAACGGCAGACTGTCGGCGCAGCGCGCAGCGCTCGGCGCTCGGCAGGAAGAGATGCGCAGCATCGACCGCCGCGTATCAGAGCTGCAGGCGCGTCTGCTCCGCAAGAGGGCGCTGAACCGACAACTCGCCGCCGCGCACAGGCAGCCACAGCAGCAAAGGTGGGTATTTACTATTTATCAAATGATATTTATTATAATTTATAAGGAAACTCGTATTATTTATCAAGTATAAAATTTTATGAGGAAAACGATAATATTAGCAGGACGAGCAACCCACCACCGATGCAGCAGTTGCCGAGCTACTCAGCAGGCACTGGCGTGAATGTCAATAGTCAACCAAAGAACCAGCCGGCGCGCGGCAACGTCGCCGCCGTCGAGCCCTACAACCACGTGCCGCACGCGCACAGCGTTACCCATAACAACAATTTCACTGTGAGTATCAAGATATACTACTGTTAAAAATGTGTAAATAACTGATCTCGGTAGTCAAAAAAAAAACAAAATCCTTTTATTGCCAGGTGAAGTGATCTTATTATACTTTGTAATCGATTTTTTAATTATTTGTTGTTTTTTTTATATATGTATCAACACAAAAAATATCAATTGTTACTTAATGATAATCAGATTTTTTTTATATTATTTTACAGGCAATGAAGCAAAACGTAATACAAAACAATGTGCCATTGAAACAACTCACACAGAGTGACAACATACAAAGCCATATCACACAAGAAGCTCATTTCGTGCAGCAGAAACAAATGGTTAACCCAATATTTAATGGATACCCCCACACGCAAACGCAAGACAGTCAGTATCCCGGGCAGTACCCAAACAAACATGAGAATTTCCACGTACAGCAAGGGATAAGTACTGCATATGAGCAGAAAACCGACAAATATCAAGACTACTTAAAACCCCAATACAGTCCGAATAGCACAAGCAGTTCAAATAGCAACCAAACTGGTAAAGAATTGAAAATAAATGAACAAGAATTCCTCCCAGAATTTGCGGCTAGCAAATCTGATCCAAAGTATCAAACGCTGCCGTATAACACTAAATTCCCTCAAAACAATGGTAAGAAGCCAGACAAGAACAACGAAAACCAAGATCCGAAGACTGCTATAAACGTGAATCATATGACAGTCCATTCTACGCCTCTATCTGTTGTGAACAAGAGTTTGGCAACGCCTCTAAGTCAAGCTGAAGCAGCATATCAACAAGAACTAACATATCAGTTGCAAAAATCCGATTCCTCAACAAGGTGTAACCAAGAGGGGAAGGAAAATCATGCATATCCTCAAAATAGGCTAAGTCAAGGCAGTCAGAATGACTCGAAAAATAGTGCGGGCAAGAGTCAGCAGAGCAGCGTCTTGAAAGGAAGCTCGCCGAGTCTGGGCTCCAGCACGTCTGCTAGTTCTATAGGATTTGGGGTAAGTTCGAATGGATGTGGCTTTTTGTGTCAGAGTGCGCAAATTTCAATTCATAATTCGACATTTTTGTACATAATATCATATTTTTATTTTTGTGTGCATTAGTTCCAAAAGGCAGGTTATGAGTTTACTTGATGATTGTTTATTTTTTACCATTTAAAATAATACCGCGGTACCTTAATGCTTAAGAGTGTATTCAAATATACAGAAATAAAAGATATTTCAAAAGCTTTTTTCGGTTCAATATGGGACCAAAAAATATTCTAATAATTTTAACTTTTTTACATGAGTCAAGTAAACGTCTACTAGCCTATATTTGTACAATAACAGCTTACATCGCATTGCTATTAGCTCACACTAGCATCTGTAAATATCATCATCATTCATTCATTACAGAAGCCCGTATCGAGTGTAGCACCCACATCAGTACAGGTGTCAAGTGGCAAACCGTCACCCATATATCAAACATCATCCACTAAGATACAACCGGTCCAACCGCAAACGGTTCAGACCCAAAGTATTGCATCATCCAATCATGTAGCTAGTAACGTGACGTCCCAACCCCAGATGATTAGGAACACGGCGTCAGGGTTGTCCACGAGTGCCAGTAACTTCGGCGGACAGAACGCCTCTTCGCAGAGCATACTGTTGTCGCCACCGCAAAGCGCCAGCACGCCGCTCTCTACTCCGGATGTTAGTACGGACAAGTCTCCGAAGCCGGCGTTGCCTCCCAAACCGACGATCAAGGTAGATTCATATACCAGTACTAATATTAAGTGTGAAATGCGTTCTTATTTATCTTTATCGTTTGGCGACAATTATTATTTTAATTGCAAATGGATATGACAAACTATCGTTCAAGCCGCATCAGACTATACTTGTACATGTTTCAGACCATTAATCATTATTTAATTCTCCGAATTCCAGACCCCACCCAGACAATCGGTGAACAACGACATATCCACCACGTTTAACCAGACAGATACGACACCAATGCCCACCATACCACTGCCGGAGTCATCAAACGACAGTGAACAAACACAGAGCCAAAAAGAGTCCAGTAATGGTAGTAATAACAACGAAATGATTATCAAAGCTCGGCCTTTAACAATAAGAAAGCCACCGCTTAGCGAACAGCCTAAATTAAGAAACCTAAATAACGCTAAGAATGGTATAAGTGTAAGCATAAATCGACGGATTGAAATGCCGCCAGCATTTTTGTTTCCTGAAATGGATCATTTGAACATTGAAAATGAAAACGGCCTAAAAGATAAAACGAAACTGAAGGACGAAGTAGATAGATCTGTGAGTGACAAAGAGGATAGTAAAGATAACAATATAGTGTCAGATATAACGGAGCAGATTAGTTCGGTAGATTTGAACGGTCAGGATTCTCAGGGGCCTGAGAATGTACTGAGGCGGACAAAGAAGGGCAACTTGAAACAAGGTGGCAAAGCGCCGCTCGCTAGGCGTGTAAGCTTCGATCCCCTCGCGCTGCTGTTGGATGCCAGTTTAGAAGGAGAGTTGGAGCTTGTTAAGAAAACGGCAACTCAGGTAATTATTTCCATAACTCATAACATGTTTTGAGCCCACCACAAATTTTCTCAAATCCTACGTTTTCTTTAACAAAGCAAGTAATTCTGTGAGTGTTCACTGTAATTATAGTAATTAATATTATCCATTATAAATTATGTTGTAAATTTAGGTTCGTGTGTCAAATGTCTATAGGTTTGGCCGTATATGCTTTCGGAAATAAAAGGTGTGAGAATATATTTGATGTTATTCCTATATTTTCCAGGTGCAGAATGCAAGCGCTGCAAATGACGAAGGGATCACGGCCCTCCATAATGCTATATGCGCGGGTCATTACGAGATCGTCAAGTGAGTACTGATAGAAATTTATGTAAACTTTCCCATTAAAAGCTTCAAAAATGGTAAAAATATGTTAAGAAACTATAAAGATAATAAATGTTTGAAAAATATTGTCAATCGGGATCCAGATATAAAGCCTTAATTTGTAGTCATGATAATTTAAATAAAAATAAAGCAAATTGATTTTGTTAATTTCAGATTCCTAGTGGAACTAGGCTGTGACGTGAACGCGCAAGATTCAGACGGATGGACGCCGCTTCATTGCGCTGCGTCTTGCAACAATCTGTCCATGGTCCGCTTCCTCGTCGATAATGGTATATTAATTTTAAAAAATCAAAAGTAATAGCACTCTTAGATATTTACTATCGGTATTAATTGCAATTTCGTATTATAGGCGCGTGTATATTCGCAACGACTCTTTCTGATCACGAGACGGCAGCTGAGAAATGCGAAGAAGATGAGGAAGGTTTCGATGGATGTTCAGAATACCTCTACAGTGAGTATTGAATATCGGTTTCTACAAAATAAAAATATTTTTCGAGCTAACAGAAGCAGAAGAACACTAGTGAAAGTTATCAGCAAAAACACTAAGTACCGACATCCCGGCAACTGTATACGAACGTACCTAATGGTAAAACTGATACTTATTGGTTGTAGTTTTAAATAATTACATGGCTTGGAAAATAAAATATTATAAATTCTGATTATGTTCATGAATTAACTAGTTTCATATCTGCTATGGCTTTAAATGGCGAAATATACACTTGCCCACTGCTGAGCACGGGCCTCCTCTACTACTGAGAGGGATTAGGCCTTAGTCCACCACGCTGGCCTAGTGCGGATTGGTAGACTTCACACACATTCGAAATTCCTATAGAGAACTTCTCAGATGTGCAGGTTTCCTCACGATGTTTTCCTTCACCGTTAAAGCGAGCGATAAATTCACAAAGAATACACACATGATTTTTCAGAAAAGTCAGAGGTGTGTGCCCTTGGGATTTGAACCTGCGGACATTCGTCTCGGCAGTCCGTTCCACACCCAACTAGGCTATCGCCGCTTAAATAAGTAATTCCCTTCATAATTTGAATGTCATTAACGACAAAATTTAAATCTCTCCAGGCGTTCAGGAGAAACTCGGCATAATGAACAACGGTGTGGTGTACGCGGTGTTCTCGTACACGGCGGCGCGCGGCGACGAGCTCTCGTTCGAGACGGGCGCGCGGCTCCAGGTGCTGCGCAAGGGCGACGACAACGAGCGCGAGTGGTGGTGGTGCCGCGACGACGCAGGCCACGAGGGATACGTGCCCAGGAACTTGCTTGGGGTATGTTATAGTAGATTAGCAATTCTATGGTGTTATACATTCGTAAGTTTGTGACGATGTTTTGCATATAATAGACTACCTCACACCCAGGAACTTGCTTCGGGTTTGTTGCTTTATAATAGATTAGCAACTCTATGGTGTTATAAATTCGTAAGTTTGTGAAGATGTTTGTCACATAAACTACTTCCCGGATTATAACACATCTCGACTTCAATTAGGTATATAATGGGACTTTTGGTAAAGGAACATAAATTAGTAGTCCTGGGTTCGAGTCCCAGGTTTAGTAACTATTTGCGTTAGTTTTTCGGACACGATTTACCTGGACTTGAATCTCCAAGGGAAGCGAAACGTGAGTCAAAAGACGGGGGTTACAAACTAATGTAGATTGTATTTCGAAGTTTGTAACTCTGCGTCACAGAGTGAGATAAGAAGACGTAGAAGTTGAAACATGAAGGAATTATCTATATATATAAAATTGAATATTGACTTCCCTTGGTCACGCCATAGCTTGAAATGACTTAACTAATGTCATTCATCTTTTTTTGAAAGTTACTTACTTACTAAACTAGTACTATATAGAAGGTTTTTATGGAAAGAAAAATTGGAAAATTTTAGAAAACTTACTTAACGACTAATTTAACTTCACGTCTTAGATGTATGAGAATTTTGAAATATCACGTTAGTCCCCAAAATGGTTTTAAGTAGAAACTAAAAGCCGTAGATCGAATTGAATATTCACAGCTTGAATCAGACAACGTCCGTCGGATATGTACTTAATGTCCCGTATAACTTAATGTCATTTAAAATTAAAATATAATTAATATTCTTTTTTTCTGTTTTACAGTTATATCCACGAGTAACCCCGCAGCAAGATTGAAAAAAAATATTAATATTATGACCTAATTATTTTGTAAATACAATTAGTTCTTTTTATTTTTTATGTATTTATATCACTGTAATCTAAAATATCGAATATTGTATACAATTTTATCAGATCTAATATTTTGTAAATATGTAACTGTTTTAAGTTCAAAACGAATGAGATTATATTGTACATTTTATAAATATTGTGAGTCATCATTGATATTGGTCATAAAATTTGTATATTGTTCTTAGCATGTCTGCAAATGTTGTGAGATATTACACATAAATTGACAATACAAATAATTATGAAGAAATATCATTTTGTTTTTTTTTTATCCTACATTAGGAAATGTAGGGTAATCGTGACTCAATCACAAAATATTAAACTATATTTACTTTCCGCTTATGTGTATAAACAATTTTTTCACCAATAATAAAATTTATATGGGAACACAAGGGAAGCACCAGCTTTCAAATAAAAAAGAATCATTAAAATCCATTCACCCAGTCAAAAATTCTATATTCTTATAAACATAAAAAAATACTGTCGAATTGAGAACCTCCTCCTTTTTTGAAGTCGGTTAATAAAAATAATGTCAACTAGATACCTATTTCTATTGTCCTAATCGCAAATATGTAATTACAACAATTATAATTGTATTAAAAAAAAATCTTATATACGAATCAATAATTGGGATTATATTTATATTAAAATTTTATTATTATCACGCCATCTGCTTATAAACCCATTCTGCTGAGGGCAATCATCTGTTCTAAACATAAAGAGTTGTTGTGGGCAGAGGGCGCTGTTTTATAAATCTCGAAAATCTGTTATAAAAATTATAATTAGTAGGTACAACAAGGAAACAATAATATAATGATATGTAAGGCGCAGGATATATATAATATAATGCGCACGTAACAAAGGAAACGCGCGATACGGTGGAGTTAGCTGATATAAAATAAATAAATTGTCTAGTAAGTAAGTATATATAAAACGTTCGTAAGTAATGTCAACTCGTAAGTTATTATTATATTAAAGTTGTACCGCTCTACTATAATACAATGGCGTATTTTGCTTTAATTACTGATGGTTGTATAAACGATTGTACCGAAGTTTCAAGCTTTGATGGCGCCATCACAGACTAATATATAATACTGGGGCGCCACTCGCCACTATCATTGTGGGGTTTTATTTATCCGATGGTATTTATCCCATTAAATTGTCTACAAAGTATATTTACCTCCACAAGTTACCCATAATATTAAATTCGTCATCATGGGATAAAGATAAACACAACGTTTATCCCCGCCTGAGGCGCACCTTGTGCACCTACTTTTCGCCATGCTCTTTTGCATATTGTATAATATGTAACCGTGCCGCTCACCAGAAACACCCAGTATAGGATTTTCGGACCAGAGATTTGAACCTATGATGAGCGGTAGTCCTATCTGCGGAAAAGAAAATTAGATTAGATCTACAAGATATTATCTACTTCTGAGATCTCCATCGGTGTTAGCAGTTTTTTTTCAGTTTCTATTTCGTAAGCAGCATAACACAATATACGGGCTAGAAATCAGTATTACCTATACCTATCTACACAAGCAGAGACGGCCTTTGGGGGAGGCGAACCGGGCAACCGCCCGGGGCCTCGCGCTTACAGAGACCTCGCGCAATGCCTCGCAGGACCATTTTTTACATTCTTACCGACGAAACTGTTAAAACAGGAGAACGTTTTTTTTACTCTGCCCGGGGCCTCGCGTCTGTTTCTTTTTGTTTTCCCCTGGGGCCTGGCCGCGTTTAGGGCCGCCACTGTACACAAGCCTTAGTTTCAGCGGCGGGCTTGGGTCGGTGAACCAAGCAACTACCCAGCGCCTCGTGCTTAGACGAAAGATCTTTTTTTGTCACCACCCTGTTTACGTTTACCAACGTATAAATTTTAGGCAACTTACTTACGAAATCAGGACCTTGTTTTTTATTCCCGTTCGGGCCTCGTGTCTGCACTAAGGCATAAAGAAAATTGCCTTCACAAATATAATCCCCTGGAGTCTCGTGTTTGTTAAAGTTGCCCCTAGGTACTTAGTTTCATTTGCTTCGGCACTGAGCAGATCGCCTCCAGCCTACAAGATCTAGAGTGAGACAGCTGTCTTCCCAGGCACAGTAAGTTGAGGTAGAGTGAAACAACCATAATATCTCTATCTAATTTTTTTTATTTGTTAATACTGATTTGACACGGGGCCGAGATGCCATATAAGGCAGTTTTGATTATTTAGTTTGAAGCCGACTTGTAGATTTAAAAACTTATTACAAAATTTCCATCAAAATCTTCTTGACTATGAGACGGTTTTTTTTACAAATTAACAAGCTATTTTCAAGTACTTAAGAATCGTATGTTACTCGGAATATTTTATATGTGTAGTCAGTCAGCCTGTACCAAAAACCTAAAAACATGTTAAGTATTTTTTTTTAAATATTAACGGGGCGCAGTAAATTGATTATTTTATAATATTGGAAGTATGGCTATTAATTTAGCTTAGTAAAGAAAAATAAATAATGATAAAACACATATTTTTTATTTCTGGTTTCATTTCTATTTCCTCTTTACAGCAGAACATCATCATCATCCTTCATTGATTGATATATATTTCATTCATCATCAACCACCGATGCAAAGGAATATTTTACCAGAATAAATTAATACGAAAAATAAAACTTGCATAAATATCAACAATAAAATACAAATTATATAGTAAAAATTTATTATCTATGTTTACATATCGCCCTCATCAGAATCTTCGATATCGGCCAGTGCCTGCTTCGCGAGGTTTTCAGCTTCGGCGGCGAGCTCCCGTGGGACTATTTGATGGCGTCCCTTCGTGTCCTTAGACACCCAGGATAGCTCCAACTCAAACTGCTTGTCTTTAAGCTCGTCGTGTACGAGATAGATTCTGTAAAAAAAAATGCATATTAACTTACACATGAATAATTTCGTATTGTGCAACGGAAGTATGAACTGAAATTAATTAATATGTAAAGTAAAATATATGAGGACATAAAGATTTATGCCTATCAAAACCAATCTGTTATAAAGTTATTGATCTGTTTCTCCAAAATTTAATCCATCGCACATGGTTTATCAAATATTTTTCTTACTATCTATATATGAAAGTTCTTTACACTCCCTGAACTTGCAAAACAAAGATTAAGCCTATGGGTTTAGATTTTCCCCCCATCAGGCATACAGTTACTGAAAGTATAGAAATTTAGAATTATGGAGGAATGTTAAATTTAAGAATAGGATAATTTATTAAGGCGGAAGAAAAAAAAATATACTTACATCCTTGCTGCCTCCTTCACCAAGTCTTTTACAGTCATGTCGGCGAGTTTTAGCTTTTCAATTTCAGTCTTCGCAGCTTGCTTTGCTTTACCTACTGCACATCCAAAGTATGACTGAAATCAAAATAATATGTTATTATAAACAACCTGTTCTTGAATTATTTAACCACAATATAATACAACTCTTTATTGTACACTTGTGATAAAAAATAAAAACACAATACTATGACAGTCTTATCAATTTAAGCGATCTCTTCCAGACAATTGAGAGATAATTCACTTGATTACTAACTATTACATGGTTTGGATGTGCTATGAATTATATATATCACATGAACCCAAGTCTTTTTCAGTGAGAATGTCCCATAACTCCAAAAGCTAAATAAAGGGGAATCACGAATTATTGGCTTTTCTAATATTTATCAACATGACAATTTTATTACGCTTACATATGATCAGTGATCGAGCAAATAGTGACTGACCACTTAAATGATCAAATAAATGCCATAATCAAAATTTATCACTATCTTCCATTGTCTTGACCTGGCTAAGTTTATCTCAGCTGCTGTATTATAGGCTTTTTGAAGTTCTTTTTCCTCTGAAAACACTCCTGGTTTTGTGAGTATTTTTAATTAGATATGTGATAGTTAGTCTCTTGTATGAAATTGACCGGGTAAGTCCAACTTGACTATGTGTTAGGAATCATCCTATCATAATATCTTTAGGATTGCATATCAGGCAGCCCTTTCTAATTCATTATCAGGATGGTGACGATTTTGTTACCATAGAGCTAGTGGTTAATAATCAAATTAAAAACCAGGTATCAATTACTCACAAATGAAACTCCACTGGGATCCAACATGTACATCTGTGGACCCTCATAATCGGTCCAGGTGCCCATCACAACGGAGCAGCCATACGGACGGACAGCACTGTACAGTGTGTAGGCATGCATGTACATAGACACACGCTCATTCAAATACTTCAGTGGTACATGAGTTCCATACTGTGATCTATAGTTTGATGCTTCAGAACGAGCTGTTTCCACAATTTGCCTGGCATCGGAGATGAGACCCGCAACAGCCTGAAATATTTAGATGTTTAAAGTTTAATCTATTGAAATTTTAATATTTTCTTGATATTGAAATTCAGATTTCTTGATTTTGGGCTGTATTATGTAATGAAACATGTGCATAATGAAATGAAACATATAACAAAGATCATTAATGGTAAAGCAAACTTATGATATTATAAATGTGGTTCATGAAGATATTGGGAAGTTTTAATTACAGTAAAATATGCCAATATAATGACAACAAAGGGAAGTGAAATACATTGTACTAAATGAACATCATATAAAACATAGCCATAGAAATTAAACATCTGATTTTTGTTAGGTTTTAGTTTAAAAGAGAGAAAAAGTGCAAATTAATTCACCATTTTCGAGTTGGCATTTTATTGCACTTTTCTCCTCAAAGTTTTATGATGTATCAATGTCATTGCCCATTGTCAATATAATGGAAATCATATTAAGGGGATTCTGCTGTATTAGATTAACTTCTAATTCATGTTTTAAATGAAATTTGGGACACAAATAAGCCATACTCGGGATTAGTTACTTATAACCTGAAAAAATGCAAAATGGAATATTTATTCTAGAAAACCTATTTTGTTATTTGTGATGTTTTGTTTTCCATTTTGGTTCTCAGGCTAAGCACTAGAAAAATGCGTTCATTTTTCAATAAAAAAAAAATCTAGATTTACCCATGAGTTCAATTGTTTAAAAGAAGTAACTTTAGGTAAGAATAAAGGTTTGATAAAAAATATTTGGCATTTATTTACCATTCCAACATGTTCATCGACATGGAATATTCTCTTGTTGGCGCCAGGCTCGTACAGTTTGGATGTCACAAGTTTTTCAACTGCAAATACTACACCATCTTTTCCGCGAAGACCAATGACTGTTCCAGAGTTTTCTACGGCTTTGGCTGCGTATTCTACTTGAAACACGCGACCATCCGGCGAGAATTGTGAGGCTGAGAGATCGTACTGTAACATAACAAGCGCCATGAATAAGCAAATTTATACGCATAATATATAACACATAATATTGACTTAATTACTAGCTTATGCTTCTATTATCATGAGTCGCTATTAATAATTGAATAATGCACAGAATTTTGAATCTAAAACACCGTAACAACAATATAAGTATCAAGTTTTGAAAGTATAACCTAATACTAATAAATTACTTACGCCAGTGCCGATAGAACTCATGATTGTTGATTATTTAACGAATGCTATAAAATTAAATTTTATTATTACTAATTTTTCATTGAATATCCGTGGATTCGATACCAATAATATATTAGTGTTCGGCGGCGATAAAACTTTAGCAACAAGATGACAGTCATCGGCTTGTTTTCTTTGTCACATATTTATTATGAAGGAGTACGTTTCATTTCATGTAAATTTACGATCGAATAGTGTATAACAAAACTTATTCATTATTTATTTTCGGTCAAAAGTGGCGATAATAATTATTTCTTGTATGGTTTCTAAATTTATATTGGGACTAATACCACTAATTTTTTTTTATGTATTTTAAAATTTTTATCAATAACGGCTGAAGGTCCACAGCATGCTAAAAATGTAATTGAGAACAAACTAAAAATGAGTAGACTGGATAATTGCCATATAATAAAAATATACAAAAGCATTGACATATATATAAAAGGTAATTATTACATTACTTTAGTAATAAATCACCAATAAATTAAAACAATCGTTGTTGTAATAATTAAATATCAAATAAAAAAAAAAATCTGTACTGTAGAGAGGTTTTCATTACAATACCATCTATTGGTATTTTTAAAAAAAAAATTTCATTTCTCTTGTGACGAACAAGTTCAAAAATATGAAAACAGATGACGCTTTTATAAACGTTTAGATAGCACAAAAACTGCATTTTCTGTAAAAAAAAAACAGTTTTTATGATTATATTTTTATATAATAAACAAGTCATAATATTTTATAATATTATGAAATACCATGCCGTCGGTATGCTTAAAAAACCCATATATCGATAGTCTGACCAGGAAAATTAAGAACATTTGGAGACGCCACTTTTGCTTTCTCATTTATTCAAAGATGAGTATAGTCTAGAGCAGTGGCTCTCAAACTTTTTAAATGACGGAACCCTTTTGGGAAGCAAAATACTTGATGGAACCCTACAATAAAACAATTGTTTTTATACGCGCGCTCACAAGTATACTACCCGCTCGTTTTAAGTTTGGCGCTGGCG
This sequence comes from Manduca sexta, assembly GCF_014839805.1. Classification (NCBI taxonomy): domain Eukaryota; kingdom Metazoa; phylum Arthropoda; class Insecta; order Lepidoptera; family Sphingidae; genus Manduca; species Manduca sexta. Next base: position 5,509,565 of record NC_051125.1, read on the forward strand.
ATAGGTATGATGTTCGAAAAGTAGCGTCAGCAAAATATAATTATTATAAAAATATTTTTTATTTAATTGTAACAATAAAAATTGTGTACGTACATATTTGGGTAAAACTATGACACATTATAAGTTTTGTTGTCACGTGGGGGAGAGTACGCGCATTCCACAGACCGGCAAACTTAGAGCGAACGGGTTGTACAAGTATAAAATTGTTGATACGAAACTTATAAGATATTGTACCAGCTATTGTAACACATGTTTCTACAAATACAAATAAATAAATAAATAACGTTCATAGCGTCTTGTCTCCGCGCGGCCGCGGAGCGACCAGAGAGAGGTGTTTTGATTTTTTTTTCTAAATTCTTGCGGAACCCCGACAGAGGTATCACGGAACCCTAGGGTTCCGCGGAACACACTTAGAGTATAGCTGGTCTAGAGCATTTCTTGTAACAGACCATGTAGCCCTCGCCATTACTTAGTTTTATTGAAGTTCACTTTGAACACAACGGTCAATATTTTGTTACAAATTGTTCTTATAATTCATTAGAACATTATAATGCTCTAGCAAATTCTTTATTCTATACTCACTTTTAAAGTTATCGTTCTTGATACCTATATAATATAGTGTAGCTATATAACATAGTGTCAATCAGTAAGTACAAGAAATTATTTAGTTCCATATTTTACCAGAATATGACGATCCTTTTTATTTTTTGATCAGGCTAAGTATATTTGTATTGGAAATACTTCATGAAAACTAAAAAATAGTGAACAAGCCATATATACCTCTTAATTTAAATACATATGTTGTATCACAGTCATCCTGAAAAATATTGCGACAAGGCGTCAGCAGCGTCTTTTACAACCTATACTTATACTGTTTTGTTTGTTATGTAATCGTTTATTTATTATTTTGTTTCTTAATTATCCTTATAGTCCCATTTGCTACAAAGCGCCCTATCTCTTCTTCCCCCTGCAACTCGTAGTCGGAAGCGTCGTCGTCGGACCCCGACGATGGAGGAGGAAGAAACAGAGGAGCTCTGAAGCCCCCGCCTCCCAAGCGTTTTCAGCGCCCGCCGCGAAAGGTGTACCTTTTTATATGTATAAAGGTACGCAATTGTAATGAGAAAATGATGCAAGATGTCATTATTTATATAAACTCAAGCGTAAACCTGGCGAAAATACGCCAATTTTATTTTCTCGAAATCTGTACGACAATCAAGAATTCAACCCAAGAAAGTTCCTTGTCGGACCAACATGGGAATTTCCGAAGTGTCTGTGTAGAAACTAGAAACTTAGTTCCTTGAGACATCTGGCTGTTACAAACCGTGCAGTATACGCGGATCATATTATTGTATGTGTGTAGGTAGTTGCAAGCCCGCCGCGTGCGAACTAGCAATCCCATGCGCCTTCGCGTGAAAACACAATGATTTCCCTCGAGTACACCATTCGATTTTGTCATAAAAATAATGTATGCGCTGTATCCACCACGATCTCATTGTTTAACCGGCAGGATTGAGTATTTATTGGCCAATCTTGTTTCTGTCAATGTTATTAAATGGTTGAATTTATTACGATTTATTGACATAAGTAGTTGAACTATGAAAAGCATCGGTAAGTATTCGTTTTAAGTTGGTACATCCCTTCAATCCCCACAGAGAAAAGACTGAATTAGTGCACCCATTATTAGGAATTCTGTGAACAAAAAACAAACAATTTAGTTTTATCTATTTTTTACACAGACACATTAGAGAATATGAAATATATCAATTTATATTTGCAATTGTAATTACACTTTCGTATCTTTTCAAAATCTCTACAATTTATTGGTTTAGACACTATAATTGGCTAGGTACTCGCTTGTTGGCGCCATCTTAGAAGATATAGTGAAATGTAAATAAACACTGGCACCCTTGAAAGGGTTCGAGAGCTCCCTTCGAGTGGTGGAATAAAACAAAATGAGCTTTTCCACGCAGATCAATATCGTGGAGCGTGCATTTTATGTTTAGTAAAACTGGGAATATGAATGAGATTCTATGTTTATACAGGAACACTGAACGTGCCACAAGAAATACATTTCTTGGAAGACTCCGAAACTGTTTATCGATGAGAAAAGTATCCCTGTCTGCCAGAAATTACGGAGTATCTGAACGTCTATCTAGATTTTGTATTTTCACTGTAAGCTGATAGTATAGAAAAACTATATTAAATTGAATATATCACACTAGCTTTTGCCTGCAGCTCCGCCCGCGTGAAATACTTTTTTCGGGATAAATATTTACCCGGGATAACAATTAGCCTATAGCACTCAGAAGTAATGTAGATTCTTAATAGTGAAAAAAATCAGAATCGGTTGAATAGTTCTTGAGATAAACAAACAAACTCTTTAGCTTTATGTATTAGATTGTGTGGATAAAGATATCAGTTTCTGTCTTGGTTCTTGTTCTATATTATGAGTAACGATGCGTATCCACAAAATGATATTTTTATTTATTAAATTCGTTTCAGTTCAACAAATTACAGAGTTAAGTCTAAATAAAAATAACGGGGCACATGCAATCTACATCCACACTAATGAAATTAACAAAACTCCGACCACAAGCGAATTAAAAACACGGTCATACATGTTTTTCCGTCGGACATTAAGTAAATATTCCTGTAATTGTATTGTGTAAAAAAATGCGCGGATAAATTTTTCGGGAGCAAGCCTGGTTCGCATACGAAATGAGCCACGCCGGGATTATTATTTGCGTTGCCTGACATCCTAATTAACGTGACTTTTTTCTTTGTTCATCAAGTAGAATTATTCTCGTATCCACTCGTATAATGTACAAGTATGACGCAAGTTGAATGAATAACAAAAGAAGAAAATGCATTGGAGTAATTCAGTGCTGCTTTTAAAAGGAATACATTGTCTTTGATCAGTACAATGGGTTAGAAATATGATCTCTTTGGGATTAGATATTACTTGATGCGTTGCATGTGGGAGTATTAGATATTTCGCTCTGACGTTCTTTGTGGTTGGGGACTGGTGAGGTTATTAAACTTGTCATAATCTCTACTATGTATTTTATGTTAATTGTTAAATGTAATTGCATTTCATATTATTTTTAAGGCAGGTCCACAATGCTACATTTATATCATCATTACTTACCAAGTTTTCATCACATGCTGATGCTATTTACATTTTCCGGATCCCCTTTATCAGTAGTTACAGTAGTAGATTAATAAAGTAGGTAAAGAAAAGTTAGATTTCATTATATTTCAAATTGTAGATAATCGACATGCAGTGGCAGCTTTGATCTTTAATTTTGCATGATTAGTGGGACTATAGAATAATTTTCAAGAAACACATAATCTATATTATGTTCCAATCATCATATTCTTAAATAATTTTATAAACATCGGAGATTACTTACATTACCCACTTTGTACATTAACCTACTTTAGACTATAAAAACTTCCCTTCAAATAACGTCCATGTTAAAAAAACGACACAGCCCAAATACCTTTAACGTTTGTCAAAAACAATAATTCGGACGCGTGTGAGATGCGACGGGCATTGGTATGTGTCCATTTGTTGATAGTGTGTACTTTTATGCTAAAACGTTGTATTTTGAATGTGACTTTCCGAATCGTAATGATAATTTAATATATTTTTTAAATAATTTAAATATTATTAATCACTCATGATTTACATGTTTCAATAATCTTTATAATAAAACTCTATAAGTAATTCGTGTATTTGTATGTATATCTATAACGTATTTACTTTCTATTTATATTCATGACGTTCTAGATTCAAACTTATGAGAATACGACGTAAGACATAAGTTTGAACACTACAATTATTTGAAATGGAAAACAATGTATACAACATTGGTTGTAACACAAACCAGTATCTTGATCTTTAATTGTTAAATAACACATTAAGGGTACAAAGGAATACGAGTGTTGAATTAAACAGATCAGATCAAAGGCGAAGCAACAATTAAACCGCGAGACTATAAAATGGAAAAGCTGAGTAAAGTTGAAGAGAAACTTCTGTAATTCAAAGATGGACGCTCACCGAGTCGGTTTATTCAGATAACGTAACATTTTGGTTTCGCAGTCTTGAAATATGCTCTGGAGTAATGGTGGTTTCATTGACCTCGGCTGGAGAAAGGAGCCCGCATTTTATTTTTAATTTATGGGGAAGATTCTTAGGATAATGAATGAGACTTAATGTTTGTTTAATTTCAAGATTGGATATTTTGTTTTTGGTAATTTAAAATAACTTCTTTATTCATGCCTCAAACACGATTAGTGAAATGAAGATGGTATATAGATTGAAGCCGTATATTATTATATATTATACAGCATACATAACATCTTAGATAAATTCATATATATTTATCTAAGATGTAATTGCATGTTTTGCATTTGCGTTCTTGCATTATTTGCAGTAGTTATTTTTGTTCTTATATTCACAATAAATTAAACTTTGGTGCTACTGCGATAAGAACTTTAGTTCAAAGATACATTCTGGCAAGTAAAAACAATAAATTACCAATCAGGTGATGATACAATAGTAGCCGCTATTCAGAGCCCAAACTTAGTTGAGTATGAGCCAAGTTGTTTCCAACTATGAAATATTCTGCTAGTTCTATTCATCTTGCAGGTAAAGTGCACTTACTTGCACAAATTCAGCTAAGGAAACCATTATAGCGTAGCGCGGGCGATTTCATCTTTCTCATCTGGAAAACTTCTATGAAACCGTAACGGTGTCGCAAGTACCTAATGGCATTTCGATATTCCGAATAAGTAGATATTGAAAACAGTTTGATTTTATGACAACATTCGAAAATATTCAATTCGATTGTCGTTCTCTTTTCATACTTATCATTATTGAAGAGCTTCTACTGTTTGAATTGGAAGATTTAAACTGTTACTTCTGTGAGCTCATATGTTACTTTTCACAAAGGTGAGTTGATGTCACATCATCTTTAATGTCGGTCATCGGAATCGGACCTCAGTTGAAAATCTACCGTCATAAAATTTTATATGAAAACTTCACATACATTGTGGACAAAAGGGGACGTTAAAAATAATCTATGTGTCGTGAAATCGAACTTTTCTTTTCATTACTCTTTATACGACAGCGGAAAAGGCATTTTTAGTTTTAAGAATTTAAAGTTTTATTTTCGTTCCAAATTCTTAATATGGGCGCGCTTGCCAAAATTTCATGGTGTAGATTGGTAAATCATAAATTTTAAGGAATATTTTACTGCGTCAGAACAATTAACGAAATGATTCTCTAAAGTTTTAATTTATTATTTACCTGAGGGAGAAACTAAAACAATTAAACTGTTCACACATTAGCACCCTAGTTTATAACTTCCGAATAATTTAAATTTATATCACTTTCGCGAAGTAGGAATACGCAGTACATGGTTTTAAATTAAACGTAGTGTTTACTGTTTGAACGTAGTGTATGGCAGTATCAAGTGTAACCTCCAGGCCTTTTCCAACAATACGCCGTGAAATTGGCTCTAGATATATTAGCAATCTGTTTACTCGACGGGGCGTTAGAAGAGCTCGTTAATACATGTCGTGATGCCGACAAAATATTGCCCCACAAAATATTGTAATAAAATAAATACGTTCTCTTTACATGAATATTCTAAAACAGTTAAGAAGTTTGTTTGTGGATGAGGAGTATTATAATTATTAACAGAGTTTTTAATGGCACCATTTTAATAATTTTAGGTAATAACCCAAAGTGACGTTTATTCTATTTTTCTTTAATCTTAATTGACAAACTGTGACTGAAGTGATTTTAAATTACTTTATAATTTTCTTATGTTATAATTGTGATATACTTAGGTAAAACAAACAAAAGAATTTTTATTATTGTTGAAAGAATATGTATTATTGTTAAGTTTTGACTACTTAACATAACACTTTCATAACATATAATTGTGACATAAGCACTTTAAAAAATTCAAACAATGTATTTTTGCATACCAAATCTCCGGTTAAATATGGTTGCTCTAAAGAATCTCATGTATGATTATCTGTTCTACCCATATTTGCCAAATAAATAAATATACCATTATCTTTATACTACGGGTTAACATTAGCATATTATGAAAATATGGAGGAGTATTTTTGTTAAATTCAAAAATCTAACATATTAATCAATAATTGGCCACATAATAGAGGATCTATCTTTTTTAATATTTCAGTCAGTAGTGTGCCATGAGCGGATAATTTCCTTAATTATTCGGAATTTCTATATGAAAAGACAGTATTAAATTAGATGCTTTAAGACTATTTTCATGCAATGAGACTATACCTGCGAATTAGGTACGCGACACATCGCATAGGCTCAATCATGAAAGTAATTTGGTATGATTCTTTACCACATCCTAGCCTGTATGTCTAGCGTGGTGAACCGTGGAAACAATGAAGCTCGTCTCGTCATTCAAATCAATAAAAAATATATATATACTAAGTCCTCAAATAATAAACATAGATTTTAAACTGACCCTTAAAGACAAGAGGGAGCATTATGAAATCCAGATACCGAGCAATGTCACCGGTCGCCACAATGTCGTGTAATGTTGCTGTGGGCAAGCAATTTTATTTACACTAATTTAATGTATACAAAAATGAACACAAACTAAAACATTTTATTTTCAAACTTGATTGTAATCATGAGTGAAATGCGAAGGATATAAAATCACTTTATATTTATCCCTCAAGAATAACGCCATTTCATTCTGGGATAATACTTTAAGAAATCCGTTTTTTCGAATACATTGGCTTATTGAGTCGACGAATGTTAAGAGGGAATCGTTTTATATAAAGTACAACACACGTCAATATCAATGTGAAACATTTTAAGGAATATATTTGTGGGATTCATTCGTATTCACGCGTAATTTAACTTGTGACGCAATAAAATATCCATTAATTTTCAAGATGGCCATTTTCCGCGAGGCTGAGCACAGAGGCGTTAGATTTTTGAAGACTTGGATAAGGGTTTTGTATAAAATTATACGTATACTGTTTTATTTCGTAGGACACGCTTATTGTATTACAGTTAGATTATCAGAAACTATCTTTAATTTAATTTGAGCGAGTATTTAAGATATTTCCTAGTATTTCGCATACATTTTACTTTTTTTGTTTTTTTTTCTTCTTAGTTTATCATGTACTGTAGTCTTTACCCTAAACTGATTGAAAAGAGCAACACCAGAGTTTCTTGCCCGTTCTTCTCTGGTGAAAACTGCTTTCCGAACTGGTGGTAGAGTTAATATTGACGGAATCTAAATAATGTATAACATTTTACAGATTCAAATAAATCATTTCATTTCATTTCATTTTTTTGTTCTATTTGTTTATAATCTACTGTTGTTTATTATTAGAAAAGTACCTATCTTAGAAAATAATTATTTTCTCGAACATGTTTACCTGTTATAGTAGTCGGAACAAAATATCGTTCCTTATTCTATATCATCAACTATTTTCAGTTTATAATATCTATAGATAATTTCTTATAAATAGAGAGTATTCCAAGTATACATTACGGTAATAATACTAAATACAAATAAGTATAAAATACGAGTGTAGAAATGAACAAGCCGATAAATTAATAAATATGGCTGCATGAGTTAAAGTAGAGCTATTTTAAATGAAATATAGCGGGAAACACTCGGCCGGAGTACTTTTGGAGAAAACTAATATCAGTGTTTGGCAAGCAGAGCGCATTTGTAGAAATTGGGGTGACAGCAGACATACTAATCGGTAGATACGGCTAAATATAAAGTATGACACCAATATCATTGGGAAACTTATTTTAAAACGTCAGTTTTATAATTTAATTAATTGTGTATTTGATATCTATTTATTAATGTCAATTGAAAATACGTAAATATAAAATCTAGTTATGTGCGGAGTCAACCAAATGGAAATTACAAAATCCTATTGCGGTTAATTTAGGAGAATATATTCCATCGAGACGCCTAAGAAATTCATATCAAACATCCTTCATCGAACACCCTAGAACATATCAATATTTACTTCAATGATTCTGATACCGATATAGTTTACGCTAGCATTAAATTGTTTTCACCTCCATAGCTTCTAAGTTATCAAACGTTCACACGTTGTTAGTGCGTCGTCAAGGTATATTGGCTATTGAGCGGGTCTATCGTATCTTATGACTATGTCTGGAGCTTCACAATACTACCGCTTATCGGCGCTGCACAACATTATTAAATAAACAACCATCGCGCACAGCCACCCTTCTGTCTCTATATACTTTGTTAAATTATTGAGACCTGCGTCTGTGCATCTACCGTCTTCGGATAGTGATGGATTAAGAAGCTTATGCTTAATAGCCTTAGTTGGTAGTGTTTCTGTGAAGGTGCATTGTTAGGGAAGACCCTGTTTAAGTTTTATAATTGAAGTGTTAGCTTAAATAGATTTTATTCTATTAGCTTTAGATATCAAATTTTAGTGGCACCGCTTAAGAAAACTAATTACATCAATGTATTATTATTGAGTAGACCACGTTAAGGTTATTTGTAAACCCACAATTTTAAAGATAAGATTGATTTTTAGTTCAAATCTCTACTAACCTAATAACATACTTTGAAATTCAATACCAATAGATTCTATTCTTTTATTTAGAACAACGAACAATGAAAATATAAAATACGATATGAAAATACAAAACGTTTATTTATTTCCTTCTGAATACAAATCCAAATAAAATTTTCCTTTAAATATTGACTGAAACAAGATGTCCCCGACGTTGCAGAGCGGCTATCCAAAAGGGATTTGCTTGAATCGGTCAGCATGTAGATATTGAAAACTAGGCTTTATGGTTGGAATAAAAGCAACATTAGGATAGATAATCTATTCGACTCGTGTACAGTTTATTTTGTTAAATGAAACGGCTATAAGAAGCGATTTATATTCAAACGTTTAGGTTGTTTGAGATGGTTATGAATTGTCAGTTTTTGGAATGTCTAAGATAACATTTTGAAGTCTGACATTTCGTAAAGACAAACCACTACATCATTGAATAGGCCAGTAGATATTATTTTCTTGACTGGGGTTACTTTTCGCTTGCTATATGTAACCAAACAGTCCGTTGTATCAAAGGGATGAATTCTAAACGATTCAATCCTTAGCTTCATTTGAACGGAAGGCAGTGCATTGAACTATGAGGAAACGTCTCAATAGTGGCAAATGAGGCACGCTCAACGCTCGCAGTTTTAAGAAAATTTCTTTAAAGAAGCTTTAATTCAACGTCTTTGGAAAATGCACCAGGATTTACTTTTAATGAGTTTCGAGAGTGCAACTTGGGGTTTACTTTGTAAATGAATGGAGAAGTTGGCTGCGCGGGCTACATCGAAAATCTTTATTTATTAATTTCATCGAATCGACTTGCAAAGAAATGCCGAGTTATAAACAAGATGTTCGAGTTAATAAGGAGATTGCTGTTGAGAAGTTTTCCCAGAAAGCACTAGAGGTTTCAAAGTAAACCAGCATTTTATTATAATTTGAAAGGGCATTGATTGTGAATGCGCATCGAGTGCTATAGTCGTTTGCTTTGGACGTAGACAATGCTATTATAGAATAAACGAACGTACTGAAATAAAATAAAATGTATGTAAGACTATGAACTAAATATATATTTGCCGCACATTTAGATACATTTGTTAAAATTACATTATTGAAAAAATCTCTACTTAAACACGTTTTCACAAGATATTCCACATAACTAACTTGACACGCACTTGTAATGGCCTTCTTTACTTCCATACTTGTAGGGCTAGGCGGTGCGGTGCACAGGGGTCCTCCAGGCTACGAAAATCTCCCCCCCCCCCACTGGACCTTGCTCAGGGCTTTTATTCTTGATTCCAGCCAGGCCTCTTTTTGGTTAAGGTCATGCCATATTATACCCACTGGGTCGGCAGGCCCCATATATTTTGGCCCTAGGCCCTTAGTTAGTTGGACCGACGATATTCGTAGGATCACTGGTGGACGCTGGATGAGGAGAGCGGAGGACCGAACAACGTGGCGCGCTCTAGGAGAGGCCTATGTTCAGTAGTGGACAGTTGTAGGCTGATGAAATGGGATGAGAGGCCCTTAGTTAGCTAGCTACGCCAATTAATGTTCTTTAGGTATTACTCTATTATATACTGATTGCAATCGCCTATATCGATGAGGGAGTTGTGTAAAAAATGTTGCAAAATTCCCGTGCATTCCAAGGAGATGTTGGGAATGACAATTTTAAGATTGATTGACAGGAGTCATCACGGTAGATGTGCGAGTACGTGGGAGCAGAATACGTTCATAAATCTTCCTCAGCACTAGGCTTACATGGATTCATATATTATTTACATATTATGAGGTAATTTCAGGTGTGGTGTTGTTTGAAGTGTAATAAAATGCGGGCCTAGTATTAGGCAGGAGAAGACTTGAAACATTTCTTTTAACTATATTGCGAGACGAGAAACTCATGGACGTCGAGATAAGATATACAATAAGGTAGAATTTAAGATTGAATTAAAACCACAATTACAAGTCTCACCATGCAGTTGCACCAGTTTTTAGGATGATGCACACTTCTAACTCTGCTTGTCTTACTGACGTCTGGCTATTCATTTGCTTCAAACCTAATTTGTCAATCAAAATATTTATAAATACTAAAAGTGGAATATAATATCTACTTTCTACCACATCATGTTGATTACAGTTTTGATATATAGGTACAGATAATTAATAGACAAAATAATTAATTCAAGTTATTCTAAAGCAGTGCTCAAATTACTACCAAACTATGCTGGTCTTACAATCGCAAGAATGTAATATCTTATCCGCAATAAACCAACCTTTATCATCAATACTGACAAATCGATAAACCTTTCCAGTAGCATGTAAGACAAGTGTTAGCAACTAGGGGTTAAGCGCTGACGTCGATGTCAATTGAGCGCGTCTAGTGATGGATGGAAGCTCCGCTCAGTTCAACCCTTCAAATTACTTAATACTCTCAAGAGAACAACACGCGTAATTTTCGTGCCTTTTTTCAGAGCGTTATGAAGCAATTATGTCTATTAGAAAATGGTGAGCTCTTTTAACAGAATGGAGGATTTTGTACCGTTATCTTGGATGTATTTAACTGTAAGAGTCAACACAAATTGTATTCTCGTAGGACGATTTTCTCGATACAGGCTTCCCTAGTGAGGGAATCGGAGGAAATAATTCCCGGATACATTCTGATCAGCAAAAACATTGTTCTACTATTTTAAGGTTTAATTATTATTATTATTTTTTTATTAATGTACAAGAGTCACTTCATTTTATAGTTTAGTTTTATATGTACTCGTTCACCAATAAATATCTAATCTTGATAGGTACCAGTTTTGTTTAACAAGATCGGAGGTAATATTAGTACATCACGTTCAATCTAAACAAGGGGGCGTTGTTTACGATTACGATAAACTCCCCTATATTAAATACCGCGAAATAGATGCAGCTATAGTACAAGATAACGACATAGCAATTCAATGCACCGACGCATTAGCATAAATCAACGTTTCTAATCAAAATGCGAGTGAAGCCGCGGCTCCATTAGCGAGTTATCTTGTCAGCTGTCACGTCTCAATCTCTGTGGGTACACAGTGATAATTGATTTAGTTGAATTAACCTGTAACTGTACGCGGTTTGATAGTGCTGAACTGTGTTATACTATGTATTGTTCGTTGACAAGGTTTATTTAATGGAACATGTGTGGAATGGTCCTGATGTGATCTTAAATTACGTCGGGAGATTCATTATACTAAAACAACTACTCATTATTTAAAATGAATTTATTATTAATTTGTTAATTTTCAAAAGTTGGATAAATTTGAATTCATGTATGAAAACAGAGGTAAGAATGCAGTAAATTTATTTTCATGGTGTATTATGTAGTAAAAGATACTTTACCGATATACAAGGAATATATTTTATTACAGAAAAATCATAAATTGATAGAATTGAGGATCAGCAAATATTCGAGTACTACAAAGGACACACATTGCTACAAGACGATAACACGATCAATAAACAACACATCCAAAAAATCGATAAACACCTGCGCTGCATAAAAATGGCACAAAGCAACACTTTGTTAACAAACTTGTTTATTATTTCAAACGCTTTTCTCATACGTGCTGGTAGCTAGTCTCGGGCTGTATCGACTGGCAATGACGATTCTTATTCCACCATCGTACACAGCGTCGGCAAGTTAATATTGCCTTGCCTCACCCCACCCATGTAGGGTATCACCCTTAGCTAATATATTTCGACGAAATTTTACGTAGCTTGGAACAAGTTGGAATTGTTAGATATGAGGTGAAATTGTTTTTTATTATCGTTTATTATTGAAGTCCGCGTATAGGATGGTATTAATATGGTATTGACAAAGTGGGCTTTGAAGGTGTTCTTTTAACTAGCAATGGATCTCCTTAAGATAATGAAGATAATAATGAATATCCTAATAATGATAATGCTGAGGTGCTCATAAATTATTCACATGGTTTATATAGTAGGGGTGTATAGTGTGTTTTTAAACGACTTAATTGAAAATATTTAATTTACTAAAAATTTAATTTATGGTGTTGGTTTTTAGTAATTTATGGCTCACAAAGCAGTGAAAGTATTTATGAGACAGCAGAGGCGAAGGGTGAAATTTTTCGAAAAGGAACCCGACATAGTATGTAGGTACCAATATGCATAAATGCGGCATGCAAATAATTATAATGATAATTAGATTTTACATAAGATATGAAAGGGAAGCTGGCAGAAATCGGGTTCTATGGACCCTTCGCCACTACGAAACAATACATTGTTATTTGCAGTTCGTAAGTAAAAAAAATTCTCATCATTATTGTTCTTAATACCCACAACTTTAAAAAGTTGTTTTTTTCATCTACCTCACAACGTGTACATTAAAACGCAGGCCTTATACGGGGATTATTAGTGTCGAGAAAAAGTTCACAACTCGGATGAGACCGGTCTTTAGCGATTTTCAGTGAAAGAAACTTTTTTTTATACTGCGTCTCAACAAAACTTCGTAAGACCATTCTCCATTAGTGGTTAGCCAACCGTGTGCGTTACGGAAAAACTTGGCTGCTAATGTCCAAGTTCTGAAAAGCTTCAAATACAATTTCGGGATCCGTAATGCTCGGCAAGTGTGGCATTAACCGCGATATTATCATTAAAATACTTCACTACAGTAGTTTCGAGTGTAATAGTTGTTTTAATAGATTTTACAGAATAATGTTCTGAATTTCATCGTGAGAAAATCTACATGTGATGGAAACCATTTCGAGAAGGCTCTAGTGAATTTGATGTGCTAATTTGCTTGGTGTAATTAATTGTTGTTTTATAATTAGGGTAGCTAATAGTTTGGAGCTGCTCTATTTCGTTTAATGGTTGCAATAGTTACACTACATTCTGCAACCTTAGTAACCTTCGATTAAGTTTTAAGATGGCAAGACAAGAAGCGCATGTTCTACTAATGCTGTTGCGTAGGAGGTAGATGCTATTGAGGATTTTTGACGGACAAGCAACGTATTGTTAGCTAATATGCTAGATTATGTTGAATAAAATAAGTGAAGGGTTTAAAATCTAATCTGTACATATTAATTTCGCTCTGTAACAATACTCACAATGCTATTCAAATTTTTCGTTAGCGGTATAAGAAATACTAAAATGTATACGCAACTCTATACAAATATTACAAAAAGGAAGAGTTCATTTGAACGCACTAATCTGAGGAACTACTAAATCGATTATGTATTTTTTTTAATAGGAAGCTGTATTACTCTTGAGTGGTATAGGTTACTTTTTATTCCGAGAAAAAAAATGACGCGGGTTGAGTCGCATGCAAAAGCTAATACTATATATATTTTTGAACATGATTTATTGATACAAATTGCTTGTGGATTGCCGCACTACTATTACAATAAATGTACATATAAATATTAAAAGTTTGTCTCTATACCATGTTACCACGTTGCCAGTGAACATGTTGAAGTGTATACATAGTAAGTTAGAACTTGTCCTAAATTGTGTCCAGGGTCACATGATTGGAAAAGAAGGGTCCTTATCTTATGAAATTAGCGAAATATTTGTCTTGGAAAAAGAATTACGTACTGTTAACGCAATACAAGATAAAAGTTGATAAAAATCTATTACGTTCTTAAAGTTTTGTGCACGAAGCAAAGTAATCTTGTTTGATAACTTATACTGGTATAAGTTTTTACAATGGTGTTTAAGTTATTGAAGGTGTTGTCGCTATTGGCTGTGATTATTTTCTCCACGTTATTTGGATTTTTTAAAGATATTTCCATATTAAAGTTTTAGTTAACATTTATAAGCTGAGATGTAAATTAACTAATGAAAAAAAAATAGAGACCTTGTTTGTAAATATACAATATGTAGTATAGGAGCCTCTAATGATGTATCATGTAACGGGTGAAATACCCACCTGTTTACTAGGTGTCGACTTATCCGTACATTATTTGCGAAAATCGTAACTTTCAGACTGCTATAGTCGGCTTATAAATATAGACAGGGATTCTCTCGAGGTTTATTGTTAACGACATCGTATTCTATCAATGCTTGTTACATAAAGCTATTTTTAGAAAACATAATTTGTACGTTAACAAAAATACACATTGAAAATAATTTATCTCACACAAAATATTTAGAATTAGCGTCTACCTTCAATATATCTGAATTGTTAACGAACTTAAGTTATCAAATTGTTCGCGGCCCTTAATATTGAGGCAGAATTTTCTTACGCACTTACCTCAGATTTGTGTCGAAGGACCCGTTAACGTACCCATACACATTTAAATAAGGATAAGGAAAATCTTAATCGAACCCTTAAACGGGATTTATGAACCAAATATAAAACGGGGGTAGCACAATTTAATACGGGGAAGTTTACCTAAATCGTCCATGTTGAGTAAATCGAAATTGCTTCTCTTGCCGAATGTAATTGCTCTCCCTCAATGTAGCAATCCAATTATTTTTCTAAACCCTGAAAAGATTTACCAGAACGATATCGAGCGAAGTTTCCCTTCTCATCGGAAAACGATATTGTATTTGTTGCTACAACTTGGTCAGCCGTTCCACTATTATTAAACTGTTGTTGTAATCGAAACGGGAAGTAATTCTGAATATTTTAGCACTGAGCGGTTTTTGTGCCAGAATTTAGAGACATGCTTGTTTTAAATTTAAATTTTATTCTGAATATTTGCATGTAACTAGTCCCCCCATTATTAGAAACATCTAAAAAGGAACACATTCCATGTCCTAAAATCTGCTTTAATTACATAATTTAAGCAAGAGAGGAACTAAAGTACTACCTACTACATATTCATAACCCGATTAAAGCTATATAGACCAGATGGCATTAGATTTAAAGTATTAAAGCTATTGTCAAAATGCTATGAAAATCTTAATATGACGACAATAATATTATGTGACACTATCAAAGTAAACTTATTCATACAAGTACAACATAAAAAATTACGTAGTAATAATATTACAGTGGTTAATGTTGTGAAATTCATCTTAGTATGTCGGAACGTATAATATATATGTTATATGTGTAATTTTATTAAGGTTTGTCATAGTTTAAAATATAGTGCACAAACGCGATGTTCAATTAAAAAATAACGTTTCCAACATTTTGCTTGACGAGATCGTTAGAAATGTCGCTAGCAACCTGACCTACTTGTCTGGTAAAGCGTTCAGAAAAATAGATATCACGTTTTCGATTCCACGAATGTTTTATCTGCCGATACAATCGAAATAGATGAGAGTTTTTCAATGCATCAGACGCTTGATTTAAAACGTTTCCATTTCGTGAGTAAAGACAAAAAACTTTTTTTTATATTGAAACAATATGTAATTTTCTACGAAAATTGTAATTAGAAAACCAAGCCACAGGAAAGAGGAACACACAGGAAACAATTGCGAATATCTTGACTCCTAAAATTTTGGTTTTCGATTTTAGCTCCAGTTCTTTACAAAGGGAGTTCATTAAAACACCTCCATTCGCAACACGCTCGTAGAGGTCTTTCAATATTCGACCAAAATTTCAGTTTTGAAATGCAAAGGTCTTGTTAAAGTCTTGGTTTTACATACTTTCTTGTATCAGCAAATATTATTTCACGTAAACTGCGACATTGGAAGAATTATCATCAATTAATCTTTGGTAAGAATTAACGGTGTTTAAATATCACCGTAAATAATGGACTGTGCGGTCTAATCAATTGAATATTGATGGAAAATTATAAAGAAAAAGTTATAGTTCGGCTAGTAGTTGGCTTGTTCTAGTTTAATTTGTTCACATCAAAGATTTGAAGTAATAGCGAATGAGTTCTCTAAATAAGCCTTTAGTGTTACAGGCGTATAGAACAGAAATATGTAAATTTGTCGTTAAGTCGCTCAGTTTGTTGGAGCTTATAAATTTTGTGACAATGTTTCTCAATGCATGCTCAGGTTCTAAAACTAACATAAATCCTTTGTAATACGTACAACTCTCACAAATGTATACAAAGTTCATTAGTAAGCCATTATACCTATTTTACTTGAATAAAGACGTCAAACCGAGCCCAATCATTTCGGGTATACGATTTGCAAAGGTTCCGTTGCAATCCATTGATGGAATCCCAAGAAGCGCGATCAGTATTCTAAACGCTAACTGGGACAACTGAAACTTTGACCACAAACTCGAATAGATTCGGTACGTTTGTTTCCAAAATTCCGTGAGGCTAATTTGAATACAACCCGTGGACTGGCGTCAAAGTTTAATCGCACTCAATATTGATCCTAAAGGAGTGGAGTTTTTACATTTCTAACGAACCGTAAAAGACATTGGGGGAGTAATGAACCAAGCTCGCCTTAAGCAGTCACTAGTTAGTCAAGAGTGATGAAGCAAATTTGTTTTAGCTAAAGAAAGTAATATTGAAACCCGATCTCTAATGGGGGTTATTGTTTAAATTAGTCTACTTTGTTTTAATCCCTGTCACAAAGTACATTTCGCAAATTTGTTAAAGACGCAATTACTCGTTTAATAAGTTTTGTTCTAAAATTGCTGAATCAGAGCGCTATAATTATATTCAAAATGTTCTTGAGCAATACGTCTTCGCTATTATATTACTTGACTTCATTTTGTCTACTCAATGACTAACGATATTTTGCCTATTTTATCTAAGTGTAATGCAAGTATCAGAAGCGTTGTCAAAAACTTTATGTCAGCTGTTCTTAGAGATATAAACGCATCCATTCTGTATTAGTATTCATTCGCTATATCAATGGTATCATAAAATAAGCGAGTGATGCCTCAGTATCATTAAATAAGTAGAACCGATCTTTTGAAAACGGAGCACGATTAATCATTTATTAATTGCTCCCTTAATGTTTCTGCTGTAACTGTTGCAATCAGACACAAAGTAATTAAAATTAATATTTACATTAATATAAAAAGGAAATTAATTTCAGCGTGCTGTAAATAAATGTATACAATGTCTACTTATTAAAATCAGAAACATTAAAATGATGAGCGCAGTCCATTAGCGGAGTATGAACTGTCCAATGTAGATATTAAATCGTACTGTTGGAAATGTAACCATTTGTTCTTGTGCGTCGGAATATTGTCATCACATTATGCTTGGGATTGGCGTGATATTATATTCATATTAATTATGTTACGAGTAGGTATAATATTATAATAATTCTAATATCAGAAGAAATTAAATGTAACTATATGTAATATTTTTTTGCTGCAATTGTTTAGAAATTTCCATGTGTGATTTACAGGGTTATTTTGATATTTTGATAAATGAATCCATGATATATTTGTTTTCTAAATAACAACACTTTAAGTTATATAATCATACAAGCAAAATAAAAAACGTTTATGTTCCGATCAAAATAAATATTAATAAAAAGTAATTTTATTTTTGCAAGCGGCGATAGCCTAGTTGGGAGTGGTACGGACTGCCGAGCGAATGTCCGCAGGTTCAAATCCCAAGGGCACACACCTCTGACTTTTCTAAAATCATCTGTGTATTCTTTGTGAATTTATCGTTCGCTTTAACGGTGAAGGAAAACATCGTGAGGAAACCTGCACATCTGAGAAGTTCTCTATAGGAATTTCGAAGGTGTGTGAAGTCTACCAATCCGCACTAGGCCAGCGTGGTGGACTAAGGCCTAATCCCTCTCAGTAGTAGAGGAGGCCCGTGCTCAGCAGTGGGCAAGTATATAATACAGGGCTGATATTATTATTATTATTATTAATTTTATTTAGACACGTGCTAAGACCACTACTAATTCCCTATAAGAATTTGTAGAAGCGTCAATATACGTCCATCACTGAAAAGTCAGAAAAACAAATTAATACATAAATACGCATTAATCTACAAAAAAAAAAACAGTAAACTAAACCACGAGATTTGGCGTAAGTAAATATTTGATATTGATTAATGATTTTTGGCACAATGTTAGTGAAGATAAAGACAAATATGTGGTTTAATTTAGTAACGATGTAGAAATGTCCTTGTATATTAATGGAAACGGATAAGAATTAGAAAAAGAAGCATATTAAAATCAATTCTTGATGAATAACAGTAACATTACAAGTATCTTAAAAAAAACATTAGTAAAATGAAACCCTCAAACAAAAAAAAAAACAAAGTATTAACCACAGTTCCATAACAGTCGTACAGCGTATAACTGCAAAGCGCAAACGTCACAGCGAAGAAAAATGTGTTTGAACAATTCGGTGTTGCTACACTATGTACATAGTGGATGAAATTCAAGGAACTTGGGAAATAAAGGGGCGCTTTACGAGACAAAGGTGGGGCTTATTGCAAATTCCTTCGCTCACCTTACGCCACTATTAAACTCATCCTGTTCCATATTGCAATAAAATATTGTGTGTGTATATCTTTTATGTTTCATGTGTTAAATATTTATTGTTAGTCAAGAGTTTTATTTTATTGAATTTATTTAAATTAAATATGATTTTAAAAATTGAAACTATTCCGTATTATTATTAGCGATGCGTTTCATATACAGGTTATTATTGTTAGGTTATTTTTAACGTAAGAGTTGTAATAAGTTAATTTTCCCTGATGTTTTTTATTTGCCAATGCAACAGTGCTATGCATAATGTTATAAAAATATATTATAATATATTACATTATTTAGTAAGTTGGTGCACCAAATATATTTTGTCATTATTACAAACATAATAATTCCTATGAATTTGTATTTGTTAACGGTTTTAAAAGAACGATTTAAAATCTTTTAACACAAACGTATCTAAACCTTTTTAAAACGGTAATACCAGGACAAAGTCCGCTATATATTGTCATGAAAATATTCATACGCAAAGTATATGTAAAAAAAATCCACAATCAGTGAAAGCGGTCCCCGGAGGCATATTGCGGTACACAGTTTTCATTAAACAGGCCGGGTTTTGTCCAAAAAAAAATGCCTACACAGCCCCGGGCACCACTCGCATATAAGGAATGTTGTCTCAGGAAAATTAGTTCATAAAATTTCGCCAGACCCCGGCAATATACGAACTCTTCTTTCTTACGATGTACGATTATGTTTTTCATATTTCGCTGAATAATAAATTAGAGAGGTTCAGAATCTTTGTGAGGATATCTTAAGAAAATGAGTATAACCTAAATAATGCTTTCTTTAAGTTACGCTAAGTACCTTTGTAAACCATTTTGACAGTGGGATTGGTAGTGAAAAAGTCCACCGAGAAGAGAGACAATGACCAAACCAAATAAGTATAATAGAGAAGACTCCTAGTGAGACTATATATAGAGAGTTAATATTATTACAATATCTTCTCAAAACTATATATTTTCTTTTATTGCTTTGAATGACGACACGAGCTTACCGTTCGCCTAATGATAAGTCATACAGCCCATATACAGTATAAACACCATCCAACACCTTGAATTACAAAGTATTGTTTGCTATTCCACTGCGCTCGTCATCCTGAGACATGAGATGTTAAGTCTTTCCCCCTTATTCATAGACCGTTTTTTATCTAACGACCGAGTAAGGCTGTGATAACAAGTCTGTTTCTCAGTGCTGACGGCATGGCAGTCTTCGCAGTGCGTAGGCGTAGGGCCGTTGTGATTGGCTAATATTGAAATACAACAATAATAACTAATCACAAAGGCCCTATGTCTATTTCTCAGTGCCGTTGGGCTCTGAGAAACAGGCTTGTTATCACAGCTTTACTCCGTCCTTAGATAAAAAACGTTTATGAATAAGGAGGTTAATGTCTAGTAGTTACACTGGCTACAATGTCCTTCTCACCGGAACACAATAGTGACTACACACTGCCGCATGGCAGTCGAAATGGACCCTACGGCGATATTTACCCAAGCGGACTCTCACATATGAGAGACCTACCACCGGTCATATATTATAATGAAATATCTATCTAATCAAAACCATTAAAACATTAAGGGTTAACATTCTAAATTGCATTATCCTAGCACTTAACATTTTCATAATATAAGCTGATTTAAATCATAACTGTTGACTGGAGGGCCGCCATTCCTACACAATCACAATAACTGGGATTGTATGAATAAACTTAATTTACACAATTCGACGCGTGATTAATATTTTAAACAATAACCATAATGCAATCCGGGACAATCGCGTTCAACGACGGTTTATAAAGCCTCATAAATATCATTAATATCGCAGTAAAGTACATAATTATTATAATATTTATCCAGTCTGTGTATTTTTTTTTTACCGGACCCTGCAGTCATCACTGGAGGAAACCTGCTAATGAGATACTGGAACCCACTAGCTTAGCGACTGGAGGGCGCTGGAGGAAAGTCGGGAGGGGATAGCTGGGAAGAAAGTGTAGGGGGAGGATAAATAAATCTCTTACGATGGGAGAAGAGGAGAAGGCCATGCATTGTGCATTCAGTGTGGAGATCATGTGCACAAGAATTGCTTCAGTGCGGGGGAAGTCCGTGTATTGCGCACACACTTGTGTACTATAATATCTCCTGCGTATCTGGCTGATATCCTTTGAGATTGGCCGTCGTGGCCTAAATTCGGCTAAGAGAGATTCATTCATCAAGTACTGTGTACTATAA
This sequence comes from Manduca sexta, assembly GCF_014839805.1. Lineage (NCBI taxonomy): Eukaryota > Metazoa > Arthropoda > Insecta > Lepidoptera > Sphingidae > Manduca > Manduca sexta. Next base: position 5,530,774 of record NC_051125.1, read on the forward strand.
AAAAAAATAATGATACGTAAAAAATGCGACGTAGAACTTTTGGCGGTAGGTGAAGTAATAGCCTTTTTTTCGCGGTGGAAAAACGCGTTATCGCTACCACTTCTGGGGGGAGAAGTGGAACAGTTTTATTGGTTTCACCAGTCCTTAGGTCCAATGTGGACACTTGGAAGTATAATATGATCCGAGCGAGCATTGGACCCAGTCCCTAACCCTAAGTACGTCCTACACCGGCATACCAAAACCCAAAACTCCGCGTGGCCTTATTCCGCGTATACAGGTCGATCCTGGGATATCTTGTTGCACTAAGATAGCTGCGTAGTACCATCTCTAGAAGTAAAAGGTTTGCCTTATAATAAACTGTACACCGGTTCATTTCAGAATACCGAACATTTATGGGACTATAGACAATTTTTTATACGTTGGTCCTACCAGATCAAACTTCATCGATAAGTTTTTTTTATACATGCACCGCAAAAGACCTCACTGCACCTGATGGTAAGTGGAATGGGGACCAATAAAATTGTCGACTGACGAGAAATGATTACCCCTAGGCAGTCAACACAATTATGCCGGCCTGTTAAAACCGGATATACATAGGCTGCTCCCAGAACGGGACACACTTACGTGGCCCATTATGGCGGGTTTTACCACCTTGTTTACGGTAGTCACTATCCGGACGGATATAAAATATATCCTACCACCAGCAAGTTATCAAAACTTACCATACCAATTCATTAAATCAGGATAGAAATAAAGCTTCAACATTTTTATCATAGTTCAATAAAAGAGTAACACACGATGTGAGCTCTGGGGTCAACGCGGTCCGGTATTACGTACGAATAACAGGGGACACTTACCAAAATTGCTTACACAGAAAACTAATATCAGTGTTTGCCAGCCGTCCTCATTCGATTATGGCGCAAGTTACACGCTCTGGCGATGTTCATTTTTATTTCAGGTGTATTTGCATGTTTGACATTAATAGAATTACTATTTTTTAGGTTATGTTTGGTGTTGAATATAGTTTCTTTATTATTAGTAACATTATTCTTTGAATATAACACTTTATATTCAAAGAATGATGATGGTGATGTCACTACATAATTGAACTTTAAAACAGATGTTTATTTGCTTATCTACTTAGTTACATTATTTCACAATCAATTAATATTATATTACGTAATTTATTTATCGTGTATTCATAATACATTGTAACTAACTAGTCATAATAATTTAGTAATAATAAGGTATCTTATATATTCTAAGTTTTATTGTTCAAAATAAAATAGGCTACGTTCTTATGACTCGCACTAGCAATTTTAGGAGAGGTTCCGCCTACCTTATTGTGCAGGATTGCTGTATAGGCGCGCTCGGGGTTTAACAAACCACTCACAACTTTAGTTTTTTACACACGCTAAATTTTGCAAATATTTGGCGAACGTATGCGTATTGTTTGCAAAACTGTGCGAATGTACTCACTTATTCCACTGAATGTGAGCCAGATGTTTGTATTTTGAGAGGCTATTTTACTTTTGATAGATATTAGTTTCTGTTGATAGAAAGGAAATAATTCTCCATTAAAAATCTTTCTTTTTGCTAATAATAGTGAGACGTCGGCTTATGATGGATTACAATTATTAAATTGAGTTTAATATTTTTTTTTGAATTATGTGAGCTGTCTAAATAAGGTTTCTTTCAGTAATCAAATTTAAACCCTGAGCAATGGTCCGCCAATACACTATTTGTGGTGAATCAAATATATTGTCCAAATATTGCCAGTTTGATATTGCATAGGCTATTTAAAGGTCCCTAACCTATACAATGCAATAAACAAATGGATTTTCGTTTATTTGATATCGGCACTGCATAACTGTTTGTCTAACCGTGTTTTGTTTACTTTGTTATAACTGAATAGAACTAATCTAATATTTCAATAATCTGTTATTGGTCGGTTTATATTGACATTAATTATATGCCTAATTGTATTGTAAGCTTTTGTTTTAGTTATACAGTATCTATACCACCTTTTAGGTATCTTATGCAGTTTTATATGCATACAAATTATGATTTGTAGTTAAAGGTTACCCTGGCCCTGACGTATTGGCATCGAAAAGGATCTAGTTTCAATTTTCTGATCGGGTATCACTGAGTGTTTTTTTCTTAGATCGTTGCCCCGGAATGGCATATCATAGAGAATGTTAATGCTATGCAGGCAATGGTAAAAACTAAGCTAATCCTTTCCGTAACAATTGTGATGTAAGTAATGTGTTGGGTCGACCCCACATTATAGGTTAAGTGCAGATTGAGCAAGAAGAAGAGTTAGAGCTGGATTGAATGACTTCCCCACATTTAGGATCTTACCGGTAAATATTTTAAGTCAATTAATGATAAATGTCTTTCGTCTATTACATTATTATTAGTCCATTGAAATGTTACATTTTTTAGGCCTTACCTTGCGTTTTTTAGAGGACGCAGTCTAAAGCTAAAACCAAGTTTGTGGGGTCGCCACCCTTGTCCCACGGCCGCCATCTTGAAAATAGGGGTTGAAATGGTTTTACGATGTATCTCTTAAACTATTTATCTGACAAAAAATGTATAAACATTTTTGTTGCAAATTAAATTCTCTACAACTTTGGTCTAGTAACTTTTGTCGTAGAACTATAAATAAAAAAGTTATAAGCGAAAATGTTAAGAAATTCAATGTTAAGCAATGTCCATTGCAACGTCATTAGAACGTGTGTTTATAAGGTTCATAATACTTTTTTTTGTACTCTCATTAATACCCAAATACCCAAGGGACCATTAGGGAACCAAAGAACATCTGCCTGCTATTATTATTATTATTTCTAACCTCTTTTATTGTAAGAATAGCTGATAATGTTGTGTTGAAGTTCTTTTGTTCCCTAATGGTCCCTTGGGTATTTGGGTATTAATGAGAGTACAAAAAAAAGTATTATGAACCTTATAAACACACGTTCTGATGACGTTGCAATGGACATTGCTTAACATTGAATTTCTTAACATTTTCGCTTATAACTTTTTTATTTATAGTTCTACGACAAAAGTTACTAGACCAAAGTTGTAGAGAATTGAATTTGCAACAAAAAATGTTTATACATTTTTTTGTCAGATAAATAGTTTAAGAGATACATCGTAAAAACCATTTCAACCCCTATATTCAAGATGGCGGCCGTGGGACAAGGGTGGCGACCCCACAAACTTGGTTTTAGCTTTAGACTGACCCCCTCTACACTTCAAAAAAATAAAATTGCGTCCTCTAAAAAACGCAACCCCAAATGTAACTTTTCAATGGACTATATACTTCAAGTAGAAAGTAAGAACTTGGTGATTAGCTTCTTTGTTTAATACCGTAATTTGGTCAGGAGGTCAATTAGGTAAGTGGCTTAGTTCTAAATCGCTTTGATTATAAATCGTCTAGCAACATAGGATGTAAAATTAGTAATTTAATACTAGGATCTTGCCCGATTAAAAGGGTTTGAAGGATAGATTACATATGTTTGAGTGTCCCTGAGGGTCAAATCAAAAAACCATGGCATGGGAGTCTCTCAACAAACCGTTCTGTCACTATTTGTTCAACGTTTATTACATGTTGATATTGATTAAAGACAGGAAAAACGTTTTTATGAAAAAATATACGATGGACTCTTCTGTGGAGTGAAAAACCATTCCATTCCTTCTCCAAATTGATTTAATTGTGTTTTATATTAACAATCTCATAAATAATGATGTACTTCTTCGAAAAACCTTCGTTATCTTACGAGAAAGAATTTTGGCGACTCATTTTCGCTAAACAAATGAAACCTTTTAGTGTTGAGGGTGATCGTGTGAGAATACCAATCGACCTCCCTTTATTTATCCTGAGGGGGCGGAAGAGCCGACTGAGGGATTTAGAGCTATTTGCTGAATTAATAGTGAGGTATACAGACTTAAGTCTCTGTGGCGTAGTTAATGATACGGTTATAAAATAAGAGCGAGCAGGTTCAATTCCTGTACGAAAAACTGTGATGTTTATCTTTTTTCATGTGAGTTCGAAAGTATTTTTTTGCTCGTAAGGTTAATACTGAAGTTATATGACTGTTATATTTTTTTAGATCAAGTTATTTATAAGTCAAAAGTATCATGATAGGTTCAAGCGAAATGTGCCTAATAATTTATATTCCGATTTCAATGTAGTCATTTGAAAGATTTATGATTATAGAGATGTTACGTAAAACATCTATTTACTATGCTTCATACATTCATCTCGTTATTTTATTAAATATAAGTTTACGTTAGTAATTTTCTTTCGCGATGTTGTACATACCGACGCACATGCTGCCATTTTTAATTTTCACCGTAAACTCCAAAGAGGATAGCACTTCAAAAGGAATTATGAAAGAAGTTTGTAACTTTAAGTTCATCAGTTTGTTGTTAAACTTGCCCGGGTACTTACGGCCATTGCTTGTGGAGCTTACTTACAGTATTATGGGGATTTTAATTTAGTTCTCTTTAATTACTTTCTGTCAGTTTGTCCCATCGCTGCACTCTCGGAACTAGTTTATGGAAGTTTATGAAAATATTCAGTAACAATTGATTAAATTGGAATTATTTGCGGCTTCACTGCGTGGGAAATGGCTTCCTTGCAACAAAAGTACCCAAATAACTGTAGGAATGATAAAGCCTGATGATAAAGAGAGGACTTCGGCGCCATCGTTTAAAAAAAAATTAAAGTCCACGGTAGAAAATTATCGGGATACAAAGTAGCTTATGCGTTAATCCAAGATAATGTAGTCTATCTATGTATGTACCAAATTTCATCTAAATCCATTTAGCCATTTACTGTTTACCTCTTACAAACATCAAAACATTTTAAAACCTTTCGCATTTATAATATTAGAATACTAGTAAGAAGTAAGATAAGATATTAGTAAGACTATCAGTCAGTAGTCAGTCCTAATGTATTTTAGGTAAGCTTTCATACTCAATGGCTTGCATATCTCACCAATAAAATTTAATTTGCTACCTCTTTCGTGAATAGTCTGTAGAACGTAATTTTCAATCCTGAAACTGATTTCGGCTCGTTACGAAGTAAAAACACAAAAGTAAATAAAGGCAAGGAAAGTTGAAGCAATCCATTTTTCCATAACAGGCAGAGATCAAATAAAAAATTACAACGTTCGCAAACTTCATCCGTAACTTGTATTAAAATTTATACAACAAATTGTGATGGGCTGGGCCTCGTTCTTGGAAATATTCCAACTTATAGAGAGGTTGCCTGAAAACACGGGTGTATGCCGAAAGCCAATATTTAATTTAACAGCGAAATGGAAGTAAAGAGTATTATCTCTTTGTGAAAAAATCCTTTGTTTTATAATTTTAATGTATTGTTTTGGATTAAATGCCGCTGGCAAAAAAAGTATTACAGAGATCTGAATTTTTTTTTATTTTCTTTCAGTATGAGTCTTGTTTCGTAAGAAAAGAAAATTCCAAGTCGATAATCATTTTTTTTATATTATTAACTTGCTGTATTAAATTATGGAAAATATATTTTCATAACTATAGTCAGATTTATTAGTACATAGATATAAAAACGCCTAATACGGATGACACTAAAATTTGGACTTTATCTCCAATATTCAAAATATTTCTTAGAAATCATACAAAATATTCCTTAATATATAAATACTAATGTTTTTAAGTGTACCTAGAACCGTAGAATCTGACTGTGTAAGTTTTGTCTGTCCTTGTAGTTTTACAGCGCAATCAGATCTCAGGGTGAGAAGATAAGGCACAATAAACTTAAACTTGGAAGGTTGACTTCAGAAATTTTCAGAGTGTTCGCACCGCCTCTATTATAGAACCGAGGTGGTTTAATCCGGTAGAATGAAGATTTGTTGCCCGCGGCACTCCACTGTTGCGTACTTTTTTTCTTTATGTTGGTAATTTCTTAGAAAAATTCTGTATTCTTAAATTACTTGAGTAGATTTTCTTAGTTTTTTTGTATTCCGTCTTCGTTGACAACGGTCTTTTGTTTAATTTTACATTTCAGTTGATGGACATTGAATAAATATTTTATATTTGATTTATCAATTTGAGATGACTTATGCAGTGCTTGAGAAAGAATCTGTATATATATATATATTTACTAGTTTGATAAAGGTATTTTACATAATTATTTCTAAGGTTATGACAATAACCATCAATTATTAGACATATTTTATATGCCTATTAATATAAGCAAACACATTTGAATAAAATTATGGAGTTAGGATCAGCGTCCAACCTTCTACTTTAGACAACTCACGCTCAGCGCTGGGCGCGCACCCCGCGGGGTGCAGTTGAGGTTAGCTGAGTTTCAACGATTTCACAGCAATAAGAAATTAACTAGAAACGAGTGCAAAGAAATCTCATGGCATTACAAGCATTTTCTATCTAAAAAGGGGCTTACTTTTACTTAATTTCTTCTTAATAAAATATTTTTGTAGGTACCTACTATTAATTTCCGTTCGCTTGAATTTTTTTATCATGGACTGTATTTGAGTGAATGGATTGTTAAAAAAATCTAGGGAAGTTTAATCTTGGACAGAAGGCAATAAAATAAGGGCGCGAATTTTGTGAGAAGTCGGCGCCGAATCTGCCAGTCGCAGACAGCTATTGATAGGGTTCCGAGTGTAGCGGATTTATATAGAGATGCTCTATATCGTCAATAAAAACTGTTTTATTTTTCGCGTTCTTAGTTTCTATACCTTCAATCGCTAAAGATTGATATAGCAGAACCTAGGCTTAACCTACAGTATGAGTAACATATAAATATAATATTTTAATGTTAGTAGTCTTTGCTTTCAAGAGTCAAACGTGTCACTTTATAAAGAGAGTTTTGCAACCGACCTAGCAGCACGAGCATTGACTTGGGCTCTTATACTATGGAAAGTATAGTGCAATAATATAATGGAAGATTAGATAGTACTGGAAATTCCTATTGCTTATACTATACTATGTTTGTAGGTATATCTAATTTTATCCGAATTCCATTCGCATAGTAAGAACCAATTTATATCTTAGAATGGAATATTGCCAACAAGATTGTGTAGAAATTTACGAAGTTTAATTTTACGTAGCTAAGAATTTCTGTTTATTTTAACTTGCACGAGTTTGAAATTAACTATTTACTAAACTAGCAGTTTTAAAGTTATTGTGTAAAATAGTTTTAACATATTTTACATTACACTGGTATTATGAATTTGAATGAACTTTGTTAGTTGCCTTTTAACTTTGCAACCATGTACCTATTTAAGTTTTATCATGCGTGCGTATACTATATTTTTATTTAAAACTAAATTATATCGTTGTGATCCAAAAAAATCATAAAATAATATTGTGAAGTGAAGGAATGTACAATTTTATGAATCAAACGAATTAATTCACTTCATTATTAAACTATGTACCATACCTTAATTAAATTTTATTTGATGGAATTAAATACCTCATAATATCCTCTAGAATATTTTTACAGCTCTATGTCATTCCAAAGCAAGCCGTTTCTCTCTGTCATAAATTTGAATAGAATCGATTGCTGTCTGCGCCTCCGGGAAAGTTAGATTTCCCTCAGGACTTCCACGACACCTGACCGAATGTAAAATATATTCTCCATATTTTTTTTGACTCACGATATGATAGATTGTAAGGTACTACATTCGCGATATCGTAAATTTCTCGCAGTTTATCATGAGTTATAGACTTTTTTGCATAATTTTATTTTTCTTTTGAACGAAAAATAACTATAAAATGGAAATGGCTTGCTGTTTAATTTAAAAAATGGTCTTATAGATATAAAGTCTCTTGTATTTGTAAATTTATAAAGAAGTAAGAACGAAGATTACATTATTATACAAGAGAAATAAAAAAAAAATGTTTCGATAAAACGAACCGAAAAGCAAGCCGTGGTCTAACGAGAAACAAAGATTATTGATAATATTCTGTTTGATAACAAGAAAACGGCATAGCAACGTCATATAAAATCTTTAAGGGCTTATTTTGCAATCATCAAGTGAAAGACCATCACTGAGTTAGTACAAAAGTTACAATATAGAACAACTTTAACACATAGAACACAGAATGGGTAAGCAGACATGCATGTCGGGCATCCACTTTTCGCCAAGCGTGTTTCTTTCCGTGATGTAATAAGTGATGACCGTATCGTAACACCGGGGATAGATTTCTGACTCCGAACACATACTGATCATAATACCTCAATATAGCTTTGCCCGACCCGGAATCGAACCAGAGATCTTAGGGCGGTAGTCATACAGCGCTCGCATTATAACTACGTCATCGAGGCATTAATAACTTGAAAGACCTTTAATTTATTATTTTACTTTTTTATTTGTTCATGTTTTTTTATCCTACGAATAACTTGATTGAAAAATCAACCCAAGTATAAAATAATGCTTCCCTTATTTAGAGACAGATGGCGCTGGTTCAATAAAAGAGTTTTATGAGTAAGTACGAACTACGGATATCAGAAATCCTATTTTATGGTTTCATCTATTGGTTATATTGGTTTTCGAAGCAGCGACCCGAAAGGATTATCTTAGTTAGACGTTTATCAGTGCAGTAAAGTGAGCTATTTTGTTCGTAGATATGAATGTTGCTGGTAACGAGATTCGTCGTGTGATGGAAATGAAATAAATTTCATTTAATGATTTTTTATGTTCACTTGAATATTCGTCGTGTGATTTTTTATGTTTACGCGAATATTCGATATCCACATAATATATCTACGTAAAGGATTTTTAGCGTTAATTTGTTACTCCCGAGGTTTCGAGGACTGCAACCTTCGTAGTCACGGGGCGGACTTAATCATGAAGACGCAAAGTCTTCGAAACATTGCGTGGTAAAAAAAATAGTCGTAAAAAAATTGTTTTTAAATTCGTTTATTTTACGCTTCAGCAATTAAATAACTCTTGTGACAAGTCCATACAATAAGAAAACGAGAGATCAAATCAATTACTATTAATATAGTACTATCAATATACTCAAAATTGCTTTACCGTTTCATTTTAAGTTTAATTATTTCGTAATGGGTACGTCAGATATAAAACACATTAATTAAGAAATTTACAAATTATAATACATAATACATTTAATATTTTTTGATTGAATGTATGAAAATAATTCCTTTGATGAGTGTCACTACTCGTGCAAATTAATCGCTTTATAATTTGATTGGTGAATTCACTCTAATTAGCAATATACTAATTAACTTTTATACGCATTGTTTCAGTGTTTAAAATTTAGACATGTCATATTATAAGATATTAAAATAATAATTAACCTATTTTATTTGATTCTTTGCTTCAACCGTGTGATAAGCCTTACCTGCTACAAAAGTTCCTTAAAGAAAGAATGACATCAGCAACAACAATAAAAAAAACATTATTCAAATTACCAGAATAAAAATTATTCCTTATATTAACCCAAGACATGGTCTACCTGTGAGCCGAATTTCATCCAAATCCGTTCTATTGTTTCTGTATTTACTTCTAACAAACATCCAAACACAATTCACAAACTTTCGCATTCATAATGCTCCTTTCAGATAATCTATACCTCATATTATTCATAATACTATAATGTCATTTCATAAGGTTTGCTAAGGAATTTTAGTCGTAATAAATATCTAATATTTATTCATGTTTGGTACCAAAATCTTAACGAGGTCCTCAAAAAATATAGGTTACATTGAATATCTAACGTATTCCAAGAACCATGTAAGAGGAAAATATTAATAATGTCACTAAAATAAAAGTACATAGTTCTGCTTGTACCTTGGCTGAACACACGGAATCCCTAATAAGGGTGGCTTATGGCGAATAACATCTGTGCCCCGGGACGGCAAACAGTTGCCGGTAAACACGAGGTTACGGTAAGAAAAATGTTTTTGTTTTGCAAGGCTTTCCTTGTCCGTGTATTCTATCTTGTACGTATTTTTACGCTTATAATTTTATTAAATGAGAATATAAGCGGAATGTATTTTGTTTATATTTTCCGGTAATAATGAAATAATGTCATTATCAGTTATTTCGAGTCAGTACGCTCTTTTATGATTTGAAATGTTGAATATAAACAATTAAAAAGTGAAATACTCGTACATAAAAATTTATGATTTGAAACCAGATTTGTGAGAAGTTTAAAAGCAAACATTTTATTCAGAATATAAAATATAAACACGAATAGGATTCACATGCAGTAAAAATACTAACGATGTCCTGAAACACGCGACAGCAAATAATTTTGAATGAAAATAGTGAACTTCTCTTTCAAAAATCCAAGCTCCAATGATAAAATAATCTTAATGCTCTTTTCGTATGTCAATCGGCTTAAAAAACAAAACAAATTTTAAACCACAAAGAAGCGTTTATCGTTTCGCGCATCGCATTCAATTTTCTACAACAGCAAAATATTTACCCCTTGGGAATCACGCTATTGATGAGATAGAAAATATGGTAAATTTCGCCGTAAATATGGCATATTATGACTCCTATTTTCTACTTTTTCGATATTGCCTATTGTATTGGTAACAGAGTCCAATAAATTGTTATTCCCTTAACGTACCTACCGTAGTCGATAAAGCGTCGTAATGGCTTTTCGTGTCACCTTTAGCACCTTCATATACTAGGGCTAAATTAAGAAATACCTCTCTGTTTATAAATCAACCAACGTCAGATGTATTACATTGTTATTTATCATTGGCGTATTGCGATAACTCGCAACGTAAGGGATGAGCATGTATGTGTGTTAAATCGATTAGATGTGAAGTAGTATCGATTTATTGAGGTGTATTTTTCATACGATTTTTTTTTATTGAATAAATTATATGTATCCATAAAATAAGTACTTGTGTTCATTTAAATTCATGCGAGATTTAGTGTCCATTCGAGTCTAAAAATTCTTTAAAAGTGAATTGAAAGTTGATTCAAAGTTAAACTAGTCTTTGTCAATTTTGATTTCGGTTTAACTTTTTGGCTTTGCGTTCTCTACAAATAGTGAAATTAAGTTGAAAGTAAAGAGTAATATTCGGCTACAATCGAGTTATTCGAATTCAAACGCGCCCCTCGCCTACACTTTATTCTCATTTTGCACCCCATTGCATCGCTTATTCTCCGCACGCCTGTTGTCGGGGGAGCCTAATTCTTCACCCTAAATTTGCACCTTATTGTTGGAAAGCGGTAAGAAAATGGGAATTTTTGATATAAATTCTAGACTACGTTCACTGAATAGGGCTGCACCTAAGCTATTCTATGAATTTATATTATGTATTTTCCACACCATCGTGCTTGAATAGATGTAGCGGAAACGCGAACAAAGTGTGGATAAATAAAAGAATATTGGATGTGTGGCGTAATGAACTTGTAATAAGTTGGCTATAATACCCTAAAAATACTTAATTATATTATAAAATTTATACAGCTTATTTCATGAGATTAAAATATACTTCGCAAGATTGGTAATTTATAAGGGTCTTCAATTATGAAAGACCTAAGTAAAAAAAAAAATTCTATTTCTAACTAATTAAATTTTAATAGATAAAGAGTTTATGACTTCATTCCAAAAAAAAATGATTAGTCAATATCATTATAAATATTATATTATATCGAAAAAAAAAAATACTTTCCTTTAAAATAGACAAAGACGGCAGCTACCCATCACTATTGGAAGCATCTACGAAATGAAGTTGGTAAAATATCTGAGACATTTGTCAGCCGATTACCTGCGAGGGTGGTTCGCCCTCTAATACTTGCCTATTTGAAATTTCATTCTTTACAGTGTTATTATGTTCATGAATATTTATGTTTTGGATAACTAAAATTAAGATAAAATGTATCTAATTAAATAATTAATGTTATTATTTTTATCTTTTTTTTATACGAGCACAGCAAGGTGACCGCACTGCACCTGATGGTAAGTGGAGAGGGATCCAGGAGAATGTCGACTGACGAGAGATGATTACCCTCGATAGTCGACACAATTATGCCGGCCTGTTGGAACCGGATATACACAGGCTAATCTCCGAACGCGACACATTTACGTGGGCGACTATTTATTTATTACAAGCGTTTTTTCCTTCGAAATCACATCGCGTTTGATATCCCAGGATTGCCACTACTAGGCAAATAAAACGATTTTAGAATTTTGAACAGGTTAAATAAATAATAAGTATTAAAAATACAAAAAAAGAATATTAAATTCAATATTATAACTCTTAATAATGTAAACTAGTTCAATTTTGAAGTAGAACAACATAACATTTTATACCAATTCCTAGAAGGAACACAATCAAGAATTTCACAAAATACCAAAAACAATTGAAAACACCGGCAAAATATCTCAATATTGTTGAAAATGTGCAGAATTTTAATATAATTATAGCATAACATTCTTCATTTCGATTTTCTTAGACCGCTCCTGTACACCAAAGTTTTCCCAACTTGAAAGAATTTTAATAGGAAGGGATAAGGTTGGTGCGTCAAAGCGTTCCGAGGCCCGTTAACAACACTCGTTATTGTAAATGCTTGTCTTTAAATTCTTATACGATACGGATTTTACGTTCCAATGCTCGCTTTACTATTTAAATGACGTTGATATTTTCTTTGTATACAAAGCGTATGTGTAACGCTTTAAAGATTCAACGTCTTTCATAACAGCTTAGATGTAACGTTTTATTGTTCTGTTTTGCCTTTTACTGATAGTTTGAATAATGGATCTTTTATATTATTGAATAGCCGGATAAATTGGAGTATGCTCAAACGAAACTCCGATCAAATAGGAACGAAGAAATATAGTTTCCGAACGTGCTATTGAAAAATATAAATAAAATATTTGACGATTGCTAATGTTTCAGATTTCAAATATCATTTGCAAACTACAATTTTCTCTGGATTTGCCATGCAGTCTGATAGAGATTGTTAAGCTTAAATATTTAATTAAATCCTTAAGCCGATGAACTCCGGGGATTAACCCTTATGTTGTGATATAAGTTAGAGGTAGATGCATCCGGCCGCAGCATCGCTTTGAATGCCTCAGCTAAAATTTCAAACTCCACAAAGGATGTGGCGTCCTACAACAATAGCACTGAGCTATCAACGACGCGTTAGTAACGTGGAATTTGTAAGAATAAATAGGTTTATGTATACATTTAATCTTAGCTTGCTAATATTACAAATGCAAGACCTTGTGAAAATGTTTGGCCGTTTGGATGTTTGTAAGAAATAAATGCAGAAATGGCTGAACAGATTTGGATTATATTTCGCATACGGAGAGAGCATGTCATGAATTAATATATAGACCACTTTGTATGCTATTTTTTCGGATGGGAACAATGTTTTTTTTTATAGATGGCGCCGTCGTCTTACTGTTGGTGTTATCAATCGCTACACTAATTTAGAAACTTTTTGCGGGAACGACTTTTTACATTGGCAAAGCAGTGAGCAACACGTTATGATTTCTTGTGTTTACGCTAATGTTAGATATTGAAATAATACTATTTCTCCCGGCGTTCATTACTATTATCATATTATTGAAATATACAATTCAAATCCTCAGATAATAAATATAAAATCCTGGTTATAAAAGTGTGCATATCATACGTATCAATTACCGTCTATACGAAATTCTGCGTCAAATAAAAATTCTCACGGTCCGCGCCTTTGTGTAAAATGTTTCACCAAATTGATGCTGAACATGAGATCATGCGTTCTTTTGATATGGTAATCCGTCCATACCCTCAGGCGATAATCGATTATTAAATAGGCAAAAATCGGCGGATCTGTAGGATCCCTCGAATATCCACTGGGAGATTCATAAGCGGATTCCTTTACGACATGAAAGGTTCATCATGAAGATGTAGAATGGGGAATAATTTTGGCGAATGATTCCCGTGACCCTTAAGTGAATTTGAAAGGATGAAAGGACGACGCTTCGCCCTGAGGAGTAATTTACAGCGTTGTTTGATTGGGTATTAGCATAAATTAAATGCTGTGTTCACCTATTAGTAGCACACATATCAGATGCTGTACCTTATTGCTTTTTTAATATTAATTGATGTACTATGTAGTGCCGTTGGTGTACCTTATTAAAAATAAATAAACAGTATAAGTAACATTTTCGATGTTTTCAGACTATTGTGAGTGCATGTAACCAGACAAAATGATGGGTTGCTCTGGCCGGCGAGTTACCAAAGTTTACAACGGCAAAGTTAGAAGCTTTAACACCCACTACATATTGTTTGTGCGATTTGAATACGCTGTTCGCGTAATATCTGTCAAAAAGCACTTTTACCGCACCGATGCTTTTGATTCGTTCATACTCTAATATTACTGTGTTTATAAGTTGCAGTTATTTGGATATATATTAATAATAAAGCAATGCTAGGTGTTGCTCGCAGCCTCGCTTGGGTGAACAGTCTTTCGCGTCATAAAAATTCCTAGAACACTGTAGCGAGTCATAGCGTCAACTCAATAGCGCCATCTATTTAAAAAAATATTTTTTATTATTACCCGTGCGAGCAAATTAGCGTGTGAAAAAGTAGCTTACGTGTTAATTTAAGACATAGTATGTCCGTGTCGCAATTTCATTTAATCCGTTTAGCTGCTTCTGATTTTATTCAACATACAGAAATGTCCACAAACTTTCACATTAAATGAAAGTAAGAGTATGATACAATAAGAAGATTTCTTTAATAACACTAGATTTTACTTTCGCAACACAGTAACATACCAATTAACTTTCGCTGTATATCGTTTAAACTAATTTAATAAAAAATATATTTTGCGTCTTATTCGATTTAGCAGTGGATTATCGAAATTTATTACACGAAAATTATTTTTGAATATTGTTTGCGAAATATAGTACGTTTTAGAAGATGTTTATGATTTTTTATTAAAATAGTTTAAGTTTTTAGGATCTTTATTATTTTATGTTTTAATAAGAGAAGCACTTTACGTTAATTAATTTTATATTCAACCGTATTAAAATCTTTTGCCCCTAAGAATAAAATAAAATTACAAAGGAATACCTCGCCATTCATTTAAAGAACTTTATAGTGGAGTTTTGAGATTTAATTTTCTTAAGAATTAGAAGAAATTTTATTGTCGGGGCCAAGAAAGTTTTCCAGAGTTATCGAGCTTTAAAAGTCAACGACGGTTTCAATGCCCATTACGGACAAAATAACTTGGAATAAAAAAAATAACTCGTACTAATTTCAACAAACATTTTTGCTTATTTTTGCAAGGAAAATAACGCTTACGATGCGTAAACAAATTTTTCATCAAGAGCGCGTAAAAATACAGAAACGTTTAAACATCTTTTGACAGAGTTCCTCATAAGCGTCCTTAGATAAGATGAAGTTGGCTCAATAAGGCTTAAAATAAATACCTTAAGTGCCGCGTTGGAAAACAAACAGACCTTTAATTTCCTTCTGCAAATTGAAAAAAATAAATGTAAAGAAAATATCTTAGGTGATCTTTATTTGGCTTTGTTGTCCACGACATTATATTTTTTATTGCGAAGATAAAAGGTGAATTTGTTTTACAGAAAATTGTACATGAATTATTTTTATTTTGTTTATTTTGTCATAATTAGCTAACTATACTTAAGAGCTCCTTAACATTTACCGCCATAAAAACAATAACTCGCTCGGAAAAGAACATTCATTTAAAGATACGTTATTTCTCACAAATTCCGCTATCAATTAATCTACAGCCCTTTCATTTGTAATTATAATCGATATTGAATTTTGTTTTTATGTATGCGACAGGTCAGCGCCACTCGAGACAGCCTGTCAGATCATATCTGAAGCGTCGTGCTTCGCGAATATGACGACTTTTTGCAAAAAAATCCTAAAAGATGTCTGAAGAGCCCAGCGCCGAGGCGAGACCGCCGAAAAAAATTCATAACGACTCTTTAACGCCATCATGTTAATGACGGTAGGAGTTTATTACTTTTTGTTACTTACACCCGCTTACTTTCGTAGCCTTGCAACCAATAAAAGTGGAGGCAGTACAAATATAGTGTTAAAGATTTATAAAATTATCATAGGATCCCGTTTGCTATATTGTTTACAGAATTTATTGATGACTAGCTTTTGTCTGCGGCTTCGTCCGCGTGAAAAAGTTTTTCTGGGATGAATATTTTTCCGAGATAAAAAGTAGCTAATATTATTTAGGGCTAACTTCCTATTAGTAAAAAGAAAACAAAATCGGTTTAGTAGTTCCTTGGCGCGTTAAAACAAAAACAAACTCTTCAGCTTTATATATTTATGTAGATAATGGGATATTTGTTCTGATTTCCCTCAAGAAAACGTCAACATCGTATATATCATAGTCCAAGAAGTATTTTTCAAGAACTAGAAAACTATGATATATTGTAAAACTATCTATATGATTACTTAACTTATACGTAACAAAAACTATTTTGTCTAAAAATACATATAAATTAACGTAGCTTCTCGAAACATCCATGAAAAGAAAGTCTTTAGTACAAAAACGTTACAGAATATTATCGTAATACTCTAATGTCAAAACTGTCATATGGGATTACCTGTTGACACGTTATTAAAATATTAGTAAGCTGTAATTACATAAATCATAGTTGTAAAAATATACAAAACGTACAAAGCCGATAGGAAAGTATTTCGCGGAAGTATTTGTTCCTTACGAAGTTTGCGGGAAACGAAATACGTTCCAAAGTTTGCTACAAAACCGATACCTACAGCTCGGATATAAAATAAGTTTGCACCATGTGGAATACACTAAGCTAAATAAACAGTGACGAAGCGTCGGAAGAAGCGTCCCTGGCTGATCGGAAATTCTGTTATCCGCAGAGGGAATCGGCTAGCAGCACTCGCACTGTTTGAACTTTGAGAAGAGTTTGTCGTATCAGAACGTTGTATTACAGAAATGCAGATTTCCTCGTCAGTACAATGTACATAGACCGATTGGTTTGCGTCAGCTAGGAAATATCCTTAACAAGTTTATACGCTATAGGAGACGTTAAGTGAACGTTGGACTATTTATAAAAAGTAATGTTTTGATATTTTGAAATTGGAATTTGGTAATTCTGTTACAAAAACCAAGTACCTATCTAAAGTATTTTCATTATTTCTATGAATTAATATAACGTAGGCATCGATATGTACGTAAATTTAAAATAGAAAATAAATGTTAATAAAAGGTTAATAATATATAATAAAAGGTTACATTTCTTTCTCTACTACACAAAAGGTTCACGAATACCGCTAGTTTTCTAGACACAGTTCACGTATAACTTCAAACGTACTGAAGTTCTCGTTTGAACTGAATAATTGATGTGTACTTGAAGGAATGAAAGGCAATTTATAGTTTTAGATACAAAGCAATTCAAGTATATACGTGATATTTGTTAGATAATGAATGTATTATATACCATTTCTATGTTAGCAATAGAATATGAAAATTGTTTTATAGGCCCATTAAAGCATAAGCTAGCACACGAACTAGTGGGTCAGCAGATGCTATATGAAACAATTAGAAAGTAGTATTTTTCCTCCAAACTATTTTCGACCTAAAGAAATTTTCAGTTGCAACAAAAGATAGGTATACCTTTGTATTACTTCCTTTAGATTTGCATCATACTGCATTTTACACGACTTAAAAACTCAAAGTAATCGAAACCAATATCGTTGGCATGCCATAACTGCCAATTATATAAACACGCACCATACTTACGAACTTTGAAAACTGCAAAAATTGCCATCGGCTCGTTACGTACGAGGTGACGTGTTAATCTAACTAAGTTATCGCGTAGTGTAGAAGAAAATTGCTCAATCAAAGACTGGGGTAGGTCAAGCGTGACTTCACCCATAACCATGTAATAGCCGGTCACTGAGCACCTTATTGACCTATTAGCTTTTCACTACTTGAATATTTATAGCGTTGATAACGTTGATATATGTATAGGTAATGGATCTGACGGTTGGAAATTATTTATGCAAAAAAAATGGGTCTTTAGGTCTATGGCCTTGTGCTAATTTTTTGATTGTTTGCAAATTGCCCATAAGGTTTTATAGTTATTATTATGCGATGGGTATGGAGAAAAAATATTTTATTTATATATTTTAATTATTGACATACATGACTCAGAAATTATGAAATCCTTTTTATTTATTTAATTATATTTAGAAAATCTTAACTTTTAAAATAGTATTCGAATTATTCCTTGAAGATTTACATTTTGGAACCATATTCAGTGCTAGGGAATGTCCGAGAGCATGTCATGTGCAAGACAACTATTAAAAGTAAAACTATACAAAAATACACGACTTATGAAGCTACATAACAGAAGTTATCAGATTTCGGTAAATCTCTTGGTATAGAATTTATGGTTTAAGAAGACCTAGGTATATAGGTATATAGGTATAGTATCATAAATAAAATAATGGTGTTATTCTTCGCTCACGTCTCTTGAAATGTCTTATTTATTGAGCAAACGTACCTACGTTTGGTACTCTGTTATCTCAGATATTACTTATTCCAAACAATTTTACATTTCGCATTTCATATTATAATACCTAAGTATATTCTGGCTTTTTAATCTACAACGGGTTAATTTTACGCGACCAATACTAAAAAATGTTTACCGTACATAATAACTTCATTCCAGTGGCATGCGACAACGGCTATTTTCTAATTTCATGCTATTCATTTTTGAAAACATTTCGTAACTGAGTTTTAGTTTTTTGAAGGAAAAATTAACGTAATCAAATATAACATACGAAATATTAAAAGATATTTTGCAGAATCTGCAGACGACAAAGCTTGTACACGCTCGCTGTAATGTTTTCACAGTGTGTTGTTTCAGCTGGTTTTCTTCAGTAATATAATGAGCAGGGTGAAATTTATTCAGTCTCTTGCCTCTGGGCTACATGCAACGAGCTTCTAATGTTTCGAGAACATATCCCTTGATATGGTATACATTTTACATTCCTCTATGCATTTCAAATAAGTTTAAGATTTAAACTACGTTATTAATGGAAAGAAGGTCTTAATACTGTTGGAAAATAAGTTATTTTTTAATGGCAATTATGTTATGTTTTAACGAGTGATTCGTGTGCCGATGGTACTTAATAACACATTAAATAAATAAAACATTGCTAATGTATTTCATTATTCAAAAATGGCTACAAATGTGTGGTTGATTAAAATGTTAGAGCATTAACCTGCATTGTAAAATTTAAATTTGTATTTTGGTGCATACATAAATTATTTTGTATTGTAGAAAATGTAATGGATAATCATAATCACAAATAAATGAAAAAATATCAAGAATATTTATAGATAGATTTAAAATTGATCGATGAAGTGTTTTGCATAATGATTTCTTATGTTAGATATAGAAATAAAACTTGGTCTCAGATTTTATCGCGGCTTTTTGTATTTTATTTTTCCCCCGACTTTTCCAAGTAATTATAAAGTGTAGCTAGATATTGTAACTGACTTTTTGACGGCCAACACCTCAGTCCACACCGTCACCATAAAGGCTGCAGTCTTCGAAATGTGGGGAAAAAATAAAATACAAAAATCGTCATAAAACTCTAAAAATAATGTTATGCCGATCTATTGTTTATTTATGATGTGGCGATATATTGTTTTAAGTAGCTATCAGGTGTGTTTTACATTTGTTTTGCTGACTGCCACTATTGCACTAGTTCCTATATTCAATGTACAGCAGTTTTCAAATTAAATGTCGTGTACCTTTTTGGAATATAAAACCCAATCACCATTAATATAGATGTAAGAAATCTCTTAGAAAAACTAATTAATTCGATACGAGTTATTGAGTACACTAGTCTATAAAGGCACAGGAAACTGAACGTTTTAACGATTATGATTTATAAACGATATGAATTATTAATAATCATAACATATTTAGCGTTTGTCGACGACTTATAATGAGATCCTTTTAGGTCATTTATTGATATATAAAAACAATCGTGCAACGTACTAGGCTTATTACGCTATGTAAGTACAAAGTTAATAAAGGGAAATGAACGTGGCCTGTTGTGCTTAGCGGTCCGAGTGACTTTCGAATTATTATCAAATATAATATTTAATTACTCTTGAACTGTGAAATATTTCTTTTTTTATTTCATTGGGTCGCATGCTAGGAAGGATTTTATGTGCTAGGATAATAGTGAAGTACAACTGAAAATCACAGAAACAGCGTATAATGAGCTGGTAACTCTTCTATCACACATTACAGCAAAACAATTGTATAGCTAGCTTTGCCAACTGTATGGTTTTTTTATAAAATTTCTTTGTTTATTTATTTATTTAATACGAAAAACAGATTAAATGATTTTTTTTTATAATTTTATAAAATATATAAACTTAAAATTACTTAAAGTGCGAACTAAGATAAATAAAACTATTGAGTTATATACAATAAGTGTTATTTTTGTATGTAGAAAAATAAATGGTTTAAGTTGAGTAATAAGAGAAACCGGGTCTATAACAATTACAGCCCTCGGAAGTAATATAAGTTCTCTTTTCTGTGTACGTGATGTAGAATCGGCTGACTCTCATGGACGTGTTTCGCATAGGTTTACTTACGTTTTGTTTTTTTCTTTTTCGCAAGCCCTGTAAGGTGATGACCATAAACTCCGCGTTATACTCCCTAAACGGTGCAAATGAGAATTCCCATAGTATTGCGGTGGTTTACTTAGATATATAGTGTATCGTTTTTTTAATTCAAACAGATTTTTTTTAATTTGGAAGTCTTTTGTGGACAAAAATCTAGCATTCAAGATTCGTTTCCTCTAATATTTGTCAGTAAGTCGTAGACGGTGGTTTTTAAATGGGATGATGTTATTTTCAGTTTTGTTCTTTATCCGAACAAATAGGTGTGTGGATGGTAAGCCAAAAAACGAACCAACATCAATTATTAGGTAAAATGTTGATCAGTATTTTACTTGCTTAATATTTTGATAATTTACAAATGCACAAGGACTTTTTATATTTTTTAGTTTAACTGATCCGGGCATTCAACTTTCAAATGTAATGTAGTTTTTTCCTGGAATGTACTTTGTTTGAAAATGTTCTACACAGCGTCACGGGTTATAAAAAGTTGTATACTAACTCCGTAACTAGTATAATTTTGTGAACAATTATAGTTGAGCGCAGAGCTTGTTCATTCAACTTTGTTTAGGGAAGGTATGTAACTATACTAATTACAATAAATTCTCGACACAACTTCTTAAAACTGTTTAACTTTATATTAGTATAGATTCGACGATCGTATTTCGACCAATAGTTATAATAAACATTTATAAAACAATAAACAAACAAAGCAGAGAGACCTAATAGAATTTGTCAAACAACCGTAATGTATAAACGCAAACATTAATTTCCATTTAAACAACAATGAATTACGTTTACTTTGTTTTGTCATCAAATAAACAACACGATCACCGAAACGTAGTAAAGAGTTTTGTTTCCTCGCGCACGTGCAAATCGGATTTGTTTAATTTATTGCTCTGCCTGTGTACTGTAGGCTCGAGATACCACGGTTACTTAGCTCCCGACACCTTACTGTTATAATAGGATCTGTAGGAAGATTTAAATGGCATCAGCAGGCCCCGTTCAAATGTATTTAAGCGTTGCCGAAAATTGGAATTTCGGTGTTTCTTGCCGTTGGAATAGTTCTTGGAATTATAGACGTGTTTTTGGGTTTTTAAAAATGCGTTGATGGCATTGAAAAATGTTGAAAAATTTAGTTATAACATTTAGTAATTGCTACTGAAATATATTTGTAACTAGCTTTAATTCGCGGCTCCAACTGCGGGATAAATTTTTTTCAGGATAAAAAGTAGCCTATGTCTTCCCCAGAATCAAACTATCTCCATACGAAAATCATCGAAATTAGCGCCGTCGTTCAACGTACATACAAGCAGACAGACTAAAAGACAGAGTTACTTTCGCATTTATAATACACATATAGATTTATCAAAGGAGATAACCACAATCTAAAAATATATAAATACAAAGAATTTAGTTTAGAGGCTACATAGAATTTACGTGATTTTTCACATAACTGGTGACTTTCGCGTTGCTTGGTCATAAGAGATCACTTTTTGATTGCGTAAATAAGATAAGAACAGCCCATAAGCACATCTTTTATGGTCTTCAATCGGAAACTAGCTAGCATTATGCTGTTTGAAGCCACCTTCTGAAATACAATTTCACAAAAGTAAGCCTATATTGCAATAGCGTAATATGAAAAAGCATTGTTTTCCCACATTGAGTTTGTTTTTAATAAAAATTGCTCTGATATTATGTGTTTCATTTACCCTTCCACAATGTATCAGCGGTAGACAAGGGTACAAAGGGTCTGACGAAATGAAAATATACGTTGAACGATCGCTTAGACCTTCCGCTGACTGCGAGTACAACGGCTGTGCCATTCTAAATTAATTGTAGTGTATTCTTGTTTACTTTCTCGCTTCTACTACATGATGAATTGAATTATGATAAGAAATACTAGGATGATTCTGCGTAGATTTGTCATGTTTAAAACACTAAAAATATCATCACGTAAATTAAAGTAAGTTTTGAAGTATTATATAGGTAGGTAATTTGAGAGAAATTAAAAGTCAGTATAATAAATAATAATAATAATATCAGCCCTGTATTATATACTTGCCCACTGCTGAGCACGGGCCTCCTCTACTACTGAGAGGGATTAGGCGTTAATCCACCACGCTGGCCTAGTGCGGATTGGTAGACTTCACACACCTTCGAAATTCCTATAGAGAACTTCTTAGATGAGCAGGTTTCCTCACGGTGTTTTCCGTCACCGTTAAAGCGAACGATAAATTCACAAAGATTTTTTTTTAGAAAAGTCGGAGGTGTGTGCCCTTGGGATGTGAACCTGCGGACATTCGTCTTGGCAGTCCGTTCCATACTCGATTAGGCTATTACCGCTTATGGTAAGCTATAATTAAATTTAATAATACATTTTTAATTTAGAACCCCGTGAAACACTGTTCATTATAAAAAATGTATGCTCAATTTTTGTAAAATAAAACGGTATCGGTGAAATTGGGGTTTTACAATTTGTAGGTTAAAATACATTTTAATTTCACATGACGCCATTATAATTTTTCTACCTCGCATGTCAAACAAACATTGGACGCGAAAACTGACCGTTGGCGGTTATAATTTTTCCCTGTTCAAACTAGACCGTTATCGTAACACCACGACCTTTCATTCACGTTGTAACAGCCAGTAATTTCTGTGCAAATGTCTCAATTAACACAGAAAATCGTGATAAAGGCGACAGGGAATAAATTGAAGTCAATTTTGCGCCTAACGACAATTCAGTCGCTGGGCTGAAATCACGACGGCCAGGGGCCATTATTATAGTCTATTAGAGGAATAATCAACGTCTAAAAATTACCATTGTATTACTCGGCTATAAATCTGAAAAATTTGTTGTGACAATGAAGAATGAAATCTCGGGTAAATTGGGTCGGCTGGATGTAGTAATTCATTTTGAAAATTATAATTTAATGATGTAACATTTTGACAGAATGATATTCTAGTTACGTAATAGTTATTACGGAAATATATCTGCAACATCAGCCTGGTTTAGCATTTCAACCATCCATTTTCATTGCTTTCATTAACATTTATAGGTGCCCACTCTATGATTAAAAATCCCCCTCATTGCAATCAGGATGAATACATCAAATGCTTGGCTTGAATAGTAATAACCGTGTATTAGGCTTTTTGCATGAAACATTCATTTTAAAAATGTGTTCATTAGAGTTTTACTCTTTGTGAAATTGCATACCTATTTCACTATTGCAAATACTGATAAAATGTAAATAACTGAACACAAATAAAGCTTTTGAACAGTAAAAAAAAAAAAGGGTTTTCTTGTTCTTGATTATAAGTAATTAGTAATATTTTAATTGAAGCCTTTTCGCATCTACGACTCCAGAAACAGACACACAAATACACGCCATACACTTACACAACTCTTCTTTTTCCGTCGAGCGTTAAAAATACGAAATAGATAGAAGAAAAATGGCTTAAGTTTAAAATTAATATAAAATAAGATATGAAATAAACCTATACTTTCGATCAGTATAATAGAAAAATGGCTTTCAAAATACATTCTGTGTTTATAGTTTAATACTAAGTAGATAAATAATCAACTGTAAACTGCAATATCTTGAAACTGCAGTTTTATGTTCACGTATCTGAGTTCAGTCTTTAGTTTATTTGCTATAATTCTTGAAACGATTGCTTCTAAGATGGGAGTACACTCGCTTGGAAAATCTAGTTCACATAATAAACAGACGAAACATTTATAAAACGAAGATTGGCTTCGGCTTTTATGCTTAAGCATTGTTAGATTGAAAAGGTTCTTTACGTTTTGTATTGAATTGGGAATTTTGTATTAAATTAGGCCATTCATCTCGTTGAGTTTGTACAAGTTGTTCACAAGATGAATATTCAGTTCTAAGTATTCCTTGCCATTTCGCCCGCGTGTAAAAACTTTAACAAATTTTTAAAAACACTGTATTTTATTTTGGGACAACAAACAATTGCGTAATAAGACTCTGACTGAAAACAATAGTATAGAAACCTAACAATTATACAACCAATATTATAACCACTGAGTAAAATTATACTGCAGCGGTTTATAGCCCAACCTGAACGACGCTAACGCCATCTTAAAAAACCTAATTGAAAAATTCCATAATTTCCCACGGGAGAAAATTACCAACATAAAAAGTTAATGTCTTAATCCAGGGCGTGATCTATTCGTGTGCCAAATTTCATCCAAATCCATTAAGTTGTTTCTGCGTTTATTTATAACTGTTGGAAATAAGGACGCAAATGATTAAGCGCCTACTTGGAAGAGCGAACTGGCATTTTTAAATATTTATTTTTATGTCCTGTGACTTCGCTCGCTTCATTTCGATATCGGATCATTGTCTTACTAGCCCTCGTCACTGACTGTATTATTTTATGTATAATAAATTGTATTTATAGTTTGTTAAGTTGTTGCCTTATTTCCATCACTAAAAACAGAAGACTTTAGCATTTATAAAATTAGTAAGATATAATACAAAATTTAATACTCGTAGTCAAGTTTTAAGCCTATACTTCCAACTAATATTTACGAAGTTACTTGACTCCTTCAATTAAAACAGCCTAAGTGAACTAAAAGTCACCGCTGGCCAATGTCATTGCGACAAAGTTAGTACATTAATGAAGTAATTCAAGTGTTTATATTCTGTTAATACGTGTACATTGACCACGAACAGTTTACCCGTATCTCAGGGACAACATTCGAGCACCAAGCGCCTGCAGTTTAGTCCACACGAGCTGGCAATCTCAAGTGCCCATTCTATACGTCGTCAAGCCATAATGGGTGCGGACAAATGGTGCTATTTATCGTAAAATCGACACTAAAAACAGAGTAACACATCGTTTCGGCAAAACACGTAGTAAATTTTATACGCTTTGCCTGATGTAGGTCTGGAATGGTCAGAGTTGGATTTGGCTGATAGGTAATTACGTTATCAGTTTGAATTAGATTAAACTGCCTTTGTAGACCGACCGTTAAGTTGAGTATCTTTTCGAAGTGTTTCGAATTTACGTGTGAGAAAATATTATACATTTAGAGTTTATATATATATATATATTCTCGTATTTCTGATATAAAAATATCTAAGTAATTGCACTTATTGGTAAATAAAATCGTTTAAAGGCATGGCGATCAAAGAGAGACATCAGAACGTGTATGATCGTTATAATTATGCCGGCCTGCTACTCACCGTGTACTAGAATGAAAATATCTAAGTATTGACACTTATTGGTAAGTGAAATTGTTTAAACGCAATGGTGATTAAAGAGAGACATCAGAACGTGTATGATCGTTAAAATTATGCCGGCCTGCTACTCACCGTGTACTAGAATGAAAATATCTAAGTATTGACACGTCTTATTGGTAAGTGAAATTGTTTAAACGCAATGGCGATCAAAGAGAGACATTAGCACGTGTATGATCGTTATAATTATGCCGGCCTGCTACTCACCGTGTACTAGAATGAGACCCTATGATGAGTTTTTATCACCTGTTGTCACTAGTGGCGACGGTTGTTTATAACGCGTTTCTTGCCGGCTTCCCTTTCATAATTTATGTAAAAACTTATTATTATTCAAACGATTTGCAGACCGCTTCCATGCATGTCGGGTTCCCTTTTGGAAAATTTCATCCTTCGCCACTGATTTTAACTATCTAATCATATACAGAATACAAAGAGATTACTGCCACAAACGTAAATACTACGATAATTATTGTCTATCTAAAATATTAATTAAGTACAATATCACGTTATAATTTAATGAATACTACATAATTATATAAATGTAAGTAGCTATGTTCAAGAATATCAGTAGGTAACAACGTACATCATGTTATCTAATAATCTGAGGATTACTTAAGAGAAAAAATCATTTTACGGTATGCATTCACAACTGCTTTACAGCTCAAATAACGCCTATTTTTATATTGTTTATTTTAGTTGAAATAATTTTTTCGCCACTTTTGAATCTATACTAAAGCCACAATCTGTACACTGGTGCAATCTTTAGTTACCAATATTCAATGCATATAGCTGATTCTCAATTCTGCACCTAACAACAATAAGTATTAAATTTTACAAAATAACACACAATAACAACAATGTGATATGATTAAATGGAGATAAAAGTTTTGTCGCTACAAACAATGTGTGTTATGTAAATAAAAATATAGCTTATTTTTTTGTGAATGTACCTAAGTTGCTTTTTGTATCGCTAAATTGGTATGACATATACGGAAGTTCCTTTGTGTTCTGCTGCCAAACAGTTGTATTCAAGTACTGCACCTGTTTTTCGGTACGAAGGACATTGTAGCATGTAAACCAGCGTAAACAACCAGCATTATAAGATATAACATCTAACGTCTCAAAGTGAGCACTTTAAACATATCAACCCTGTATTATGTATAATATAATGTCCCACTGTGCCCAGGCACAGGCCTCTTCTACTACTGAAAGAAATTAGGCCTTAGTCCACCACGCTGACTTAGTGCTGATTGGTAGACATCACACCCTCAAATTTATTATGGAGAACTCTTCAAATATGCATGTTTTCTCACAATGTTTTCCTTCACCGTCAAAACAAGCGATAATTCACAAAAAATACACATAATTTTAGAAAAGGCAGAGCTATGTGCCCTTGGGTTTTGAAGCTGTAGATTTTCGACTCAGCAGTTCGTACCAAACCCAATTAGACTATCGCCGCTTTAATGCCATGCAGTAATTCAATGTTTAAGATACCGTTGCTATCATTTATAGACAGGCGTTTTCACTAAACAAGCGACCTGCGCCTCTAGTGTAAAAAAAACAATAAACGAGTTGATTATTAATCTTACTAATAGTAAGTATATTTTAGAGGTTTGCCAGAGGGAAACGCAGAAACTGTTGAGCGTATTTCAAATAATCGAAATAAAACTAGTTTTTGGATTTTATCGCGGTTTTATACTTTAATTTACTCCCGACATTTCGAAGACTGCAGCCTTCATGGTCTCACGGGAGGGACTGAGATATTGGTCGTCCAAAAATACAAATTACAATATTTATTTACGTCTTACAATTATTTTTCAAAAAATATTTTAGTTTTTGACGGCCCGATCTACGCAGAGTGACCACATTCTAGATTCATATAATGTATAAGAGGTACTTTGTATATAAGAAAAGTGTATACTAGCACTTAATATATCTCAGAAAGTATCTTTCTCAGGAACAAAGCCGCGAGCACCATTGAGTATTCAATATCAAAATACGGATAGGGCACGTGTTAACTTCCGAAATCCAAATACAATAACGCAACTTTACGAGGCGAGATTTGATTGACAGTAAAATTCGATACAATGGAAACAGCCCGATCTATTTACGATTTAGGAGATCGTAAAATGCGAAATCTTAATGGATTGGACGACATGCTGATACCATGGAGTGCAACAGGTGATCGTCTTTTGTTGTGCCTTTGAGATGTTTATTATTGATATCTCTTTACGTAAAATGTTTATAGAAGCAACTTGAATCATTTGTGATATAATTTTGTTAGAAATATATTGGAAATGGAATATTATAATAAAATCAAATCAAATTATTTATATGTAAATGTAGGTAGATATTTTACAATAGTTAAGAAAACAAATTATTTTTTATATCAAATAAGATATTATAAACCGATAAATGATTTTCCATAAAAAACCTGTGCTACTCTTTCCTATTGATCAACTATTATACTTGCTTATTAATTGTATAGTAGGAAACTAGAAAGAAATTTGACATAGTGTAATTTAGATATAAAACACAATTAATAATAATTAAAAATACCCACCGTTCAAATAATGCCGACTTCATACCCACAATACTGTTGACTACCTAAAATAAAAAAGATTTATCATTTTAATGACTTTTAAAAACAACAAATACACAAATTACTTTTAAAAAAGGCATGAGTCGCTTAAACAAACAGCATTCAGTCATAAAACCAGCTACATGGACAAATAGCTCGACATAACGCCACAATAATGGGCTAAAAACATCCAAATTTATGTTCGGGTCTCATCGTACACCATTAACACGTAGTAGCTTACTGCGTAATGCATTAAAATGTCATGACACCGTTTGGCGTATTATTTACGGTCTCTGTATTAGCAATTTTCAATTATTTTATGGGCCTTTATGTGTGTCAGGTGGTGGCTTCGGATACGTGACGTGCGCTACGAGACGACGAAATTTGCATTACACGTTCAGCCGGTCAATTCGTGTTAAAGTTCAAAGATATGGATGACACTATGCTGGCTTTTACAATGTTCTATGTAATTCCTTATATTGTTTATTAGGTTTCTTCTTTATTTGTCTTTCGGGATTATTGAATTTTTTTTTGACCAAGACTTAGAATCACGTGATATTTATAATTGAATTTATACATTAAATGTTACCTTGTCATAGTGAGTCAGTGACTAGTAAATGTTTACTATACGATACTATGATTTAGATACAATGATTATGCAAGTTTTTTTTTTACGTAACTTTTCGTGGTTCCAGATATTAATTCTATAATTTTTGGGGGTGAAAAATTTAATAACAAATTCTTCTTCATCAGAGAAGCCAAAAAAACGTCAACAATATCCATTCAGATCTAGTTTCTATGCCGTCTGCATCCAATTTCACCGCGATCTTCATTAGTAAGTCCGTCAATCCATAAGCCGTCCTACATCCTATTTGAAAGCATCCATTGGTATTAGCGGCACGGCCGGCTAAACATGCTACCTAGGAATTCTTTAATTCCCAGACGATGTCGCATCTGATTGAGGAATTGAAATACTTGAGCAAAATAGTCCTCGAATATCCTTATTAAACTTTCAAAAAACATTGCAGATACATTATGAATTTTAAAAATACAACTGTTTCAACACAAAGGCAGTGCAGAGATTTTAGCAACGTTTCGTACCCCACAAAACCGCATCAAAGTTTAAAACTCAAACGAAAAATACATGTAACAAAAGCAGATAATAAAGAGTAAAAGTTTGTTAGACAACTCCTGCAATTAACGAAAAAAAGCTCTGCGCAGCTCTTTGACGGAGTTACGTAACGAGGAGACTTTTGTAAAAAGCATTAAATTATTTTTATTTAATTATAAATATGAATTCGTTTTTGACCGTTCTTTGTTATAGTACGTCATAAAATATTGGACGTCAATTGTTGAATAAATTAGTGATGATGTAAAATCTATGACATGAATGTAGGAGGGTGTGTAGGCTTTACTAGTCTGTATCTCCTGATAATAGATCACGCTTAATCACATTTATATGGATTTTGGATTTAAAATAAATGAAATTTACAGAAACATTGAGTTGTAGATGACGCAGTATTTTATTTTCTCTCAAATTCTCTTTACTTCTCCCGTAATTGTTTTAGCCATTTTCATAAATGTGAATTGCAAAGCATTTGTACAGGATTATGAAATGTGCAGAATATATGGAAATTTTTCAGACAGCAACCGTCGTTGAATGAAGGATGGAAGGTTTACACTTATTTTTGTCTGTGTTTGTCTTTCTGTCTGGACGCCCCACGCAAATAGAGGTCGGACTGTACACTACCAACGTAGGGGATAAATTGTTTTATACACTGGTCAGCACTTATTATGAATAAAAAAATAAATTTAACTACAACGTGTTTGCAGAAATAATAAAAAATGCTGGTCACAGACAGATATGATAGGTAAACACTTTAGTATAAATAATATTTAAATTAGTGTAATATTTAAATTGTTGGTGTTGATTCTATTAGCAAGAATAAATGTGACGAAGCATTTGATCCTATATCAAACATACTATGTAGTACCTTCGTACGTCCCGAAATATATAATGACGAGTAACATCTGCCCCAGAGTCATAACAATAAACTGCGTGTCCGTCATGCATGCTACGATACGTTTAACCTCCTTGAATACCGCGTATAAGATAGTATAATAGTTGGTCATGGTTAATGCCCTTTATCAGCTATAATATTAACGTACGTAATACACTTAATATATTTTATATTTTTATGTTACATGCCTACTAAAAGTATTTTTTACTATCTTTGCAGCATAAAAATTAAATGATATTGTTATACTTTACACTAGAGTATGCATATATATTCCAATTACCATTTTTGAAGTAAACGTTTCTTTATCAGCATCGTATAAATAAAAAATCCACATCAGTTTCGTATCGCGTACAATCGGCATTACATTTATGTTTTTTCATACAGAGTGAAAATACCGAATATTTTCAATATATTTGAATATCGTAAAACTTCAGTAGCACACGTTGGCCGTAAAATAAAATAATAAGTGGTAGTTTAAAGCGTCGGTTTCTAGATTTTCTGTTGGGTGGTCTCTGTAAAGATGATTCCACAATGAAAAATATTAAAACTCGCATAGGCTGCATATATCTTTTTTACAAGTTTTATATTATGCACTAGGTATATTTCGAAATAATATCAAATGCGTTATTTAAATCTGTGCAATATCTTACTGCTGAAGTCGATTATGATAATAAGAAAACACGAAATAAAAAATATTAAGATTAACAATTAATATAAGGATCAAAATGTTTACATAATATTATTCAAATTATATTTTCTGTTTTCCATCCACATAAACACGTTTGAGGAGCTGTTATTCTTCATTTTATTTTTGTACATAACATTATTCCGTCACTTCGTCGAATTCCATTTTAAAGGTCCTTGTTTCGGAATCCAGGCAAACGAAATTATGTAAACGAATTCAGTAGACAGTGAAGTCTACTTATTATACAAAAGTCAAAGTAATATTAGTCGTTGTTATTGCTTTTCTACGGTAACTATTTACATCAATATTAAAACCTCTTTTGTACGAAACAACGTAAATAATAGCCGCTTTTGTTTCTCTGTAGTCTGTAAAATTTGTCAATGTAGGTCTGAATTATGTACACCTTATAGTTAGTTACGAAAAATATTGATATTAAAAATATTTTATTTATTTATATTAATGTTTTGATTACGGAAGTCTTCACCACAACAAAGGATGTCGCTTAATTCAATATGCTTTATTTTAAATTCACTAGTAAAGCCGAATAAAAATTTTCAGTTATCACCAATTAACATACTCAATGGTTAATATAAAAATTGTTAAACAAAAATATCATTCCATTTTCAAAAATCATTAATTCTTAATTTAAATTAATTTATTTTAAATAATTTTTGTTCTTAATTCAAAAGCCGTAACTCTGGATCGATAGACGCAGTTGTGTGGAGTCATCTTTACCTGCACCTGGCAAACAGGTCACGACCCAACGGTCCTCAGGTCTCGAGATCGGGAACAGTGCAAAGATTCATTGATATCGGAATATCGTCCTGCATTCCCACAGTTTTACAGATTTAGATATCAATTTTGTGTGAACAATTGATTTTTCATTAGTAATTATTGTAATATAAGTATTTGTACAGTTTTGTTTTAAGTTATTTCACTTAAAGCAATCATAAAATCTAGTAGTTCAGCATCAGTTACATATGGCCCCAATACTCAAACAAAAAAATGCTTGCTTTTTTATTCGATCAAATAGTTTTTGATCTTCAAATAATAGTCTATTGAAATATGAAAATTGGTTAGGTTACTTATAGTCGATGCAATATTTGATTCACATTAGAATGTAGATTTGAACTATTACTGTTTGATTTTAATCTTTAGTCCTCGTGTGCTTCGGAGACCGTCTACGAATAAGTTAGTCAGTATAAGAATAAGTCAGGAGCCCCTTAAGATTCTACATAGTTTAAAATTCTTACACTATCCCATTTACCAAGTTAAATTAATTTCGCGATTTTCTACCTTAATAACGTGGAATTAAAAACATTCGGTTATTTGCTAACTTAAAAATGTTTATTGGTTTATGTCGATTTCCTTATATTACCAACGGTTGTTGTATTTACAAACGGTCAGTATATAAAAACGGTACGGTAGTACTCTGAGGTCCTAGTTTCGAATCCCGGGTGGGGCAAAATGGTATTTGGGTTTTTCTGTTCAGTATCAGCCCGGAGTCTGGAATACGTGCCCGATAGGCGGAACGAACGGACGGAGCACCCTTGGCGAAAAGGTGCCCTGGTTGCGCCTCTGCATACCCTTCGACGATAAATGCGTCATGTGTGTGTTATATAAAAAAAATATTTTCTCAAAAATACATACGTGTTTGAGATAATTAATATTAATCTTTTCCATTAGTAATGCTAATGAAATGTGGAGATAGTGGGATTTTATCAATCCGGTCACGGGTCGGCCTAATGAAGTGAGGCTTTTGTCACGTAACAACCTCGGGATAGCATTTGAAATCGCGATAAAAGGGAAATTTACTGCCGCCCTAAATACTCGTAAGGAGCTATAATTTCAGATTGCGGCCTCTTAAGAAAATTTGTGTTTTTGGTATCGCTGTTTGAAATTAGAAAAGGAAATTACACTTTACTTGATTAATGACTTCCTATTACTAGATAATGTTATACTCAAAAATAATTTAGCATTAACATAATTAAAAATGACCTCGAATTACAGCAATGTTTACAGTTTTCAAACCACGTTTTAAATGAAACACATAGATGTTAGTTGAATAAAAATTCATCAAAATTGATACATTTTTAAAAAATGAAACCCTTTTACGTTTTTGCAATATGCAGCTGAAACCGCGGGCATGGAAAAATCCAACAAAATCTTCTATCTCAAATTGTATTTGATATATCCAAAGCGTGAGATGAAAGCATGTTGGTCAAAAGCTGGCCGCGAATGTATTCTGGTAAATGAATGTTGATTAACTGATTTATTTAATTTAAATGTTTAGATAATTTTTTTATAGGATTTGATTACGTTAACCAAAAAAATTATAAAAATTTTAAAAGTATGTGTGTTTTGTATATTTTTTAACTTGTAAAATCTTAATTATTATGTGCTATGAATTATTCTTCGTGTCTTCTGCAATAATTATAGAAAATAATAACGCATTTAAGTATTAATATGTAAAAATCCGAGGCACAAAATGAAAACTCCGAATAAGACATGTTGTTTTAAAATTATTAATGTGCTACAATTGATGACGATATCCTCCACGACGTACGCGTCGACGGCGACTCTTACTGTCTTCTTAGATGACATCGGATAAGACTGGAGTATCCTAATTTTGTCTTGAAAGTCCGGTCACATGTGGCGCAATAGGTATAGTTGTCCTGAGAGGTTATAAGTGTAGTTGTAGGAGTCCTTAGGGCGGGTTTTGCGGTGTTCGCGCTTGTAGTCAAGTTTTACCAATTGGGCATACTCGAAAGCGTTTGTACTGACTTGGATAGTTCTTCTCCATTCAGGCTTCTCACGTGCCACACTTTCCCAGCTGCTCGCATCCATCCCGCTTGCCGGTAGATGTCGCTTTAAGACGTCCTTATACCTTAAGTACTGACCACCCGCTTTCCGTTTCCCTGTCGAGATCTCAGAGTAGAAGACGGTCTTCTACAATTAAATATTGCATAAGTTATTCTTAAAATAAAATAAATTTTATTTTATCTCTCATACCCTCAATAATGTACAGCAAAATGTATGGCAGGTAACGCAAAAACATCATTGCATGTCAGATGCATATTCTCTTTTGATGATTCGTGAGCCATGAACAATATTTACGATTTAGTTTTATCAAATAACAGGGTTAAACCGCGCAGGCAAGCGGTCATGTCAGATTTTTACTAAAAATAACACAAACTTCGCATGTTTTTGCTAAAGGTAATGTCACAAATGCTAATGGCTGCATAACGTTTTTAATTTCTTTTGAGGTTTTAAAAATTCCATTGCCATTTCATAGTTTTTGATGTTGGTTTTATATTTTTTACGGTCGCAACGAAACTTATGAAATAAGTGGAGTGATTAGAATTCATGTTTACGAGTATGGGCAGTGAGCACGGTTTTTTTATCTGAATAACACTGAAATAAACATATAATGATATGTTTTATTTCTTTAACTGCACTTTAGTAATTACGTTTTTTTTAATCAAGGGATATTATTATCTATATATATTATAAAACAAAGTCCCCTTTACTGCGTATTATTAATGTTCTCAAAATTTTCTAAACGGATTTTTATGAAATTTGGTATGGAGATAGTTCAAGACACTGGGAAGGTTATAGGCTACTTTCTATCCCGAACAAATATATAGCGGGAGTTTTATCCCGGAAAACACCTTCACGCGGGCAAAGCCGCGAGCAAAAGCTAGTGTTACATAAACATTAAACACCGAATGTTTATTTTAAAATAATATCTATATAGTTTTAATATTCCCCGTATGATATGAAACTGTAATTATATAAATATCAATTAATATTTAATTTAATTTCAAGCTGCCACAATAATATTGCTATGTACTTATATTAAGTACTCGAAAATGTGAAATTTCCGGTGCTCCTGCATTGCCGGATACTCTTTAGCACTCTTGGTGCTTCCTTTTGTGGTCAGACTTGCCCGGAAAACTTATGATTCCCTAAATTCATATATGATTTTAACTATTTAGCAGTTAAAGTTACCAAAATACGACAGAAATACGAACAAAACAATTAAAAGTTCCACTGATGCGAATTAAACAGAAGCAGATTTTAATTTCTTTAATAAAACTGTTCGTCTGATACGTAATGTTGAATGCAAAGGAATCCATTTATGAAATACGATTGTTTTATATATAGAAACGTGATGAAGTATCGCATGCGAATTGCGTTTAAAGGGAACAATACCAGTAATCCATTCGTGTCAATGCACAAAAGCAATAACGCCAATAAAAAGTAGTATTCGTTAAGTCCTTTGTAAGAGTATTGAAAATATTCCACAATATTTTATGAAGCTTCAATGGATATCATTTTGCGCGAGTTTATTGTAATAGAATGAAGATAATATGTAAGTTTTACATTATAGGTATGAAATAGAAAATGTATTTTCCGTGGAACGGGTGAGAAACCGGCTTTGTTGTGATAATGAGTAGCGAACTCTGCTTTATAGTAGTTCTCGACATGTTTGGACACTTGTAAAACGCGTTAGATTTATGGCTTTGTAGATTGTTAATCAAAAATCTAAACCTTGTGTTTTTTTTTATACGGGCAAAGTGACCATTCTGCACCTGATGGTAAGTGGAGTGGGGTCCAATAGATTATCGACTGACGAGAGATGATTATCCCTCGGTAGTCGTCACAATTCAGCCGGCCCGTTGGAATTGGATATGGGCTGGTCCCGAAACGCGACACACTTACGTGGGCCACTGTGGCGGGTTATAATATTGTGTAGGGTGGTCGGTTTTCGGACAGATATAAAATATATCCTACCACCAGCAAATGGATACTCCACTTCCATGGAATTATATTGATATTAAAGTTTGTATCCCTTTATTATGGTAAAAGCAGTGTCAGCCTGATAAATGTGCTCCTATATGTTTTTGTGTAAAGTATTTGTGAAATAATACCAAAAGTCATTGCACTCATAATAAAGGTACACACGAAAAACGACTTTATTATACACCTTTGTGTATCAAAACTGAGTTTGTGTTTTTAATAAAATACCCCTACATGTTTTATGAATTTGATCAAAATGAAATCTTCTACATAAAGGATTTATAAAGAATTGGCTCCTGCACACAACCTGACGCCGTCTGGATAACTCTAGTAATGCTTTCACTTATCCGCTGAAATTGAAATTTAAGACCTTATGAAACCTCACTCGTGTAGTTTCACATCTACCCAGCTTACGAGTAATATAATTAAGTTTGTGTTATTTTATCTTGAAGAAAATCCTTTAGTATAGTGGCGATGTGTAAATATACTTATTGTAAATTAATATGATTAATTAGTTACTGGGTCAAAAAATAATTAAGAAAAAATTGCCTATTTCGCTCGTCGAAAATAAATAGTGGAATATCATAGTTACACCAGATCAGCTTGATGGAGTGTGAATTAACCCTCTAGAAATAGGGAAGATCAGGACCAGAAGTTTTAGTTATTCAATAGCTAAAACAATTTAAAAATTTGTAAGAAGGTAGATATTGTAAATTTGACTTTTCGAAAGATAATACCTCAGTCCCCCTCGTATCCATGAAGTCTACAAAGTCTTCGAAACATCGAGAGAAAATTATAATATAAATGCCACGATAAAATCTATAAAATAGTTTTAATTCAATGTCGAACGTTCGCGTAAACATAAAAAAATAATATTGTCTAATATTCCTTCCCCAATCACACATAGAAACATGGTACTACGAAGGTATCGAAGGGCAATTTTTTCCCCATTAGAAGTTTTCCTAAACACTTAGGCACCCCAAGCGGCACTAAGCTTTATTTACACTACTATATATGAACGCTACCGCCATGTTGGAAATGTATGTAAGAAGCGGGGAACATGCGAAGTGACGTCATTGGCTCAACGCGCACCCTTCCACTAGAGCCGAGTGCGTTACAACGTGTGTACTTCATAGACTTAAGTCGTTTGTCAAGCGTAAACTTATATGTGGTACACCATGTTTTTGTAGTGTTATTACAATAAGGTCAATTGTATTTTTATATATAAATAATAATAACATTTGTACGAGTATTTCAATTTAAGACTACAATAGTTAGTTTATGTATTTTAATATCTAAATTTTCAATCATGCGAGACTAAATTATCCTACGCCTCTTATACAAATAAATCAGATCTGGTAACCATAATAAAAAAAACATTATAATTTACATTTTTTTGCATTTGTCTTATGCATATTGCAATAATATTATTAGGATAAAAGTTTAATGAATTATATCTTATAACAATTATAATTTAGTTTTTAATGTACTATTATTTGACTGCCTTGGTGACTTAGTTGTATTATGGTACGACTGCAGTGCTGGGATCTCGTGTTCGATCATCGGGTCAAAGTAATATTGGATTTTTCCACTCAGTATCAGGCTGGAGTCTGGAATTTGTGCCCGAAATGGCGAGAGTCTCGCCCCATATCACATCATATGGCGGAATACATACGGTGAAAAGTAGGTGCACTAGTTGCGACTCTGCCTACTCCTTAGGGAATAAAAGGCGTGTATGTGTGTGACCCTGTGTGCACTATAAATCCTACAATGCGGCTCCTATCCTCTTTTCCATGGCCCTACCACCAACATCAGCACGTGGTGCATTTCGATGAAATTTAGTAAAGAGATAGTTTGACACCTTGGAAAGAATAAAGGCAACGTTTTAGCCCGGGGAAATATATAGTAGTACTTGTAAACTGAAAAAAAATATTTTACACGTGCGCAGCCGCGAGCAAAAGTACTAAAATAAAATATTTTTATTGTTCTAAGATACCAAAAGTAAGAACTACACAACAGGAAAAAAGAATGAAAATAACTCGGCAACATACTTACAATACTTTTTTTTATGTAGAATACCTAAGTACCTACCTAATTCCTACCTAGGTTATAGTTATTTACTAGTCAGTGCTACTCGCGGAAAAAGCAAGCACTTACCATAGCTATTCTTTTAAAATATAGAGGTTTATTTTCTTCACTTCACTCATCACTTTCTTTTGTTTATTTTTTGTTAACTGTAATGTAGCATGCCGGAGGGCGGGTGGCCTAGGAATATTACAATTATTTATCTCAAGAGCATTGTTGGCGGATGAGGGATTTAGAGCGATGATCTACCCAAATCTTGGTAAGAATAATCCTTTATGAGATATCCAAAATCAGAATTTGTTATTTATGTTCATAAAGATACATGTTTTGTGAGAAGTAAGACGACTAATAAATATTAAAGACACTGAAACTTTAGTCACAGCTTCTATTCAGCTCGCAGTACTATAAGGAATTGATTTAACATGATCTTATTTCATTACTATAATATGGGACGCAGATCTGTTGGGTCCAAAGCATAATTATTTCTCATACCGATATTCTTATAATAACTTCGGTTTACCTCTAATAGTTTTAGTATCAATATATCAAAGATGATTGCTACGTAAATACCAATAAGATAATTTAGGTAATAGCAATTTATTTTGTACTCGTATCATACTAGAGATGAAGTCTTATAATATTGAGTATTTAAGACCAATAAGTATAGACAGGCTAATTTCGCAAGGCTTGTAAACAATACTATTGATAACATTTTCGAGGGACTTTCGGAAATTGCCGTGTTATAGCAACCAACCGAAGTTCCGACCTTTACTGAATAAACCACTTAAACAAGGTTAGTTCGCTAGCATGAAATAATAAATCTGGGATATTATTAATATTCTGTTATTCCCTTAGCGTCCCGAAAATTGTTTGTGTTATGTGAAAATGTGGTTAAATTTTCGTAGAATAGATATGTGTGAGGGTTGGAATAATATTTTTAATAATAACACGAATTAATTTGTAAAATTTTGTTGATTTATGTATTTCAATCTATCATTGTTCCGGCGAAGCTATTGCGCAAGTGTACTAGAACAAGTCTTTACATTATTTTATTGAAGGACAAGTTGCATATGCGGTGCTTTACGTTTTGACGGAACTTACAAATTTTGTTTTGTTACTTATTCTTCTAAAACAAACAGAAGAAACCTTTTGTACGCTAGTAACCTATACCCAAAATGAACTTCAGTATTTTTATATAATCATTAAAATGAAAGTTCATCGCTCTTTGGGCGCAGATTCACACACACGAGTCGTCTAACGAAACCCATTCGTATGTTTAAGTCACCGAAGCAATAAGTCATCAGTACTTTAATCTGCACAGAACAAAAGAATGCTAAGCGCAGAGCCAGGCCCTTCACGAAACTCTTGTTTTAAAAAAAAATCTGGTGACGTCGGCACAGCTATATTTATGTACAAACAAAAAAAACATGTGAACACAGTCTAGGAAACATGCGAGGAAGGCAAGGAACAAGCGATAAAAAACACGACACTTGATGCGCGAGACAGACGGCCCTCCAGACAATGGGGCGCACTTAATGCCTGTATCATGTACAGTGCACCCCTCGTGTGATACAGATGTTCCTGTAATTAACTGAGAGCTGACGACTAAGATGTTAATGAGTATATCGTTTGAAACTTTAACGTTAGTTAAAATAGAGGAAATATTTTGATGAGATCCATTACGGACAAATTGGAGTATAATGAGGGGAAGTGAAAGCTCGTGCGCATCAACTTTGTCATTGAATTTGCAATATAATTTTCAATTATTTTATTCGTATATCTAAGAATACATAAAAGGTAGAGACGAATTATTTTAAGGTTTAATTCTTTTTCGTGCTACGTTTATGTAGGACCAGTCTACATTTGCAATATTTTCAGACCGCCATGATTTTTGGGCATTAAGAGTATTTATCTTGAAGGGAATATGTCGGTGACTCGTTAGGTATGTTTATTGACTTTTATATTAAATTACTGGTTGATTTCACCAAATCAGAAACAAATTAAATTAATTATAAGAAAACTGCGATAATCGCAGTATATATACTAAATATTTAAATCTTATGATTTGTTTAATTTAATTATTTTTCGTCGCATTTTAACAACTAAAGGTCAGTTGCGATCACAGCGGTAGGATAGTGCAATCAATAAGCTATACTAATATAAATAAACATTAATTAATTTTTACAAAACAAATTGTTTGTTCATAACTTATCTTACTTAAACAAAAATATAGAATTCCTAATATTAAATAGAAATTATTTTGTTTGTTTAATAAATAGGTTTAGAATTACTGGTCCGATTCTAAAAATTGCTTTAGCAATAATAGACAATATTTACCCTTAAGCGCTATGAACTTATCATTCCGGAAATTAAATTTAATCACGAAAATATTATATGCGTGCAGTTTTTTCTGGAAAATACAAAATTGACAAATATTTATTAAATTACGTCAAGTCACGACCTAATTTAATTATTTTATGAATACTTATTTCACAAAATATACCCTATTAATACAAGCCAATATCTTGGATGTAATAATTACATTTAGAAAATAGTAAATCCCGTTAAATAGCTTCTGAAGCCGGAAACTCTATAATTATGAGGGAAAATACTAGTTCAGAGAAGTTTCATTGCTAGGCAGATCTTTGTAATGCCGTCATTGCTGGATCGCATAGAGTATTTAAAATACGTCTGAGGAATAGCTGTAGCGACCCTTTGATAATATTTGTTATTATTAATAATGTATTGATATATACTTATAAAGGAATATTGGTTTATCCAAGTACGATGATATTCTTGTAGTGCGACTATCTCATGATTGTTGTATTGGAAAATTTAAGAGTGTAGTGTGATTTAAAAAGAAAGAGTTTTACGTTGACTACGATCATCTAGCTCAAAGAATGCTTACCACATGAAAAACAACAAATCACATGTACTCAATATTAAAACATGAAAGATATAAATTGTAAGCCAAAGTGGTCGTGGGTCAACAAACTTAATAAAATAACATCCAGTAAAATCAATAAAAGCACGTATCATAAAAATAACTCATTTGATTAAATTATTTTATTATCGAACTCTACACCGCTCTATCAAAAAGTTTGTGATACAAAATGGATGAAATATTTTTAAAACATATTGGTATTGATATACCCGCGTATTTCGATGTTAATTACGTTATAATTAAGTGTATGTAATATTATCTGTAAATTAGGTTAAGTCCGGCCTGCAAGCGTCAGTTTGCAGTACAAACATAATTAACGAAAACTGTTATTGTTGTGATCCCAGCATTAATTGAATTTGCTCTGAAGTTTATATAGTCGAGGTTAGTAAAGGCAATCGGGGGTCTTGATTAAACTAAACAATGTTGTTGCCTTACAATTATTCCATGATAGGGCCGCTGTTTAATTCAGTCGACGGATACTTTTAGAATAACTTAGAAGGGACCGGTCCTCATGTCGAAATTGTTTTAAAGATTTAACAGTTTTGGGACCTGGGAAGTGCTACGTCAATAAGGCATTCTGGAACCGACGGCTTGTTTGAAAGTCGATGGGTAAGTCCTGACTAATTAATAATGAATGGCCTCTCGTTAGCTGATAAATTCAGGCGACCTTACAAAGGCTCAATAAAACGAAATTGTTTTTAGGGTATAAACGGTTTATTTGAACATAGAATTTTCAACCGCGGTCTTGGTGTGCTGAAATTAAATATAAATTAGCTTTTGTCATTAAATAAAAGGTAATATTTCATAACTATAATGTTGTATAGCTGGTATTAGGGCATGTGACCTCATGGTAAATAATCACAATCGTCTCTGTACACACAATTTCTGAGAAATTGTTGATCTTCGGCCCTTAATTTAACTCCGGCAATCTTAACAACTGTGCTAAACGCAAAATCAATATTTAATCAATATTTTAGTATGGTGGGATATCCTCCTCCTAGCTGAATTTCGGCCACGGCGGCCAATCTCGACGGAGATCAGCCAGGTACGCAGGATATATTATAGTGCACAAGTGTGTGCGCAATACACAGGTGCACTCTCTGTTTCTTCACTCTCATAATTCGGTGAGACGGAAAGCCGACATTACCGGAGAGAGAACAGGCGCAGGACCAAGGACTTTACGTACTTTCCGAGGCACGGGGGTATCACACCGCCAACTTCCTGACTCCGAGCTGCGATTGAGTAATTTTTAAGATGGAAAAACCCAGTCATAATTATTTTGGCCCGACCCGGGATCTTACTTAAACCATGTACAATTACCATACATGTAAACATGTATATAGCACTGAGATTATTAAACCGAGTTATTAACGATGTAGTTGTCTATAACACTTGTAATAATTTATAAATTAGGTATACTGTATTTCTTTCTTCTTATTCGATCACGGCAGTGTCCCCACTGCACCCGATGGTAAGTAGACTGGGGTCCTATAGAATGTCTACTGATGAGAGATGATTACCCGTTTACAGACGACACTATCATGCCGGCCTGTTGTAACCGGATATACACAGGCTGATTCCGGAAGTCGACACACAACATACTTTTTAACATCTCGTGTACAGTGGTCGCTATCCGGGCGGTTTACCACCAGCAATGATGGAACTACTATTAAATAGATAAATAAACTATTTGTCTATTTAATAGAATAAGTTAATACTCAGACTATTTATAATTTCGATAGTAATGAAGATTTACCAGTTGCTTAAAAATATCTTAAGAAAATTTCTACATTCTTAGCACTTCTGGTATTTGTATAATTAGTATTCGAATTTGAGATAGGTCTGCCATTTATCTTGTTTGGAATTTGAAATGTTCCGTAATTAAGCAGAGTAACTCAGGCATTTACGCAGTTTTGTTTCTTGTTGCTTTGTTATTTATTGAAACACTGGGAGGTGTTTGCGTCTCCACCCGGCCAATCTCATTTTTACCGGACTATGGCAAAGCGACGAATGCTAATGTTTTTAACACTGTATGTATGTATCCATTCTATGTTCAACTCTAGCGTTGTTTTTATTGGGCTGATTTTGACAAATGAGGTGTCTTTCGATTAGATTTTATTGTAAGATAGTTACAGGCTATCTAGTTTTTGCTCTCAGTTTAAATATTTCGATATAAATGATATTAAATAATTCGATAAAAAGTCTTCAATATAATATAGATAAAATTTAATAAGTAGTTTTTGAGTTTATGGCGATCAGACAGACATCCAGATACAGCGACAGGATTTTTTTTTATATATAAGTATATCTATTTTTTTTAATATTCAGGGAAATGTCAATATATCTTTATACTATACACTTTTGTAGGTATAGCCAACTGTAAGGACATAGTCGTGTAACTTGAAGGGCATTTCGCTAGTGAATTTGCGTTGCTCTTGGTAGTCTGAGATATTATGATACATATTATGATTTCTCGATAATGAATAAAGAATAACTCAATGCGATACTTTATTATTCTGAAATCTGGTTGGTGTTTCTTTCTTGCTGTTAGAGTAGGCGTGGCGCTTACTCTCCGGAGAGCAACCTGTTCGTCGTATCATTCAGTTATGTAAAAAGCACGTGCTGTTTTTGACTAACACTGTGTGATATACATTTTTAAATTCTTAGATACAAGCTAACCTTTTCAATAAGGTGTAATATTATGTTTCGCAAACGTTAAATATTAACTTATATTAAAATCATCAAATTATTTCTACCTTTTCTAATATGACACTATTCATTGTCATCTGAATTCGCTGTAAAAGCTTCGACATTTAAATTATGTAACAGAATTCCTAAAAAATCAAAGCGAATAATGACTCCAGGCAATTACATCCTTCCTCCATTTTGTTTATTTTGTTTGTTTGAAAACATTTATTTATAACAGTGGCTTCTGAGACACGGAATGGAAAAGTTTTCTGAAAGAACACTGGAAACCAAAGCCATTGTACGTGAGCCAAAATAAAACTGTGAAAACTTTCGTGATATACACTGGTGTGTACAATTGACAAATTCCTTTGTCAACATTTAAAAATGAAATTAATAAGAAAACGAAATCGGATTCGTTCATGAATTCAAATATTAGCCAAAGGTTATTACGGTTACGAATTCATTTTGTAAACTTACATTTGCTCTGTGTATTCAAACTAATCTAACAACAGTTTTACAAAATTATTCCCGCTCGTGGCTAACCTCGAAATTAAACGATGTTCAATACTTTTTCCCTTATCAAAAAGGCAAGCAGCGCTCGAATCAACCGCATGGATAAGTTTGCACATCTCTACGTTGTTAATTTACGAAATAAGGTTAAACGAGTACTTCTCTCCAAATATTTATACATAATGGAAAAGATGAAACGTGGACTCATTGCCTTTGTTGAATAATTTATGTTTTATTTCTCGTATAATTCTACTTTGGCGTCCTAAATATGCGGAGT
The DNA here is from genome assembly GCF_014839805.1 of Manduca sexta. NCBI lineage: Eukaryota > Metazoa > Arthropoda > Insecta > Lepidoptera > Sphingidae > Manduca > Manduca sexta. The sequence continues at coordinate 5,575,307 of NC_051125.1, forward strand.
CTATGAGCTCCGGGCAGTTAATATTTTTAGTCATATAAGAGAGAGCTACAGAATTATAAATTAAGGGAATCTCATTAATGTTTTGATTATAAAATATACATTTTTACGGTAATGTCAATATTTGTTGTAATAACTTGCTAATGGAATTTTATGCTACGGATTCTTCGAAATAATTCATTAGCTTAAAAACTTCCTTTACTATTTTAATAACATTATCTTTAACATTTACAACTCCCTAACATTGAGAATCTGACTAAGACTGCCTCGGTGGCGTAGTTGTACTGCATGCGCGGTAAGACAGCGCTCTGAGGTGCTGGGTTTGAATCCCGGGTCGGGCAAAGTGATATTTGGCTTTTTCTGCTCAGTATCAGCCCGGAGTCTGGAATTTGTGCCCGATATGGCGATAGGCTCCCCCCCTATCACATCATGGGACTTAACACACTTGGCGAAAAGTGGGTGCCCTGGTTGCGCCTCTGCATACCCCTTCGGCGATAAATACGTGATATGGTGTGTATATATCGATAAATTAAATCTCTATAGAATTCTCTAATAAATAGATTGACAAATCCTAAAATAAAATATTTCTCTTTTTAAGGACTCATGAATTAAAGGACTAGAAAAAGTACAATATAAAATTACCAACGGCTTTCTTAAATTTCTGAATCGTGAACAGGAGCGGAGTGAGCAGCTCATAATGCCGCTCTCGAGACGAGGGCCTGACCGCGGCTACTTCGAAAGCTTAACATTATAAGTGTCCAGTCCAAATGACTAACTGGTGTAACCTCGACAAGCATCTTGGTTTCATTGTTGAGATTTGTTTTTACAGTTTTGGTGGTCTCGACGTTCTTTACGTTCGCTTTAAAATAATCTGAAGTTGTATTCTTTTGAGAGATTGTTTGTATTTTATCATGATTTATACTATTATATAAAGCTGAAGAGTTGTTGGAACGTGCTAATCTGAGGAACTACTGGTTTTAAAAAAAATGTCTTGAATAGCCCATTTATTGAGGAAGGCTATAGGCTATATAACAGCACGCTATAAGCAAAAATAGCGGAGCATCAGTGAAAAATGTTGCAAAAACGAAGAAAATCTATTCCTTTTGAGAGCTCCTGTTGCGAGCGATGCGTAAATGGTTAAAGTTTTGTAATAATTATGTATGACGAGATAGTTCTCATAAAAATAAAAAAATAAATTATAAAACAAATACCCCAGCCGCATCTGTCTGCCTAACTGAATGCGATAATTCTAAACTTGCATCGCACATGCGTAAATGGTTAAAGTTATGCAACAAACATTTATGATGGAATTGATCCTCTTAAAAACGATTCACAGCTTAATCTTTTTACCTACCTAGAAAAAAAAGTATATAAAGAAATACAATTTATAAATATTAATAAAAAAGATGCCTGCTTATTTTATTACTAAATCAATGTACTAGGCATATTTAATGCCAGAAGTATATAATTTTATACAATCGCAGTTCTCGTAATTTACACCACCCACCACGTTTTATTCATTCAACCCTTAGCACTGTCTACAGAATGAAACGTTAATTTAAAGCCTCCAAATAGAAGGCTATTTTAAAAGGTTAAAAACGTCCAGTATGCTTCGAGTGTGCTTATTTGTTTCTCGCTGGGAGTAATGAAAAAAGTTTTACTAGTTTTAAAATTAATTTAAATTTTATTACTTCAGCCTTTCAGAGACCTTTATGTAACGTCCAAGGGTTATGGACTGACTTGTTAATAGCACTAACACTATAGTGATAAACAGCTGATAGTAGGATATATTTTATATCCGCCCGCTAGCGACCTCTGTACACAAGGCCATAGTGGCCCAGGTAAGCGTGTCGCGTTCTGGGATCAGCCTGTGTAAATCCAGTTTCAACAGGCCGGTATAGTCGATTGTCGAGGGGTAATCATCTCTAGTCTGTCCACATTCTAAGGAACCCTACTCTACTTACTATCAGGTGAAATGAGATCACTACCTTGCATATATAAAAAAACAATACTTTTGTTAAGAATGTATCCATTTTTCGGGGTTTAATATGGCACTGCTTTAGTTTGTACAACTATTGGGTGAGTTGAAGCGTTTTTAAGTCGTTAAAACGTACAATTTTATTTATTTATTTCTCTCTTACAAATATTGCAAAGTATATTTAAATACAAGTATATTAAATTTATGTTCGGCTGGTACCTAAAATAGGAAGACCTGAGCTATAAGTACCAGCAACATTCCAATGACTCAGTTCAATGTACTTATATAAAACAAAGTTTTAACAATGTGCGACTTAATCTCATATAAAATGTTGCAATTATACGTGTCTATTTATAACAAAATAAAGGATTCGACAATGATAAGCCTTTCTCAATTGTGGCACACCGTAAATATATTAGCTAACTATCTGGCAGATAGCGTTTCGGCATGGCATGTCAGAAAAGAGTTTTGGAAAATAGCTGCCGAGATATTTAACGAAATGGATATAGTCTATTTAAAGTTGATAACATGGCTTTGAATGAAAAATTGCAAAATTTATGAATGTTATTTTTTTGCAAATATAATAATTATCTTCAGCGACTTATCTTTTGATAGGGGTTCGACGATATAACCCTTTCCTCCTTCTTTTTAAGTAAGGATCCGAAATAGTATAATATGACCTTGTTGTGCGTTAATCACTAAATAAAAGCGTCGTGAGGAAACCTGCATACCTGAGAAAAACGTCGTGTGGAAACCTGAGAAATTCTCTATTAAAATTTTGAGGGTATGTGAAATCTACCAATTGGCACTAGGCCAGCATGGTGGACTAGGGACCTAATCCTTCTCTGTAGTCGAGGACGCCTATGCCCAGTAGTGGGACAGTATATAATTCAGGGCTGATATTATTATTATTATATAACGTTAATTTTCGGTCGAGCCGAGATTCATACTGCAGTCATTTAATAAGTCAGGCAGCTAATTTACATTTTAAATGTCCTGTCATTACAGCTGCTTAAGAAGTTCTAATCGAATTTCGACACTAGCAATACTAAACATGGAATATTCGAAGGCTTAAAGCTTTTGGCATCCCAATATTCTCAGAGCTCGTTAAAGCGACTACGGTTAGTGCTATTGTACAGACGGCATTCTTTACACCCTCGTCTCATAAAAGAACGAGTGATTTTCCATGGGCGCCCTTATTAGGATGGCCTTTAGTTTGAGAGGTCAACTTTAAGTGGCAATCTGGAGACCGCGATGATAGTGATAACTATGAGACTATAAGAAAAAGTCTTGCTCGTCAATTTGGTCTCGTTAAAATAATTTGAATATAAAAAGTGTTCATTATGGTATGATTATAGAACTTCATATATTCGTATTATCTTGTAATATTATATAGCTTCGTATTTTTCTTTCACCTACCTTATGTTACTTTACTGTGTGTTAGGGACATCCCATATTTTCGATTATATCGTAAAAAAAATAAGTTTTTATAATCGATTTGCTGTTTGATGTTTGACGCCCTATGAAGGATCAAGTCTGCGGTAAACATGGTAAAAAAAATACAATTAGTGTTGCATGACGTGAGAATCGATTTTAAGATCTCCTGATTCACGGCTATATATACTCTGTGACTAGATCAGGATGCGAAAATAAATATATAAATTTCTTTTAAAAATGTCCTAATTATTCCAAAAGGCATTAAAGTCTACGTATTCCCTCCAGATTATATTTTTCATTTGGAATTATTAAGCCTAAGATCTGGCAGAATTAAATGATGACATTGAAGGAAAAATTAGACGACTTTTTTAAGCTCAGCTGAGGTTTTCGTAATATAACATGAAAAATGTAACGTCGCCCGAGGAGTTTTACTTACGAAGCTTAAAGTATTTCATTTACTCTTTAAAATAAAAGCCCGTGGTCTGGTTTTAGAGTAGACATTAGCAATATAAATTCAGAAAAATAAAATTTCATTTTCATAACTAAATATATGAAAATATTATTAGATTTTTTTAAAAGTTTGATATTATTAAGATGATTTATTGAAACATATTTACATAAAAGCGTCTATGTTTTACGATAAAGAATTCCATATTTTTAAAAAAGTACAATAATACCATCCCTGTTTTATAATGTCCCACTGATGGGCATGTACCCGTCTAGTATAGAGATGGTTTAGGCTTAAGTCCATTATCCTAGTCTAGTGCGGGTTGGAACACTTCCCACATCTTCGATATTCTTATATAGAACTCTTAGGTATTGTAGGCTTACCCATTGTTTTCCTTCATCCTTAAAGATACGAAAATTAATAAAAAAATTGGGGCTCGGAAAAGAGGTTTCACTGTACCTGATGTTAGCCGAAGTAAACCCCAAAGAAAGATTAGTATAAGAAATCAGAGAAATGCGTTTCCATTTCCATAACTAAAAACATGTAAATACTATCAGAATTTTTAGAACATTGATATAATCGAAATGATTAACCTAAAACATTTTCACAACGTCGTCTGAGTTTTACGATAAAAGTTTTCCATATTTTTAGAGAGTATCGATTGCAATTTATAGGTAAAAGTTATGTTTTCATCTCGTATAAACCACAACACCCCAATATCCATATCTTCACGCTCGTGCGTCGTAAAAATATACGACAGTGTTATATGTCAGCCAAATCATAACACCAGATGGATCACGAACGTAACGTATGGTGTTGCTGAAAAAATTACTTGGGATAGTTGTATATAATTTTTATTATAAATATTTAGCTTTATTAGGATACGATAACCGTATATTTATAAATAACTATTTTTATCATAGTAGGTATTATAGTATTTATTTGTTGTGTTATAGATGTGTAAATAATCTCACCTTTACATAACGGGTACACAATGATTATTGCCATAAGTAATATTTTTTTGTATATTATACACAAAATATGCACGCTCACTAACACACATTATTTATAATTTTCTTATAATATGATATTAATTAAAGTATATGTAATTTTATGGTATCAACATAAATAGTTTGATATTTTTTTATATATTTCCTTACTCTTGCAATTAATACGGCAATTATACTAAAAAGTATTAATCCATTAACTTATTTATTAATTTAGATTAATTCTTTATTCAAGGGATACTAGCTAGGTGAATGTAAAGACTAATATATATTAATTTATTATTTTTACTACAGTATTAATTTGCTAAAGACTAGATGAATAGTGTATTCATTACACAGGATTGGAGGATTAAAACTAATTAAGTACCTCAGATTCCAATCGTTGACCCATTTTTATAACTTTCAACTTTAATAAGTTGATTACATTAATAAGCAGAGATTTTCTAATATAAATAAATTATCATGTAGGCATACATAGGATCAAAATTATTTATTTGGTTAGGATTTTAATATGCAATGAATTTAAATAACACACTTCAAAAATCTCGCAATTACACTTTGATTATTTGTCGCCTTAACTGTAGCATTATATTGAAAGCATTCTAAGGGCTTATAAATACCAAGAAACATTAGGTATTTTGTTACGTTTTGTAGTCATAAATAGGTTTAAGATGCTTGAAATGGCTGAGGCGTCCGGCAATGTCGTCTTGACCTCGGAACGGACTGTAGGTACTTCTAGTGTGTGATCTGCCCGTCTGGTATTCCAAGTCTATGAACCAAACCATAAAAATTCAAAACTTAGGAAATTCTTTTCTTACTTATTCATCGGTTACACGGGACTATTTTGTATTATTAGAATGTTGTACTGTTTCTCAGGAAGGTTCTTTTGCCGCCTTGCCTTTTCAGTGTGTTCTAACACGGTGTAAGTTTTTACGAAGAGTATAAAAGAATTTAAAATAGGCTATTTTTAGTAGAAGACGTCTACCATACAAATATAAATACATTGTAATAAAGAAGATATCAGGTAGTAAAACAGCGTTGAGTTTCTCTCGTTCGAATTAGGCAAAATTGCTTTGCACTTTGCCGCAACATGGTGTAAAAAACCGGGCGGTGGATTAGAAACTTATCTTGTGCAAACAATATGTATGGCTCTATTATTGGGATGAAATATTCATATTTGAACAAACCTCTTAAAAAAGGATAGAAAAATATGTATTGTAAAACGATCTTGTTTTAGCCATAATTATTGAGCCAGAAAAGAAATGCGACAGAGAGTAATTTAATTTTACGTCCTACATTACGTGTGACAGCAGGTCATATAATATATGCTGATCATATCTTCGACTTGGAGGCAAGGTTCGTTGCCACCTCGATCTGTATTCCATACGGAGGCGAGAGAATTAGAATTCTTTCTCTCCGTGTTCCGGCGGATAAATGACTTGAAATAAAACGTGGTTGTTTTCTGCTTTACAGAGGCCAACGATCTGAGACTATGAACTCGTGTTCTCCGCCGGTTTTGTTCTATGAGAATATTGTAGATGATTGCCGATTTTTTTTTCTATTTCCTTTAATCATTGTTTCAGCTTTGCTTTCATTTAACATATTGAAAAACAGTATAAGTGATGAACTCTTTATTTCGTCTGAGTAGTTGTAATTTTAGAGAATTTGTGCTTAGAATTTAGAAGTACCTACGCGGAGGCGTTAATATTAGATTATACCTTTGATATTGGAGGAACCATGCATTTTCAATTTACGTTCTACACAGACTTGTGTATTTGATCTATTTTTTATAGACGACTTCATGTCTCAAATTTACTGTATAATTAATTATACGTCGTAGTAATAAAAGTATTTTCAGAAATTTTTCCCTAAATTATAACATAACAGCTCTCCGGCAAGAATAACAAGCGAATGATAACGAAGCCAAACGGTGGCTGTTTGTAAAACTGCAATCGGTTCGAGTGATTATCGCCGAATCATTTGCATAGATACTGAAATCACATGGCAGAGTTAACAGTGATTGCATTTGTTTGTTTTCGACTGGCACTAAATTCACTCACTAGCATGTACACAGTAACTTATTGCATCGCACATGTTCTTTACAGAGTAAATAGACGAAATAACGCAGCTATTTAGCTTGATGTCCTTCAAACTTAACTTCTTTTGCATGTGTTTTCCTTTTTTCGTTTTGTTATTATTTTAATACTACCTACTTTGCTAGATGTATTGCGAAGCTAGTAAAAATAAATTTATAAATGATAGACCGAAAAGGCCATAATTTCCATTATAGATAAAAAATTATGATACCAGCTCTGTAGCTACTATATTATTCTATTCAATGGGTGGATAGGGCTATTAGTACTACTGCGAAGTTTAGGCCTTTCCATAATCACGTTATTAATAAATGACGTCAAAATCAATCTATTGTTTAAATGCTATATTATATTTCATATTACATCACTTATTGACGTAGTTGTATTACGTATGCGGTACGACACCGCTCTGAAGCCCAGGTCGGGCTCTGATAGTGGATTTTTATCCGCAATATCAGCCCGGAGTTGAAATTATGTGTCTGATATGGCGATAAGCTTGCCCCGTATCATGGGACGGAACTGCCAGGCGAAAAGTGGGTACCATGGTTGCACCTCTGCCTACCTCTCCGGCTATAAATGCGTAATTTGAATAAATGGAAGCTCTCAGTACACAAGCGTTAAAAACATAATTTAGTAAGTACAAAATCTTAAACTTTTGCGTTACAATTCGTATGTAAACGAGTGAGTAACCTTACTTTGAAATGTGCAATTCATACATAGTTGAACGGCGAATACGTAACTACGTACCTTAAAACCGCCATCAAAGCGCAATTTGAGTACCCAGAGACCGTTTTGTCTTCAGTCATGTATAATATCCATTACCGACGCATAAGCTTAACCCTTCATAAGTTATTAACATCTAAGATGTTATTAACACGTAATCCCTCATAGAAGAGATGACCCGTGTTCATATGTTAATTTTGACCTATTATACAGCTTCGTAATCTCAAACGAGATCGTCTCATGAATGGATATGAATTAATAAAAAACTTTATGACTTTATAAGATTTAGATTAAAGATTTTTCTCTGAAGATTTTAACGTTTTATGGTTAATATAAGGAAATGGGTGATATAAAATGTGTTTCGGTTATTTTTAGATGGTTTTAACTTAATTAGATTTTTTGATATTTTTAAACGTATTTAAGGATCGCAACTTTTTTCTAAACGAATCGTAAACTTTGATAAACTGTATCATAACTTCGGAATTTTATATGCGGGTCATTTTGATATTACGTTAATAAATGAAACCACATATTGGCCTCTGCTAATATTGTATCAAATATAACATTTTCACCAAAAATACCGGTTTTAGTTTTGTATTCACTTCTTTATCATAATTTTTATAGTTTAGTGCGAATATGCGTGTGTGTATTTCTGAAATGAAGTGTGATGTTCCCGCTGAGACGAATTCTCTTAGACAGTATTCGTGGGATTAGGGCATGTTAAACGAAAATTACTTTCTATTGTTATTTTTTCGAATCTTATCTCTTTTACTTTACATTTACGGTTTAAGAAACTTATTATAAATTGTTATTTTGAAAAAGCCAAGTATGTGGCTTTATTCATTAATGCAATGTCAAAATGGCCTGGATAATTTTGATTTCGTCGAAGAAACTATTTGAATCGCATCTACTACAATATTATACTCAATATATTTGGGTTTACAATATAACCTCAAAAAGAAAAATGTATCAATACACTACACTAGGCATCCTTCGCTCCAGTAATAAACAAAACTTCCTAACCTCCTTGAATTAACCAGAAAACACCCACAGATTCCAGCTGTTAATAACAATTGGTGCCCAGTGAGATTTATAATGCATAATCAGACTAAAAGCCTGCAGCTGCGAATCGGGAAACGAGAAGTGGACAGCATAGAGGCTAAAAGCCGTTGCTTAGCAATTTAGATGGCACTGAATTTAAGATGTCACATTAACTGCCACATAAAGTGTCTGTGTTAGATAAGCGAATCCTTTGTTGATCTTAGCTGCTTCTTAGTTAGAACTTAGGCCTTGGTAGTACTTGGATGTATCTCTTATCTGTTTTATTAGAGCGATTATATGTTATCTTTAATTGCGTTTTGTACTAAGTAGGGTAAGTAGTTTGTACGATTGTGTAGTTTAATTTATATTCTGCCGCCTCTAATGCTTCTTTTGCCGCAAAAAAGGTTTGTAATCTGAGTCTGTATACAATTTCCTATTATTAATTTTTGGGTTGGTAGCAACTTCCAGAAAGTAAGTGCTGAAGACGGTATGATTGTGCTGATTCGACGATTTATTTAAAATTAAATATAAATAGGTAACATTTAAAGTGCACTTTTAAATGTAATAAGCAATTACTAACAGTATTAACAATAAAAAAAATAAATTTAAACTTATTAACTATATTTGCATTCCAATTAAAATGGATTATTGTTTTAATAATATCATCAGTTAACTAAAAAATCATGTAACTAATCATATTAGTGTAACTTCTAACCTCCAATAAACATAACATGGCTAACTTCAACCTGTGTTTGGTGCAAAGTGTCATGATCAGACCCTGTTCTTGCATTATCAATATAATCATGTCTGTTTAATACTCATGTTACTCGATTAACAGGCGCATTAACTAATTCATGCGTTAGTTATATAACAATTCGCTCATGTGACCATTTGTTAATGGTCGGATTGTGTATATTTAAATATTTTTTTTATATTATCGTTAGTATCGTAGGCAAAATGCGAATGCAATTCTCGTCTGCTCGTTCTATTTCTAGCAACAAGCAACAGTGTGTAGTCGCTGTTGTGTTCCGGTTTAAAGGACATTGTAGCCAGTGTAACTACTGGACATAATAAGACTTAACATCTCATGTCTCAGGATGGCGAGCGCAGTTGAATACCAAACAATTCTTTGTAATTCAAGGTGTTGCATGGTGTTTCTACTGTTTATGCGCTGATGTATCGCTTACCATGAGGCGAACGGCAAGCTCGTCTTGTCATTCAAAGCATAAAAAAAAGCATTCCTGGTCAAAGTTTAATGTTGCATAGAGTATTAAAGATTCAGCGTTTACTTTGCTAATTGATTAGAAAGTCACGCTTTAATGGTCAATATGACAAAATCCGTAGGTCTATTGAACATTTAACCATTTAATCCTGCTTACAAACAGAGCGGTTCCCGCAAACGCATTGCGCGGCTTACGTTATACGAAAAGCGCATCGGGCATCGCGTCATCACAATTGATGAAATAGCACATGGAGCTACTAAACTGTAAAACGGGGATGGATGATTCCCAAATACTATATTTACAGCGTAGTAAAATTAATGTAAAACATTTGTGATGTGAAGGTAAACGGGAATTTTTATCCTTACCTATTCAATACGTATGATTTTTTTACAAAAAAAATATTAATTATTCATTGTTCCACGAATTTTTTGTTCATTTACATTTGCTTCATTGGTGCGCCTTTTATAGTGATTTCACGAATTAACTATTTTGATATAATTGTTTATTTATTCTAAAATGATGTGTGTATTGTTTGTGAATTATCGCTAGCTTTAACGGTGAAGGAAAATATCGTGAGGAAACCTGTATAACTGAGCAATTCTTTTTAAGAAATTTTAGGGGTGTGTGAAGTCTATCAATCCAGGCCAGCGTGGTGGACTAAGGCCTCAGTAGTAGAAGAGGCACCTGCCCAGCAGTGGGCCAGTATATTATACATGGATGATATTATTATATATTATTCATTTATAATATTGGCTCAGTATTTTAAACCAACATGACTGCAAAACTACCCTTAAAACACCTGATTAAAGAAAAAAAATTACAGATGCTAATCTATTGTTCGTTAAGGCGATACCTCAAGGTCCATTTTCATACATTTTGTTTCACCTTTAATCTGGGTAACTAAACAAGTATTGGCAAGTAAAGAATCTAAATTCACGTCTAGTTAGTGATTAGTTCTCGCAGTTGAAAGAAAAACGTAAAAATAATTAATAATCATGGATATTTCGGCCTTTAAAATTTAATATGACGAAATTTTAAAGGCCGAAATATCCATGATATCAGCTAGTGAATATAATCTATTTTGTAATAGATCAAGTACAACACAAGTGGGTGCATTTATGAAGACCGCTTGTAAGTGGATATGTATTGCGGCAGCAATAGTTAATGAAACAGGAATTAATTGCAAGTAAACGTGGGAGTCCTTGTCAGATGTAGTTTGTTTTGATATTCATTCAAGATATACCGTCTTGTATTGGAGGAAATATGCAAGAATATGAGAAATAGATAGTGTTCGTGATAATGTAAGATCTATGTGATTATTCGATGTTTTCTTATGAGTATTTATTATAGTTTATAGACTTTATAATATTATGTATATTTATTTTGAAAAACACAAAGCATATGTTTTGAAACATCAAACCTTAATCAACTCAATTCTCTTACTGTTAAGAAAAATATATATTAATATGCCTAAGACGTTCCCTCCAGACTAAATTAGAAAAACATTACTTAAAACGCAATAAGCCAATACTTATACAGTTGGCATTAAAATACCTCTTTTATGTTAATCGTTTAAGTTAATCCAACCAATCCGAATGCATATAAAAGCAAATAATAAACAAATGGAAATAAGTAGCTTACGCCGATATTTATTTATTCGTAGTTTAACGTCAATGTCCATTATACAAAATGGAAGCGCAGGATTTCAAGTTCATTAGACTCGCATCTCGTTAGCGCATAGTCGAATGCTTTTCCAATATTGATCTTGTGGACAATGCATAGGTATCAGAATGATTTACATTTCTGTGTCGTCGCTATGTTGTGACTTCAAGCAATTTGACTCATCAAACCAATTTGCGTAGACAATGATTTAACGGCTACTGTAATTAGTGTACGCTGGAATTAATGCAATTATTATGGTACGGCTTGGCATTCACTGAGCCTTGTTTGCGTAATACGTGCTCTGTATATGTTGCTGTAATAGCCTCTGCCAGGCAATAGGTCTTGTCGTTTAACACTGAGATTGTTCGCTATGCTGGCATCTGCCCATGATGTGTTCATATTGAAATGTTCAGTGATGCGTGCAAGGGATTAAATGGAGTCATAGGCTGATGTGATTATTATAAATTAAATTTTTAAGAAGCCTGTTTATTGATATTGATTATTTATAATTGAATAAGATTGTAGAATTGGAGTAAGGGGCATTACCTAATAATCTTTTTTATATAATACTAGTGAAACCATGTTAAAAAAAAAAAATATATAAGAAAATGTTTTGCAAAGTATTATTTGTTTAAGGCGATACCTCAAGGTCCATTTTCATGGGGTGCAACGCAGAAAACCTCCACGCGTGTCCGATTGCTGTCGGTCCCTTATGGATACGTCCGGGGGGAAGGTCAGTCGTCGGGCCGGTGCACCCTGGGCACAGTCAATAATCTCTCCGCGGGGGGCGGGAAAGGAGGGATTGTTGGCTGTGGCTAACTTTCTACCGGGTGGGGCTGGGGGATAGCCCCTGATGGCCTCCCATATGGCGCTCTGCGCTAGCAGAGTCCATGATGGGAGAGCAGGGAGAAATACGACCACGTGGTCGAGTGGGCGTGGTCGATGCGGTCCTTGCGGCACTACTGCCGCAGAGACCGCACCAGTAGATGTCGCTTGCCCCTGAAATAAGGGGTAAGCGAGGGAGTAATAGCGAGGCTCGGTGTTCACTAACCCTGTCACCCGGGCTGGCGAAAGGGGAGTGGTCCCTCTTTCGCCGCCGCCAAATCTCGTAACCCCAAACATGATCAAGTGTCTCTGGCGTAAGCGTCAGACACACTTGATCTACGGGGCACTCGAGGGTTCACTGGCTTAACTGCCTGGACCGCGAGGAAGAAATCCTCTATAAAAATTACCCCAAATCCCCAAGCGGCGGCGCACCGTGAGGGGGTTGTAAACTTAGCTAATGGGTAGCTTGATTTAGTCGCTAGTGCGAACCACAGTATTTTGAGCCAGTACACAAAGTTTTTACTCGTGGGAACAAAAATGGAATCACAAATTAAAACTAAAGACGCACAGGGGAGGAGAAAGAAGGAGCCGGGACCAATAGGTGCCGAGGAGGCCACGTCCCGTAGGGGATAAACAGTCCGCCGAGGAATCGCGCGGGCGAACTCCCAAAGGTGGGGGAACGTCCGCGTGATGAAGTCGCGGCCGAAGAGCGAACGCGGGGTGCTGGGTCAGACTCTGACTCAGCATCCAGCATGGTTAGCGGATGGAGCTCAGTCGCGGGCACCAGATCTATGGAGATCAAGACGGCAGCGGCGGAGCCATTCCGGAAGCGGATCAGGTGCAGGATCGGGGATACGTCCTCCGAGGGCGGCGAGGCAAAGGCTTCGTGCGTCGCTCCCCCCGGAAACGGGGCGGATCCCACTCCGCGTCTCGCGGAGCGAGGTGAAGGGTCGGGCCCTCAAAGAAGCGAGGGACAGCGGGAAGCTCGCCGAGGAGGGCGGCACCCGATCGCCGCACGACCTCAAAAGAGCCGAGAAGAAAAGGGCCAAATTTGAGGAGGTCGTGATGGCGGCGATTGCGAAGTGTCCGCCAAAGAAATTGCGGTCCTCGAAAGAGAAGGCTGCGCAAGAGGCCGCGGCCTCCATTATGGCGGCAGCAACGGCCACCTTACTTGGAGTCGGAACCCGAGTCGGGTAACGAGGGGATGAGGGCCGATATCGCCCGGCTATCGACGGAGGTTGAGCGTCTCTCTAGGGAGAACGCGGAACTCAAGTCCAGCCGGGCCTCAGCCCTCGTTCAGTCCTCTCGTCCTGTAGAGACGCCTCCAGAGGTGAGTGCGGTGCAGCCGGCGGACAGGCAACAACTCCTGAGCCTGATACGAGAGGGCATCCGCCAGGAGATCGGTGCCCTCTCTGCCCGGTTCGCGGTTCTGGAGGGCATTGTCCTCCGGCCACCTCTGGCGGGCTCCAAGAAGGCTGCGTCCTACGCGGCCGCCGCGGCTCCGCAACCCACGCCGGGGACGTCCGGCCCGACGAGCCAAAACTCAGGGCCATCCACGAGGCCAACGAAGCCGTCGTCGTCGTCTCCGCCGCCTCCGCCTCCGGCCTCCCAGAGGACGCTCGCAGCAGATAAGCCCAAAAAGGCGAAGGCTGCGCGGAGAGCAGCGAAACCGGCGGAGCTGGCAGACGGCTCCCCACCTACTCTCTTGCCTGCTGATGATGCCGGCTGGACGGTGGTGGGGGCCAAAGAAAAGAGACCCGACGCACGGAGCGGCGGAAGGCGCAGCGGCAGCGCGCCAAGGAGAGGAAGCGTCGCCAATATGCTTCGCGCCCCGAAGTCCGCAGCTGTAGTCGTCACACTACAGCCGGAAGCGGTAAAGAAGGGCGTGACATACGCGGACCTCCTTTCCAAGGCAAAGGGGTTAATCAACCCCGCGGAGCTTGGGATTGCTGGGGGGTTGCGGTTAAGAGTAACCGCAACCGGAGCCCGGAAACTCGAGCTCCCGGGAGCTAGCAAGTGGCCGGTCGCGGACGCCCTAGCTGCAAAGCTACGGGCGGCGTTTGATGCGGCCGAGGCTAGAGTGTCCAGACCCGTAAAGAGCGTAAGCTTGCGCATATCGGGTCTGGATGACTCCGTCACAGTGGAGGAAGTGGTGGCCGCCATTGTCGGGACCACGGGATGCTCAGCTGAAGAGCTGAAGCCGGGAGCCCTACGTCCCGACTATGCGGGTATGCTGGCCATCACGGTCAGTTGCCCCGTGAGCGGCGGCCAAAGTGGTGGCTGAGGGCCGGAGGCTTTTGGTGGGCTGGGTGTCGGCGCAGGTTAAGCTGCTCGAGCCCCAGCCTCTGAGTATTACCGATGTCCAGACCGGACATCACGTCGGGGTAAGGTGCACCTCGGAGGTCGACCGCAGCGCGTTGTGCTTCCGCTGCGGTCAGCCCGGTCATAAAATCGGCTCGTGCACCGCCGACAAGCCGCACTGCTTAGCCTGTGCGGCGGTTGGCAAAAACCAACCGAACACCGGGCGGGGAGTAGAGCCTGCGCCGCTCCCGCCAATACCGGGGGCAAACGCCGGCCCACGGCCTCCACTGCCGCTTCCGCCGCGGCTCCCGCTAGCGCTGCCGCTGCTACTTCTGGAGAGAAGCGCAATGGAATGCCATTAATGGCCCCATTGCGCTTTCTCCAAACGAACATAACCACTGCGCCAGAGCTCAGGATCTCTTGTTCCAGAGCATGGCGCGGTGGTCGATGTATATCGCCGTGGTCTCCGAGCCGTACTTTGTCCCGCCATGAATGACTGGGTGGAGGACCTGAGCGGCTCGGTGGCCATCATCGCGTCGGCCGCCGCCGGTACCCTGACCCACGAGCGGGTGAAGAGGGGCCAGGGTTGTGTCACAACTCGGTTCGGAGGGATAGTCGTAGTGGGGTGTTACTTCTCCGAGCCGAACTCTCGCCGAGTTCCACAACTCCCTCAGGGAGCTGAGTGACGTCGTCGTCGAGTACGGTTCGCTTCCCGTCGTCGTGCTGGGGACTTCAACGCCAAGAGCCAGGCTTGGGGTTCCCGGTACACGGATGTACGGGGGCGAATGGTTGAGACTGGGCCTTGGAGGTTGGCCTGGACGTCCTCAACAGGGGTTCCGTCGCCACGTGTGTGCGGATGCGGGGTGAGTCCGTGGTGGACATTTCGTTTGCCAGCCCCGCATTGTCGCAGCGTGTTGTCGACTGGCGAGTAATGGAGGCGGTGGAGACGCTGTCGGACCACCGGTATATCCGGTTCGACGTCTCCACCGATCCCTCGAGCGCGCCAGTCCGACGGGCCCCAAGTGGTCCACGTTGGGCGTTGAGACAGCTGGACAGGAGCTCCTCCTGGAAGCCTCCATCGTCCAGTCCTGGGTGCAAGCACCGGTCAGGCCGGACGATGTGAATAACGAGGCCGACTGGTTCCGGGAGGCTATGTCCTCTGTCTGCGACTCGGCAATGCCCCGAGTCCGCCGAAGCCAAGCGCGGCGCAAGGTGTACTGGTGGTCGCGGGAGCTGGCATCGCTCCAGGCGGCGTGCTATGCCGCGCGACGCCGGTACACCAGGTACCGCCAAATCCGCATCCGGCCTGTGGATGCGGTGGCTCGAAGGCGGAGCTATACCAGGGGTACAGAGACGCAAAGACGCTCTCTCGGGCGCGATTCTAGAGTCTAAGAATCGCGCCCACCAAGAGAATTGCTGGAGTCTCTTGACGCAGACCCGTGGGGACGTCCTTACAAAATGGTGCGGAGCAAGCTCCGCATCTGGGCGCCCACTGACGCAGAGTCTCCGGCAGGAACTGGTCGAGGGCGTCGTTGGCGCTCTGTTCCCTGCGCGAGGGGAGCACGCTCCTCCGCCCATGGCTCCGCCCCCGGCGGCGCCCGGCATGGACCACGACGACGACGTCACTGTTCCCGCGGTGACCGGGGTAGACTTGAGGGTGGCGGTGGCCAAGATGAAGGCCAAGAACACCGCCCCAGGGCCCGACGGCTTGCCTGGAAAAGCCTGGGTCCTGGCCTTGGGGCTCTCGGGCCTCGACTTCAGAGGTTCCTCACGGCATGTTTGGAGAGGGGCCAGTTTCCACTTCGTTGGAAGACGGGGAAACTGGTCCTCATCGCGAAGCATGGGCGCCCCGCGGACAGTCCGTCCGCATACCGGCCCATCGTCCTGCTCGACGAGGTGGGCAAGCTCTTCGAAAGAGTTATTTCAGACCGCCTCGTCGAGCACCTGACGAGGGTTGGGCCGGATCTTACGGACAACCAATTTGGCTTCCGCAGAGGGCGCTCTACTGTGGATGCCATCATGCGCGTGAGGTCTCTCGCGACGGGGATGCTGTTTCCCGGGGTAGGGTCGTCTTGGCGGTGTCGCTTGACATCGCCAATGCCTTTAATACCCTGCCCTGGAGTTGTATCAGGGAGGCACTCCGGTATCACCGGGTGCCGGCCTACCTCCGTCGCGTTGTCGGGGCCTACTTGACGGATAGGGCCGTCATTTACCCCGGTCGCCAAAGGGAATGGATCAGGCGAGAGATGTCGTGCGGTGTTCCGCAGGGTTCGGTTCTGGGGCCGCTCTTGTGGAACATCGGATACGACTGGGTGCTGCGCACCGACCTCCCGAGCGGCGTCAGCGTGGTATGCTACGCTGACGACACGCTAGTTTTGGCTCACGGGGGGTCGCATCAGGCGGCGGTCGACGCGGCTACAATTGGGGTTGCGACAGTCGTTGAGAGAATCCGACAACTGGGACTCGAGGTGGCGCTGCACAAATCCGAGGCCATGTGCTTTCATGGCCGGGGAACGCGCCACCTCCGGGTCTCCAGATCACGGCAGGAGGGGTTCACATCGGCGTCGGGTCGACGATGAAGTACCTGGGACTCGTCCTCGACAGCCGGTGGAACTTCAAGGAGCACATCCGCCTTTTGGCTCCCAGGTTGGTAAAATTCACCTGCATAATGCGGCGTCTTTTGCCAAACCTGGGGGCCAAAATGCTCCCTGCCGGCGGCTCTACGCAGGAGTCGTGCGGTCCATGGCCCTGTACGGTGCCCCCGTATGGTCCGCAGCTGTGGCGCGGCGGCAAGGCCGCTTTCTGAACGCGCCACAACGAGCGATGGCCATACGGCTGATACGGGGATACCGCACGATCTCCTGCGAGGCGGCGGGCCTCCTTGCCGGACTACCGCCATGGGGTCTCGAGGCGAAGGTCCTTGCGTCACTATATGTGTGGCGCGGGGAGGCGCATAGCCGGGGCGTAGCTCCGCTACCGCGACAAATTGCCGCGCGGCGGACGGAGCTCCGGCAGAACCTCATGGCGGAATGGCGACAACGACTGTCGCAACCCTTGGCTGGGCACGCCACGATAGCGGCGGTAAGTCCCTCTTCGAGGTGTGGCTGACGAGACGTCACGGCGTCCTCTCATTCCGGACGACGCAGGTACTGACCGGTCACGGCTGCTTCGGCAGGTACCTGTATCGGATCCGGGTGGAGGATACGCCCGCGTGTTTTACTGTGCGGATCGGCCGGAGGACACGGTGGAGCATACGGTGGAGGTGTGCCCAGCTTGGGCTGAGCCCCGCCGTGTTCTCTCAACGGCCATCGGTGGCGGAGACCTCTCGCGTCGGGGCCTGGTAGAAGCCATGCTCCGGGGCGAGAGAGTGGGACGCAGTCACCTCCTTCTGCGAGGACGTGATGCTCGCAAAGGAGGTGGCGGAGCGGATACGGCGCCAAAGCGCCCAACGTCCCATCCGCCACGGCAGACGCACAAGACGCGGGCGTCGAACGTCTGTTGAGGATCGTCGGCCTCCGTAGGCGCGGACCGTCGGGTGACGAGCATTGGGTAGCCCGTCGCCCGAAACACCCCAACGGCCCGTGTGTTCGGCGCGTAGTGTTCCACGCGCGCCTCGAAGAGCAGTGTCAGAGTAATTTGCGGGGCCCTTTAGGGCCGGTGCCTGCCTAGGTCTCAATGCCACCGGATCTTGGACCTAGGCACATAGGCAAAGGATGGGAACACCGTAGGTTTTTAGTCGGTAAAGTCTGACACGCCCTCCCGCCCATCCCAAGGCGGGAGATAGTCAACTGACGATTTACCTACGTAAAAAAATATTTTTTAATCAACGCCTTAAACAAAACAAATAATGAGGTTACATTTTCAATATTTTGACAACAATAACAAACCGATAAAATTTATGACACGTATGCAAACTTTTAAACATGTTAAAGTTCTTTAGCGGACGTTTAATGAGAATCTTGGCGATGTTCACGGGCCAGGGGTCAAAGTGGCCTCAACTGAGCTGAAACAATCTCAACAACGCTCGTTATCTCAAGAAAATTGAACTTGCCGACATTGTCATCGTAATGAAATTCTTGCTAGATTGTTTGCATGCCCACTTGTGCTTGCATTGTTGCAAAAAAACGGTGAGTGATTGCATCGATTTTATGGTTACATTGGTTAATTCGTTTAACAGAAATAGAAAAGAGGTTAGGTGAAGCATAAAACGTAATGTTTTCGTTGCTGATGTACCTAAACTAATTATTGTGTGAAGTTATACAAACGCTATTTCCGAGATTAATTACTTTACCAAAAAGATTCATTAAGAGTTAAAGAAATCTTATTCTCTGTGGAAGTAACATATCAATCTTTCGAATTATTAACAACAAATACAATTCTCATAACAAATCGTTTCCGTTACTAATTATTTTTGAAGAAGCACCCGCATCCTATAACTCAAAGGATGCCATCAACAATTATACCCCATCATCAACCAGTGTGTGCCAATGGTGCAAACGACGTCAAAACTCATACACTAAACTTTAGTGATCACCCCAGACTAGAAAGATCTCTAACAACGAATAAGCTATACTTACAGTATTCAAAAACCAATGCATGTTAGTTCGAAATACTGTGGCAAACCGCTCCGATTAATACTGACAGTCTATGTATTATCAAGTAATGTAGAATGATTGATCACCACTACTGCAAGGGGTCGCCAAATTCATTTGCCAGTCGATTCGTCAATTAATATTTGTACACTTTGAAGACTTAATTGATTATCTTACCAATAATGTGGGGTATACAAAATCATACCAACGAAGGTATTAAAATGTAACGTTAAATATAATCCAATGTTTAATGCTTTTGAGACTCGATAACTTGATTACATACAGCGGCAAAATTTCATATAATTACACTTTATTAAGAACCTTACGACACCATAATAATATATGTATGCTCAAGTTCAGAAATGAATATTAACGCTTGCTGTTAAGGTCCAAATGTTCCTGCGAAGACGTGGCACAGGCTGGCAGGCAAGGATTAAAATTAAAATAAATTGCTTTACACTTTAATTGTATTTCGGGATAATTTTCCGTGCTCCTGAATTCAAGAGTTGGTAGCTGATGGTATGAAGATGTAAAGAAATGGAACGGTGTAAAGTAGTCTTGCATACATAATTATTTGTCACAATAACAAAGTGGTAGTTCATTATATTGCGGTGCTCTTTAATTATTGATATTATTAAAATGAATGGATCCAAATGAATCCAATTTATAATACGCGCCATTAATAAAATGAACAATTTCCATAGCTGTGGTTAAATCGCTCTTGTAATTTTGCTGAAAAGTGTATGTATTTTTAATTAATTTACTTTCGAAATAAATTATTCTTTCCGTTAACATTATAAATATGTGACGTTAACCTTCCAAATAAAATTTGAAAACTAACCTTTAAAACCATATTATTATTTATAAAAAAATATTACACCACTTTATAATGACAAATTAGTCGAATTTATTTTTGCATAGAAATGTGTATCTGAATCATTTCAGACGTAGACTCTATGGACGTCAGTTTCCATTTGGCATACTCTAAATTTCATTAGGCGTTTAAGTTGAGCCACCGCCGCCGTGTAATTGCTCATTTTCCTCGTCATCTCCTGGAAAAAATACTTCACGGACTAATAATGTTTCGGTACTTAACCCGACTTTTAAAAAAGCGTTTTACTTATCATGGAAGAGGTTTTAGACTTTATTTTTATGGAATATCGCCCAATTGCTGTTATAAAGTTATTGTTTCGGGAAAGTGTAATTAAAATTTCCTCGTCGGAAGTATTACCTACATTTATTATAGTAATAAAAAAGTTATTACTTCGGAAATAGCGTAATCGGATTTAGCATACAAAAATAATCTCATAATAAAGTTTTTTTTTATTCCACTTACAATATATTAAATTTATTACATATTTTACATAAGAACAAATTATTTTAAGAAAAAAAATCTCATTACTTTATAGCGATATCAATGAAGTGCATTCCAGCTTTACCGTAGCCGACAGGAATTGAATTAAAAAAAAGTGCACTTGCAATTACGCCATTGAAATGCCCCTCTCACGTTTCAATCCTTTATGGCGGCCTCTATGAATCCGAATGGAGTGCAATACGAGATGAGAGGGCCAATAATGAAATATAAAAACAGAAATAAGCACTCCTTTCCACGACTATGGCCCGTCGAGTATTCTACATTATTCCCATTCAGTAGATTTGCTTTGACGAGTGTGCTTGCCGAGCGTTTAATTTACTTCACTTATTTTTTGGCTAAGGAAATGTGATGGAACAATTGACAATGACTTATTAAAATACTACAAATATAGTTCCATGCCGCCCTTTGCATTTTAGAATATTATGGAACCATTTTCAAGAGACATAATAAAGCAAAATGCTATTTTACTGACAGGTTCAAGTATGAAAATGTGAGTTGCTAATCAGTGTTTCTAAGCAAGTACTGAAGAATATGTCCTCATAGGAGTTAAAGTTTATTCCCCAATTTAATCCACAATAGCGTTGTCTATAAGAAACTTACGTTGTTATTCGAATCGTTCAAAAAAGAGCTAAATGAATGTTCATTCAGTGTCGCAGCTAAGAATGCAACACACGCGAAACGCACAAAAATAAAATGAAAAATAATCTCGTCAGTAACTGGAGCAAATAAAATTGTTTCCTGTGAACATCTACAGTGGTCGCAACAAGACAATGGCTGGAATTGGTCTCTTTCAGTGCCCTCATTCGCTCCGTTACCTTCGAGTCAATTAAAAATATAACAGCACTTTTCATTCTTTATTGTAATAAATTATTTATCCATTCTACGTTTTACAGGAAGCGTTAGAATGTTTCAAACAAACGTTGAGTGTGCTCTTTGTGCGAGAAATTATTAAAGAGTAGACGATGTCGAAATTTGAATGGAGTGTGAACACATTACCATTTTTTTAGAGAGACGTAGTTCAAGCTTCGTTGGACGGGTATGAAAATCTATTCGGTATAAAGTACCTCGCTGTGATAGATTTTTAATCAGGTAATTAAATAATTTGTTAACAATAAATATGTTGGAAATGTTATTGGTATAATTATGACAATAATTGATTCCTTTTTCAGGAAAAGTGTATGACTTTAGGATGTTGATTATGATTTGGTATTAAAATGTTTTATTCTTTAAAAAATGAAGAAGTCAATTAAAAGTATTATTTATCACAATTAATAAAAAATCTCAATATCAGAGAAATCATAGTCACCAGCTTTTGAAAGCAAAGGAAAATTGCAAAAAGGAGCGTGTTGTTAGCTTCTAGAAATTGAGCTGCAGTATTTTACAGCAGATTTCTTATTTGTAAATTTGTAAAAGTGTACATCCGGTTCCAACAGGCCGGCATAATTGTGTCGACTGCCGGGGTAATCATCTCTCGTCAGTTGACATTCTATTGGACTCCACTCCACTTACCATCAGGTGCAGTGGCTGACCTAAGCCCTGCCCGTAAAAAAAAAATAAAAAAGTGACACTACCTCATATATTATAGTCAAACAGGCCTATTCGTCATGTTAGCGAACTGTAGAAAATATAATAGTATTTCTTACCCGTTTTTCTTTGACGGAATCTGATATATGATCTAACGCTAAAATAATTTTCATAAATTAAATAATTTTTGGTGTTAATAATTTTTATTTTCTATTATGTAATTCGTCACAGGACCGACATATCACGTCTATAATACATATATTTGACCAATATTTAGAATAAGTAATAAAACATAATTATTTAATATTTTTATGTGAGTCGTCTTCAGAGGTTAAAGAACATATTATATTATCAATATATTGTTTAATCAAGCGACTAATATATTGTGCGTTTATTTTTCCATTTCTTGACAAAATAATAATGAAGAATAATAGTATCAACTGAATATTGTTGTAGGTTATAATCATATTAAAAATATTGACTTACAGCAAAATAGCAGAGCGTGGTTTCGATCCACGAACCTCTGGGTTATGGGCCCAGCACGCTTCCACTGCGACACTCTGCTTGTGTGGACATAGCTGTGAACTATTTATTGGGTAGCAAAATTAATTTATTTTTATGAGCAAAAGTGTAAATGTGACATATAGCAGAGCGTGGTTTCGATCCACGGACCTCTGGGTTATGGGCCCAGCACGCTTCCACTGCGCCACTCTGCTGATACAAGAGATAACGAAAGAAGCCCTTTTTATAAAAGGTGTTTTTTTTTCGTGGCGAAACTGCTGCAACGTCACTTTCTTTTCTACAGTGCTTTAATTTCGCAATAGTCCAAAGTCGGTTTTCTTGGGTGCATTATGTTTTTTATTATCGACAGGTAAAGGCTAATTGGCTTAAGCGACATTTTCTGCGACAGTGAGTTATGTATTCATATAACATAATATCGCAAAAAAGTCGCTTATAATATATCACTTTCACCCCTCGATATATCATGTCATGTAGTTTTCCTGATTATTCACTTATCATGCTTAATCTAAATACCCTCATCAATAAATATGAATAATTGACATCATTAATGTCTACCTAAACGATTATTTAATTTAATCTGTGATTACTTATGTTTTAATGTAAAATGTTCAACCCTATGAGCTCATTGTATACGGAACAAATCACGAAGCTGTCTCGCTACAAGTGATTGTTAGGCGCACATTAAACGACGTACATGAAATAAGATTAAAACTGTAACCGACTGTCACTAGTCTGACTTTATTGGGATTCCGAGCATTAAACAGAGATACCTTCCAACGTGTCGAATGGTTCGTTATTTATGTCCTTGCAATTACACAGGGCTTTTCAGTAACATAAAATACAATGAAGTTAACGCCATCTATGAATGAATAGTTTATTTCGACTATATAAATATTTCGCTGAACAAGCAGAGAGTGAAAATAATGTTGTAAAAATTACATTAGTAATATTAAACGAAATAGCTGCAACTAATAGTATGTTTTGCAGTTACACTTATATGTTACCAAAGAATTCTAAAATTATATAGATCAGATATTGGAAAGATTGTCATACAAAAATTTTGCGCTCATGCGATGTTAACTCAATATACCTTGGGAGAGCAAAATACCAATGAAAATTCTTAATATTTTTTCCACATCTTGATTTCCACGTTTTTAATGCGCATACCAGCATTATTTCTGTAAATGTGTTATTTTGTATTAATTTCGAAAGACGCTGTGTCATTTTTTACACGCATATTCCGAAAAAGACAACGACTTATTACTTATTGGTAATAACTTTTGAAGTACAAATTGGGTCCTGATGTCCGGTCCATAATTAACTATACTATTTAGGCGATACCTCAAGGTCCATTTTCATACATTTTGTTTCGGCTTTAATCTGGGTAACTAAACAAGTATTGGCAAGTAAAGAATTTAAATTCACGTCTAGTTAGTGATTAGTTCTCGCAGTTGAAGAAAAATGTAAAAATAATTAATAATCATGGATATTTCGGCATTTAAAATTTCGTCATATTAAATTTTAAAGGCATAAATATCCATTATTATTAGACGTAATTTAACTATACGTTATCTTTGTATTTCAAAATGTCTAGCTTTACCATAAAAAACGATATAAATATT
Source organism: Manduca sexta (assembly GCF_014839805.1). Taxonomy (NCBI): domain Eukaryota; kingdom Metazoa; phylum Arthropoda; class Insecta; order Lepidoptera; family Sphingidae; genus Manduca; species Manduca sexta. The sequence continues at coordinate 5,599,677 of NC_051125.1, forward strand.
ATGAACAAAGTACCTCCATTATTAAGATGCATTTCCATTTAAACGAAATATACAAAACCTGTTATCACAGAAATACGAATGTTTTCCACGAACTACCCTTGAATATTTGCGTACATTTTATATAACGCTGACTATCTCATTATAATGTCTCCTAAGGAATAAATATAAGGAGTTAGTACCTTATTAGGTAATATTTATTCAAGACAATAATTTCTAATATTATTATCTATTGTCGTTGTTTTGTATAGTATACTTAGTACCTATATATTTAATCAATGACATAAAATAGATTAGGGTTTTGAAATTATTCAACAATTCGGGTAGTTTAGACTGGGAGACTTCACATACCTGCGAAATTCGATTCGAGGATAACTTGCTACCTGAAAACTCTTTTATATTATTTATTCAAATTCTATATTTTGAATATCATATTGAAGAAACAATTTAATAATATTAATTAATATTATTCAACAATATTAGCCCTGTATTATATACCGTCCCACTCTTAGGCACGGGCTTCCTCTACTACTGAGAGGGATTAGGCCTTAGTCCACCACGCTGGCCTAGTGCGGATTGATAGACTTCACACACCCTCGAAATTCCTATAGAGAACTTCTAAGGTATGCAGGTTTCCTCACGATGTCTTCCTTCACCATTAAGGCAAGCGATAATTCACAAAGATAAATTATAACTATTGGATATAGCGTAGTATCATTATAAATGAATTCAACATTCTTGAGTATACATATATGTAACTAAAGGTTTAGAAAAAGAAAAAAACTTTACGAGGTGGGATTGTTAGCTCTGTTATAACTCATAATCCCTTAAGACGATTTAAATAAAATAGAAGCTTCTGAGACTCCAAGAGATACCCATCTCTTGAAGTCTTCAACATACTACTTCATCTGCATCTTCACGAAGATTATTTGGTAGTAAGGTGTAACTGTTTGATTGTGACAACCATGATGTAAAGGGATTTTCCGTTGACCAGATAGAGCCTCTACCTCTTACAGAGCATACATGGTTATGCATAGCTTGACCAATAAAATAAAATACCTGTTTTAAGCGAGCCACTTTTGCATTTTCTTTTTAAAGTTATAGTTGTCAAGGTTTGATATTTTTTGTGCCTCTATCTACGCCTTCGGGGATAAAAGGCGTGAGTGTGTACTATCAGATTGATTGACCTCTATCAAATTAAATGAGACAGACATTTAGAGATACCAAAGTTGTGGTTAGACCTAAAGGGCTGTAATTATAGTAGAATTTAATCTGAGTTATATGACTTTAGACATAAAGCCTGCTTTATATAACATTTAACGTTTAATAATTGCGTACCGAAGTTGGAGATGGTAGCCCTTGTGTCAACAATGCTACATCATTGTTAAATGTTAATAATCTAGAGATGTTTGGGATTACGGTTGGATTTTGTGTTGTCAGTCCTCGCAAAGAGCATATGTGATGTTGATGTTTGTTTTCTTGTATTATGTACATATATTATTATGTCTTCAGAGTCGTATACATCTAGTTTGATGAATAGTATGATCTGCAAAAAAATATTTTCAGTGCGATATTTGCAGAATCAAATTTTTATCTTGCGCCTTTCCTGGGTTAATTTAGAGACCTTAAAATCCGTCGATATTGATGATTATGAGTTTCGACCATCAATTATTATGAATTGATCCATTACCATGATATGATAGTCTTCTTCAGAATTTGTCGAGGAATAAAAAAATTAAAATTACTTTGATAATTTTTTTTTACTCTTCCCGTAACGTTGGGTGCGCAACATAATAATAAAAAAAAGGACAATTCCGTTTTAGTTAAATACGTTATTCATACAAGAATAGTATTTTATCATACCTATTATATTACTTTAATACCACTACAGTAATGTTTAAGTCCGATAATGTTCAAAAAGCCTACAATCCTGTCTTGTTAATCGTCTGCGCAACAAGCATACCAATCGTTTATTAGAGAAATAAATCTTATCTAGAATTTGCCGACAAAAGGTCTATCTTGGCATTCTCGTTTTTGCCACAATGTCCCTAACGGATCGCCGCAAAAAATAAGACATTAGACTAATCAATAACGGTGCTGACGTCCTACTAAAACTAACAACAGATCGTTTCCGAGTAATATTCGTTTTATTGTCATTTATTATTTATACGATTTGACTTGTTTTAGTTCTTGGCACTTATCGGACGGCAAACTGGAGTTTTGTTATTGCTGTATTGTTTTATATTTTTCTTGCAACTATTAAATGGAAACGTTTTTGTTATTTACATTTTTAACGTACTAAATTATTCTTTAGACACGAATATCTATAGTTGTACTACAACTAAGGACAATATTTCGTAGTAAAATCAAGAATATTTCAGAAGAGTAATAAAATTATATTCTGTCATTAATAAACTGTAATTTAGGACTTTATTCTCCGAAAAATTTTAATTGTAATCAAACATTTGTTTGTTTTCCTTTACATTTTCATCAGCCCGATGTCCGCTGTTAACGCTTAACAAAATTATGAACTTTTAAAACACATAAAATTAACAATTTAATAATAATAGCCCTTACGTAAATGTGGAAAGTTTTCACGAGACGGAGAAATTTGTAACTCAATCACCTAATTAGTGTTTGTTTTGAAACAACTCGAGAGTGGGGGCGAGTAATTAATAGACTTGCTTGCGAAATTCCCCGCGAAATTGGATAAGAATTACAATATGATGCGCCTCGAAAGCCATTTAAGTTGTTTATTATCAACAACACGGCTTATTTGAAATTTTGCACGGTTTTAATCGATGCTTATCTTGTATAGAGACTTTTTGGGAAACTGGGAAACTTGGCTGTTGTCACCTTAAATATTATTCGGAAGGTCGATGATAAGAATAACGTTTACCACAGGTAACATAAGTCGTGATCAAGTCTAAATTTTACTCTCGTCAACATTAGAATCGCTAGCATTATGCTTTATTGTAAGGGAAGACCCATTCAACAACTAAAAACAATTATCTTATTAAAACTAATTATCTTTTTAACTGATCATGTTATGTTTTAAACTTGTTCCATTATACCCTTTGATCTGTTTTTTCACCTAATTTCTACTATTAAATTAGAATTTATATATTTAGCTCATAGTTAAGTACTACTTAAACTTATATTGTAACTTTTATTATGGTAATCCAAGATACATGCATAGCTTAGTTTGGGTGCCACTAGCAAATACTATATGCCTAATAAATAAATAAAACCACGACCTCAATTTCATACAAAATCTTTTAACATTTTTTTATCAATTATATTAATTATTGGTTTACAAACTTTGACGTTATTACAAATACCTCATCAATTATTTAACAAATAAGATACATTTTCGGAAAACCAATTTGTAATTAGCAACAATGTTATTATTGTGATTTATTTAATTTCCTTGATACGTTGCTTTTCTGTTGTTCCTTTGAGTTAGAGTGGGGGGACCTCGGAACGTTCACTCAATTAGCTAATTTCGTTAAATATCCTTGATTGAGCAGCGGACGGCAATCAGCCATGCAAATTCACTTCGTCATTTCCGAGACTTGTCGAAATAGGATTTTCCAACGCAACCCATTTGGACGTTGTGTTGTTACGATTTACGATCGCATTGTGACGCTGCGAGGCTTTTAACGATAGTTAATTAATTTCAGTTTCGTGATTTAATTACCAATTATTGACGGGAATTAAAATTTATTATGATATTAAATTTGATATTGAAATGAAATAAAATAACAGACACTTTTGCTTCTAATTAGACAGGCTCGTTTATATCCAAGATAATTAATAATCGCTTTTATATGTTGGTATAAACAAGCAAATGTTTATACCAATTTTAAGAATACTATAGAAATTTATTTTCAATTTTAAAACAAATACATACGAAATTAAATGTTCGTTGAAACAGAAACGTCGTCACATTACTGAATTTTAATTCATTACCGTCTGTCTAATGCAGGGACAATGGGTGAGTGTTGGCACATAACCTCAAATGGAGTGCTGTGTTAACGTTGCTGCGGTGTGCTCCGCCGCTAATTTTGTTGGTAATGCGCTGTTGTATGAATATGCAAGGCATGGGCTAGATTCATCCCGTGGGAGAGTTTGCTTTTTATAATGTGAATTGAACTTATGCTATAGTTATGTTGTCTTTTTGGTATTTATTTATTAAATTGTTATATTTTAGGAGATCTTGGTTCTTATATGGCACCTGGTGGTGAGCCAGTGAATGAGAAACAGCAGATTCCAAAAAAGACAGTTATGACATTGCAGAGATTGATAATTGTAAAGGCTTGTTTCGTAAAATGTTTGATTGAGGTATGTAAATAGATTTCAACAATACGTCAAGAGATGTCGCTGTCAGTGTGTAACGATCAAAATATTACTGTAAAGCATTTTAATTAAGTTATCGTATCAAATAAATTTATAGTATTAAACACCTACAATGGAATCGATTAAATGAATAAGCTTTTAATTAAACTGTAGGTTCGTTAGTTCGATAAATTTGAATACTTAATTACGGTTCAATTGAAATCATGACATTTTTTCCCGTCCCACATAAAATATAAAGACTTGTGCAGTAAAAATAGAAAATTAAATACGTGATTCTCAGTTCCCTTTTATTATAATACGCAGTGGCGCTCAGTGAGCTCGCTTCAATTAATTAGAAACTTCATCGTGACACCGCGAAATTTGTGAAGTAAGAGTAACACTTAACGATATTAAATTTGCTTATCTGCTTTGTATCAACACTTTATAGTAGGCTGTGTTTAATTACAGCATTTTTAATTTTAAAGGAAGCGACGGAGATATGATTAAAGATAATACTTTTGTTTGTGATTAGAGTGTGTTTTTAAGGTTAAATTGGAAATCTATTTTATCCGTGTGTATTTCCAAATTTGAATAGAATTATTTAAAATTTACTTAAATATACAAAAACCGAAATAAATGGTAATTATGTCCTTTAACGATGTTGGTATCTGTAGATTCAAAACCAAAACAAAATATTTTCATCAAACTCGAATTCAACCTTGCGCTAAGTCAAATTAATTCCCTTTTGCCTAACCAGCGAGATAACAGAATATTTCAATATTATTTCTCTTTGTTGTATTAAATCTTCGGAAAAAAGCAAAGGGCCGCGAGTGCAAAGCCGGGCTAGTTATAACTTGGCCGTTATCTTTGCGGTATTTCCGCAATTAATCCTATCTCAGCGATAAGGCTGTTTCAAGTTAAGGACCAGACACTGGGGATCTAAGCAATCTTCACGGGTGACTTGTCAAAGTGAGAAAAGGGTCGGAAGCTCAAGAGACTTTCAACAATGCTTGTTATCTTAGAAGTAAGCCAAGAACGTACCTAATGGTATCGTTTTAAATAAATATAAACCTGGCTTCGAGGATGCGGTTACAAAACTCTTGGGAGGCGACTCAATCACTTCCATTGTGATCGGCTCGGGGGAATTTATAGTGCTTCTAAAACAATCGAAAATATTTCGTTGAAAACATCAAAGGATCTGGCACGCCGTTTATAAATAAAGTTATACAAACAATATTCAATTTTCATGTTTATACTTGAGGTGTATTGCAGCCCTTATTGCGTACGATCGGCGGAGAGGATACAGATAAATCTCGATTGAGTTCATTGGCTTTTTATTGCATTTTTAGAATTTAAAGTCGACAACTAGTGAACACTGATGCGGCAGGATATTTAGAACCGTATTTGAAACCTAGCGTTCATAATTAAATGCTGGTATTATTTTAAATTAAATTATGTGTGTATTCCTTGTGAGTTATCGCTTGCTTTAACGGTAAAGGAAAACATCGTGAGGAAATCTGCATACCTGAGAAGTTCTGTATAGGAATTTTAAGAGTATTTGAAGTCTATCAATCCATACTAGGCCAGTGTGGTGGACTAAGGCCTAATCGCCCTCAGAAATGGAGAAGGCTCATGCCCAGCAGTGGGACAGTAGATAATACAGGGCTGATATTATTATTATATTATAAACATTGTTTTAAATTATTTTTTAAAATGGGATTTGTATTTTTTTTTAAATATATAACTAGTGATTAAAATAGCGCAACAAAATCAACACAAAGCATCTCTCCACGTTTCTACTTTAAACATGAAGCGCTACCTGCATCCAGATTGAAAATTGTTGCTCGGATATTACGTTTTTGTAACAAAGAGGCAAAAACAAAGATTGATCATAGCCGACAGGTGACGCTTGAAACCGCTGATTTCGGTTGTTAATCAAAACTGTTTGTTGGCCTTGGTAAATAAATATTGACAAACGCAACGTCACCAAAAGTTAATATGGTCGCAGTGGAGTTCAATAAAACGATTCGTGTTCGTGACGGATGTCGACAGGGGTTGCGAACATTTGCTTTTATTTCGCTCAACTCGTTCAGCACATGCCGACTGACAATCAATCTCAGTCAATATATGGGACAAAGGATCGTTGTTTCTCTGTTGTCGCGGCCCTAATGAAATTTTTTTTCGACGTTTTTTGCTATAAGGGCGTGTTACATCAACAGCGTTTAAAGTCAATACACCATTTTCCAATCACCCCATGAACTGTGTCCGTCCAATTTCGAAGCTTGTTTGTCGTGTGATCATGATTAAAAGGCTCGAATGGATTAGGATTTAGCGATCGATAACGCCATTTTTTTTAGTTCGCATTCAAACTAAATGAAAGCGTGAACTAGTAGTTTTTTTTTTTAACTCAACTACATTTTTAATTTTCCTTCATGGTCTGATTACACCGTAGCGACTGGATTTCGGCATAACGATTGATTTAATGATTTCACGTAAAAGCAAAAGGGCTCTCCAATTAACCAAGCGCAATTCCGACAATTACCGTTAATTGGTTGACGAGACGTGATCGAACACGTACGAAGAAAATAGAATAGTATCGATACATAATTAAATTGTCCAACGAGCAATATGGAACACAAAACAACCCCAGCCATTACTGGGTGCATAATAAAGAAAAACGAGTGAGACTTCACAGCGGCCCCCCAGGAGTTACATTGAAAATCACCTCTGTCTGGCGGACAAATTAAATTTCCTACACATTGATTTTCACCGAGCGCAGTAATTACTTAATTTACCGATTAGTTTACAGAGTCGTGAGCGCAATGGGGGGAAGATTTATGGACTAATTTAATGAGGGTTGTTCAGGTATTGAATCATTCGATTATGAAAATGAGGTGGTCTGAAAAAATAGGTAGGAAGTGGATTAAAACGTCTCTGGTAGCTATAATGTGTTAAAATTGAACTAGGGGGGGATTTGACAATAAATAGGGAAGGCAATTTTTATTATTATCAAGGTGTAATACCGTAACATGCAATGGTGGCACATTAGACGGGTAATTAGATATAAAGAAAAAAAATATTTTTTCGAGCATGTGGTTCACCTATGTCAAATTAACGGTATCTATAAAAATTCGCTATACTTTCTAGAAGATTAAAGTTGTATGGGCGACCGGAAAGGGCAATGAATAGGGGTCAGAGATGGGTGTTTAGGCTTTTGGAAATCACCGCACTTTGGTTTCAGTGGGAAAGCAGTACCTAAGTAGTATCCAACCAGCTTATACGTTAGGCAGACAAATATGTCTACAGCGCATCACGGCCATGTTAATTTTGCTCTTGTTTGAATTAAATTATAATAATACGATCGTCCCTTCCTTACATCATTATCATCATCAGCTACATGAAATCCACTGCTGAACATAGGCCTCCCCTAAAGATTTTCAGGTGGACACGACCTTATAAAGGCAGCAGGAACGCCTGGATGTAGGCCGCTTTTGGCAGATCACTTCTCTTATAAAATATTTTTATGTTGATTTAAGAATGTCAATTTTTAATGAAATTAATTAATTTCGGTATATTTGGTATTCTGTGGCTATAACTAATGACCAGTTAACCAACATAAAAAAAATAATTTGCGTTACAACATACACCTTATTATAAATTTTCTAGAAGAATTCGACTTAGTTTTGACGATAAAGCAACCTAACCGACGATCGCGATATATAACCACTAACTAATGTAATTTCATTAAAAGCATTATTCGGGCTTCGTACTTAATGCAAATCTGGTTTAATGAGCTTTTGTATTTCTTTGTTTTGGTGTTCGGCGTAAGTGTTAATCCCATAAAATGCTCAATAATCCTTTTTATAATTTGGAACAAGCTCGGATCTTTTCTAATACTTTATTTACTATCAGTATGCGACAAGCGTGTACATAAAATGTTTTAACATCAGTATAATTATTGGGGATTATGAAATTTATCGTATTATGTACCAAGGTCATCGCAATGCAATATCACATAGTGCTTAGTAATTCAGTGTGATGGATTTACTGCTGTTTATAAGTAGTCGTGTCGCTTATATGAGGCAAGCGGTACTACTGATGGTAGGTCTTTCATATGTGAGAGTACGCTTGGGTAGATACCACCGCAATGTCTATTTCTGCCGCCAAGCAGCAGTGTGTAGTCACTGTTGAGTTTCGGTTTGGAGGAAATTGTAGCCAGTGTAACTACTGGACAAAACAACACTTAACATCTCATGTCTCAGGATGGCGACCGCAATGGAATACCAAACTTTTTAATGCAAGGTGATGGATGATGTTTCTACTGTTAATGGGCGGTCGTATCGCTTACCATCAGGCGAATGGCAACCTCGTCTCGTCATTCCAAGCAATAAAAAAGCGACTTACACACCTCATAATTCTATATAAAAAAAGAACAATACAGCGTAAAATAAAACGTTAACCCATGAAACGTTGCTCTCACCGGTCACTCACTAATTACACACAAAGGTCAAAACAGGGGCTTCTTTGAACGTTCACAAATGAAAGCCAATTTTTGAAATGCCCCACACAAAGGGCCTGTACGCCACGAGTCATAACGTACGATGATGCTTTTGATGACCAAATGACCGACCCTCAGACTCGGAGGACTCTTGCGACCCCTGTTCATTATTACAGTCATGTGCCAGTAATTATGGCATGAGTGGTACGTTACGGGTTGATTAGGTTGTTATATATTTTTATTTTGATGTTGATTAAGGGGAAGTACTGTATTGCCTGTTTACTAGTTAAATAGTTTAGGGTTAGTCGCTTGTGACAAAATTACATAAGTTTTAGGACATAATTGCACTATGTTTTATGCAGTTGCGTATCTCTTTTTTAAATAACGGCAAGTTTTTTTTTCGAGTATAAGTAAAATAATCCAGTAACCATATTATTTACCAAGAAATTACTTATTGATCTAGTAATAGTGTTCATAGGCTGTGAAAACTGGTACCGTCCTGAGTTTATTTCTATAATTTTGTGCATTAAAGTACTATATGGTAATAATTTGAAAATAATGTATAAGTTCCGTTAAATTGGGTGTTTCGACATGTATGTTATTGATATGATGATGACATGCTGGAATTTGGGCCCGAAATAGCGATATGCTCGCCCCATATTGTATGATGGAACATACATGGCGAAAAGTGAGAACCATGGATGCTCTTATGCCTACTCCTTCGTGGATAAGCACATGATCTGTTTTTGTGTTTTGAACGCTTTCGACATATAATTAAAAAAAAAAAAAATATTTGGGTTTTTCTGCTCAGTATCAGCCCGGAGTCTGGAATTTGTGCCCGATATGGCGATAGGCTCGCCCCCTATCACATCATGGAACGGAATATACTTGGCGAAAAGTGGGTGCCCTAGTTGCGCCTCTGCATACCCCTTCGGGGATAAATGCGTGATGTTATGTATGTATGTAAAAAAAATTATCACAATTGTTCCTTGAATAACTCGATCAATTTACTGACCTTTCTAAATTTCGTCTTCATATCTTTACTTACCACTGCCCCAATTACCACATAACAAGGATATCAATAAACATTTCTATAACAAGCACATCGGAATATCAAGCAAAGACGAAGTTTATCAGTTCGAGGCACGTTTCTCCTGTTATAAGCGAACTTCATTAACGCACACTATTCAGCCGGGAATTTGTGCTAAGCGACAGATAATCACGTTAACAGTGAATTACAGAGATGCTTGTACTATGTAATATTGGTTTCCAGTTTTACATTACAGGCTTTGTTCGATGCAGTGTGTTTAAGTCTATTGGGATGAGATATTTTCTTTTCATGTGTTCGGTTGGATTGCGCAATAAATAATAGGACAAAGTGTATATAAAAATTCGCATTAGTAATTATACTAGCATTTATGACTTAATTTTGGTAATGTTATTAAATGTTTTTGCCTTCTTACTTAAAAAAAAAAGGAATCAAGGAAAAAAGAAAAGTAGAATCATGCATGTTTGAAAAAAAAATCAGTTCTTTGAAATTTTGAAATATTATTAGTGCTATGTGTATAATGTTTTATTTGTAATCATTCTCGCATTTCTATTTCGAGTATATAGTTTCAGTGCTTTTTATGTATGGTAAAATAATATGTGGCATGTATGTAAACTTTAATGAATGGATGGTTGATTATCAATTAATTATAAATAAAACACGCATTCCTGTCTGTGAATTCGAAATAAAAGGTTTTTAAGTTTGACATAATATTGGCTATGTGCACAACAATGTGTGTACAAATGTTTTACTCATTTCCTAATAATAATAGTAATATAATAAAAAGGAAGATAACATATATTGCATATTTAAAAATATAGATAAAAAATAAAATTATAACAAAACAAATTTTGAGCATTTCAAAACACAAAATAAGTTTCCATGCGCAAACTATGACAAATAGCAATAAGTAAGTTTTAGCACAACATGTAACAAAGTTGAAAAGCAACGAAATTATTACAAATTCACAACAATTCACAAATCCAATATATTCATCAAACATCTTATTAACCACTATAAAACAAGTTTAAACGTAAGTTCTCTTGTAACTAAAAGTAAATCAAGCACACATCATCTAATATTTACTGCAGGTTAAATACTTTAATTAAGATTAAAAAATATTTAGGTATTACAAATCAATGATCCTCGCGTTTTCACCGGAGTAAAATTCAATAGTGTTTATAACCAAAATGTCGTGAGAATATAACTCGGTCTACTGGTGGTAGGTCTCTCATATGTGAGAGTCTGCCTGGGTAGGTACCACCGGAATGTCTATTTCTGCCGCCAAGCAGCAGTGTGTAGTCACCGTGTAATTCCCTTTTGAACGGCATTGTAGCCAGTGTAACTACATAATATGACTTAACATCTCATGTCTCACGATAATGAGACTCAAGTACTGGACATAACAAGCCAGTATTGGACATAATAGCCAGTGTAACTACTGGACATCATAAGACTTAACATCTCATGTCTCAGGATGGCGAACGCAGTGGAATACCAAACAATACTTTGTAATTCAAGGTGTTGGATGGTGTTTCTTCTGTTTATGGGCGGTCGCATCGTTTACCATAAGGTGAATGGCAAGCTCGTCTACGTCTCGTCATTCATCATTCATAGTAATAAAAATAAACTTTCGCATATTTTGGTTTTCACCTCCAATTAAATTATAGACCATACCGATCACCGATCCATCAACAATGAAATAATATTATAAAATATAGCGAAAACAAAAATGATTTATTGATATTGTAATATAAGGTCATGTCGCTTACTTTTTATATAACGCTGTAAGAAAAACATAGAATGTACACCGACGATTATAGTTTCGTTATTTTTGCAGTACACAACACAACAACAATTATTATTGACATATTTCAAAATATCAAACAAATTGTAGAAATTTTCGAAGTACGTTTGATATCCTTTGATCTTCTGTTGCAAATTTCTGCCGCGGCGTGCGCTGTGATCGCTTTACTGTACCTCCACCTTCACTTCGCACATAGCCAATAGTAATTCACTTGTTATCAAAACCTAAACACGCATTTCAAATTGTTTTGCCGGACTAAATCAGTTTTGACGAGATTTTCATAGATAAGAAGATGCATTTACTGAGATTGGTTGAGGCTACATTAATTTATGCCGGGAAAATAATACACGGGGTCAAAGCTGCGACAAAAAAAAATGTAAAGCACAATTTAATTTAATAGTAATTTATTTGACTACACGTAGAATTAAATGTTAAATTACCAACAGGATCACACTTTAAAAATATAAATTATACGACTCCACCAGTAAGTGTTTAGATTTTTTTGTTTGAAATTTTAAACACCAAATTCTTCGTAGTTTATTTTATAGTATAAATAGTCCTAATATTTGTACTATTACTTTTAAGTACCTATGACATTTTAACTAAATCCAATGATTTTATATTACATTGTAAGCATTCATAAACATGGTAACTTACATCTAGTTACGTTAAATATTTTACTAGCCAATGTTCATTTATATCGACGGAACAATATTCCAATACAATTAAAGAGTCAAAAAAGCACACACGAAAAAATTGCAGAGCATTATTAAAACTATTGACATTAAAATTCGTGTCGAATAAGAGTGGTGTCGTTACATTATCGAACGGAGCAGACGGTCGTGATAGGAATTTAATTCTCTTATCGGAATCGTTTCGAACAATAGTTTGAAGACAGAGGAGCCAGCTCTGAACGCGGAACATCTAAATGTAGGACATGACGACGCTTTCCACTTAAGATAGATCGAATACATGAGATGCATTGTGCCCGCTGTTGAATTTCAAATGGCTTTTTAAATGGAAATTAGATATTTGCTACGGGATTGTTGGCTGTAGTGTTGCAGAACTTAAGAACAAGTACTTCAATAAAATTTTACTGTCTCACCATCTAGTAAGATGTACTCCATTTCTTTCTAAATGTGACTGGCTTATGCCATTCACGATATAGAAAAGATTGGGTTTTAGGTGGCTTATACTTAAGTCTGGTCTCAAAACTGCTATTTTTCTATTTAAATAAACATAAAAATAAATACCTATCATCAGATATAACGCATAGAGTACGATATCCAACTCTCGTGCATAATACTACTAAAAAGGGGTATGTTAAATTTCTTAGCTCTACTTTTAATGTCCTTAAGACTATTGAATTCCGACAGTAAATATATAAAAGCAATACCTTATTCCAAAACTAAAATTTTAGTTTAAAATTCGACGAGCAAAAGTCGCAAGCACCTGAACAAACTGCAGCCAGAGTGAACGATGGCGTCGCATTGTGTTCCCGAAAACATCGGGGCCATTGTGTTGGATTTAGGTCGACTGCATTTTAGCTTTAAAACATGCTGTTCCCTGTTCAACGTTAGGTTATACGTTTCTTATACGACAAAAAAATGATTAATTATTTGGTTGGTTTGAATTTATTTTTGGAACAGTGTGCAGTTAGATGTGGGTTAGAATTCCAGAAGATTCCTTTTTGAGCTATCGTTAAATTTCGTTGTGTATTTTATATGTATAGTCGCCATTATATTTTTAGGAGGTATTTAAGACCCAAAAATATCGTACAAATATTGCAATAATGTTCTTAGTAAATTGAATTGTTCTGTGATTTTCGGAGTAATACCTAATTTTAATCCAGAAAATTTTCAATTGGGCATAGAAAAGTTTCTTAGAAGAGAAATTGTACAATTTTAATTAAAACATACACGTGGATTCTCATTTTATCTGAATATTATTTCTATAGTATCTAAAACGAGTATATTGCTAAACATACAGAATGCCTATTTGTTTTAAAGTCTTAAGTAAATTAATTTTTCGGAAAGGGTTTTTTTTATGAATTAATAGAAATTATATATTTTGTCTCTCGATTTTATTACTAAAATATTTATTATCAACAACATACGATACATATGTGAATATTATACGTATACTAACACTGTAAAAGATGAATTTTAAAAAGTGTATAATATAGTTATAAAACTTATAATTCAGTACAAAATTCAATAAAATGAAAGAAATTTCATCTCCTACGCATAAAACATTACATTATTATGGCTGAACGACAATCTGTTAGCTTTAACCTTTTGAGAAACGTAGAAAATCTAAACAAAATAGGGTTTCATTGTTTGTTACGACAAATCCCAAGAGCTGGTTGTCTGGATCTTTGTTTTTAATCTTGTAATTAGCGAGACGGTAGTTGTGTACTACAGTTGTCTGGGGTTCGTCACAGCTTAATATTCATCATTACTGTGTCCCGAAGGTGTTAATTTTATACCAGATACATAGTTTATATTTTAAGTCACGATTGTGTTAAAAAGGTCTTTGTAATTTCTTTATTGCTATTATTATATCGTTGATGAAGTAAGAAGTTCAAAAAAAGTACTAAAACTATGACTTTGAGAAAAAACTAAAATTGTTTAAGTAAAAAATGTCAAAACAAATTAACTAAATTTAATCAAAGTACTCGATTATCTACACAATGTTCCATTAACAAAATTAAAATCCGTTGAAATGATAAAGCCATTCGAAATACACCAGAGTACATAAATGGGAATATTCTATGATAAACACACTATTTTACTGCAAACGGGCAGTAAATTAAACAGTTAAAATTCGCAGGTTGCCGTGACGCGTTTCAGTGGAGATTCAAAAACACCGGGCTTATGAAAGCAAATTTATGCGATAGGTTGTTTTCTTTTTTTCTACTGTACCTACTACTTCAAAAGGGCGAAATCATAATATGGAAATTTATAGAGAAAAGACTTTACAAAGAGCAAATGCATTTACACTTAAAAATTGACAATAGCGTTATTGCAATTTTAAAACAGAATATTGTAATAAAAGAATTAGTTGAGTATAAATATTATGCAATTGTAAAATCTTCTACATCAATAAGATATGCGTATGTATACGTTTTTTTATTGCTTTGAATGACAAGATGGTAAGCGATACGATCGCCCATAAACAGCAGAAACACCACCCAATACCTTGAATTACAAAGTATTGTTTGATATTCCACTACGCTCGCCATCCTTAGACATGAGATGTTAAGTCTTATTATGTCCAGTAGTTACACTGGCTATTATGTCCAATACTGTGTTATGATGTCCAGTAGTAAAGTCTTATTATGTGATATTATTATCACGATATATTATGTTAAAACCATTTTTTTTAATAATCACGTATGACTGAATGAGAAACAGTAGCAAACCTTAGTATTTTTTACTTTAAAAACGGATGTTTTACAAGATTAAGATAATTAATAAAACATGCACTGTAAACAAAGGAAACTAAATCAAACAGCCTTGATACCAGGATCTTTTACTTTTTAAAGCGGTAAATTTGAAATCGCCGAGATAGAAGCCAGCCAATGCGTTCTTGTAGTCTTGGTGTCTAATTGGCCGCCTGCTTGGCTTGTTCGCGGCTAATTGGATTATCTTCACAGTGTTTCCGACGCCCCTATCCTCGTTCCGTGGTTTACTCATTGTAGGAGCGAGGTTCATTTGCGAGGGACCTCCATTACATTTGCTCAAATTTCGTCACTGACGAACATTTGCTGATGAAACGTGTTGGTACGTGTGTGAAATCGTATCAAGGTTAATGCAAAAAGCATTCGTTTAAACTATTAATTTTTAATGTTTTTGTTAAATAGAAAATCAAATATAACTTGATGGAAAATATGACACTTATTATTTAAAATTTATAAAAAATAGAGTTGGAGAAAAAAAATAATTCGATAAATTATTTGTAAGAAATTTTAATATTTTTACGAATTTGTGAAATATTTTATACATACAGGTACTATTCGGCATATGAAAACAATCTACATCGTTTAATTTTGTTTTTTACAGTATTTTATAGTATTCATTCTTCTACTGGTATTATAATGTTATTTCTGTCACCCTTAAGTTTTTTGCTAGTTAGATCTCTGCCAACTGTTACGTGAGTAAATACTAATTTATGTATTCGCAGTGATATTTGAAATTAAATTTCTCACTACAGCGGAGTAGATACTCGCGTAAATTAGTTCAGATAACAGTAATGCACGTTAAAATAATTTTGAATATAATCAACTATTTCCATTGATATTAATTAAATGAATCAGTATATTCACGAATCCATTTAGGATATCAAAGCTTTCAAATTCAAAGTAAGTATTCAAGTAAAAATCAATAAATCAAAACATAAAGAGAGAAACATAAGTCATATAAAATGATATTGGCAGAATGTTATTTATTAAAAATACCAAGGAATATTAGAAATCGTCGAGGCCCTGAAAGCGAAAAATCTTCCTAAAAAGATAACCTAAAACTCATCGCCTAAGCAAATTGATACGGTGACATGAGAAAGAAGCTCTGAACTCAGCAGAACTCAACATAAACAGGATGGAAACGTAAGATGTTCCAAGCTTGGTGGAATACAGATTATTTACTCAAGTAAATTGCTTTGTAAGGCTTGAGGCGGTTAAAAAATGTTTCTATATCTGTCACAGCAGCTTGGAGTGTAATCATCTTATGTCGTCGACGGTATTTACAACCCGAGACTGATGGCGATGCTGGGACGATCATTTATTCTGCTTCTATATAGCATTGTGTATTGATGTTGCCAATTTTATCATAAGTGCTTTCTTTTGTAAGGTGTAAGGATTTGTGGTCCAGTTTTTGTCCACTCTCTATCTATTGTTGTTACATTGTGTGTGAGTAGGTATAAGATAGTGAAAATCGTCGAAATTATATTTATATTATTAAGTTATTTTGGTTGATAACTGAATTTGGCACAGATCCTACTAACCTACAAGTCTTGTATTAAGGGTATTACAATCTATGTTTAGGAGTAGCTTGGAGTTTCAATTATAAATGGGTACCTAATAAAAACTCTTGGACAATCTTCACTTTTAGAGAAGAGATACAGACAAGCTACAAATGAATACATAGTAAGTCATCTTAAGTTGGGACAATGTCTTGACGATCAAACTTTCACAATCGACAATCCTAAATTGAAATCTCAAGTTTATCGTTCGATATAACCTGGAAAATCTATGATGAAAAAGTACTTATTCCGATACCGGCACCGTGATCTAAGTTAGTGATTGTTCCTGGAAAGTTGTTCATTCAGTTTATAATTAAACTTGGGTCAAGTTGTAGTTGACTTCGGTGTAGTTGCAAGACTCCGACAACTTTCTTTGTTTGTTTACAACTACTGCTTTAATTATGCCTTAAGTGCTTGATGAATTTGATAAATATTCAATTAGCGGTTGACTGGATCTTCGGAAGGCTGAGTTGGAACGATAAAAGTTTTTTCATTATTCAAATTTATACTTAATAATATTATAAAAATAAGTAGTAAACTTCAGTGAAATATGATGTTAAAGAGCCCAAATACATATAGAATGCCCTTTCATTTTATTAAACAATCAAAATTAAATAGAAAAAAAATCTTTTTATTTTTCTCCAATATCAAAAGAATTAACTTTAATATTGCTCTGAAATTCTAAACAATGAAACCTGAAATATTATTTAATTTAAATAACCAATTACACATTTATTAAAAGAAAACATTAGATAAAAGTAACGAATACCGTCTGAATAAAAAATAAAACTGAAAAACATGCGAAAAGGAGTTCTCCCCAAATATGTAAAACGAAAAAAAAATTACAAAAGTATTTGCGTCATTGTGTTTTTTATACGAATTTCGTTTCGTATGGTGAATCACTGGGTGAATCAAAGTAGTATCCTTTGTGTAAAAAAAATAATAAAGAGCGCGATAAAAATTCTAACACTGTGTACGAGTGGGTGCCTCGTCGGAAACAGGGTAGTGAAATAGATTTTAATTTTAGATTCAGTTCATATGACTGTCAAAGTTTAAACAGCGATAAAAGAGACAGTTTTAATTTTTTGTTTTTAAAGTTTCTTGTTGTCGTTGTGTGAATTGATTTAAGTGTAAAAATTTTATTTATTGGGAAAAGGGAGCAAACTGGCAGCTCATTTATATTTTATACATTTTGACATATTATTTTAACAATGGTATTTTTCAAGTCATAGCAAACATAGTAAAGCTTATCTTTTTGGCTACATTGAATCAAACTCCACAGTTGATTTTTCAAAAAGTGAATGACTGCCATTGCTTCCAGGAACTAAGAGATACAAGGAGGCGAAGAAGGTAAATAAAATAACTAATTTTAGATCGGCTTAACAAATATACCGTAAGCAAATATCACTGTTCATAATCATCTTAAACAATTGTTTACAATACACGGTTATTTTAAGTATTCATAACTGGCAGAAAAAAAACAATGAGAAATACCAAGAGCCCTATAATTTATTAGCTGTTTCAAAATAGGATCCTAGCTATGTAATAAAATTCCATGTTTTATAGATAAAAGTTAATCTATGCAGATTAAACCTTCACTTCAGATTAAAATATAGAAAACAAAGCTTTATTATCAAAAAAGCCGGCATGTAAACTCGGCTTACACAAAGAACCCCCAGACAGGATGTATTAAAATTTCCAGAGTTTAACTTTGGGGTGCGCGGGACGATGCGTTTTGGTATTCACATATACCTACCTACCTATATGTACAGGGTTACATGCTTTTCACTATAGGCGTATTTGATGAAACGATTTTTGACCTAATATATATGAAAATACGATTCACGATCACATGTAAAGTCTCACCACCGTTAATCGTTAGGAAGTTGTTGAAATATTAATGGGCGCGTTATGCTCAATTTCCTGGCTTTCAACGAGTAGATATCGGTAGCTACGACTTAAAATGTTAATGAATAGGCTTGAGTTTTAATTACAGATAATTAATAGTTTAAATAATGTATGTTCTCGTCAGGACAATTAAGTTTGTTTGTGTTCGGAAATACATCATAAAGAAGATAGTGTTGATTTGTTAAAAATATTCGTATTGTCATTGATATAGTACTTGAAATGACAATATTGATATTTGGTCATATCATATTATATTCACAATCTTGGTAATAAATTGGTAACGTATTCCGCAAAATGTGGTATAACTCAAGGATTTAGCCACTAAGATCTCCCGCGTTTGAGACTTAAATATCAAGCCAACTACGACCCCTTTATAGGAACAAGATTAATAGCAAGTACTAGTACATAAATATAACCAACCAACTTGACTTACATTTGCATTTTAATATTTAACGGCATAACAGTTGTTTACGTAATTAGAGCGGTGCGCTTAAAAAATTCACTAGTTGAAACAATACAATTTTTAAAAATTGTTCCACGGTACAATTTTGTTATTTAAACGTGTTAGTCGGTCAGCCGGGCCCGGTGGAGTGGCAGCAAGCCGAACAAAAGTGCCATAAGCGGAGATCGGACTTTTGAAAAATTACATTTATTAAATTTTGAACGTTATTCAACACGGCATCCGTTGATTATTCCAATTTTCGCATCGTCCGCTCACGTTAATTGTTTTCCCAGTTCCATCCAATTCGCTCTTCAGTTAGCTTCACAATTTCAAAGTGTCATTTGATTCGTGATGGATTTCGGAAGTTTTTTGCCAATTTCACGCTTCACGGCGATCCCCCGATGGATTCTGTTGTTTCAACATATATCTGAACCGTTCACGAAAACAACGGAGATACGTCCTTGATATTTAGCCGCCACTCGATATTCTCCCGCTGAAAATGCCAGATGAAACGCGTTAAAATACACGCCTGTTTTATACTTCTCGTTCATGTTTGTTTAAGAACTGAACACATTTAAATACTATGCGATCAATTGTAATAGTTCTATTTTGAGATATAATACTGTAAACGTCAATAGATTAGTTGAAATGGAGACATTTTTTGATCGTGTGTTATTTTTTTTAGTTAATTTATATTGTTGAGAACAAGTTCCTAAAGTTTTTTATGCACATTATAATAACAGTGTTTTTTTTTACGTTCGCAACCAAGTGACCCCACTGCACCTAATAAGTAAGTGGAGTGAGGTCTAACCCAATGTCGACTGAAAAGAGATGATTACCCCTCGACAGTCGACACAATTATGCCGGCCTGTTGGAACCGGATATACACAGGCTGATTCGGGAACGCGACACACTTACGTGGGCCACTATGCTGTGTTTTAATGTCTTTATGCCGGTAGTCGCTATCCCGCCGATAAAAAATATATCCACCGGCAAATTTATTTTTATTTTAGTGACCGATGTTAAGTCGAAACCAAATTTATTTTACATACTGCAGTGTACACGGTAACGTAGTTTACAAAATTTAAATCCGTATTTACATTTACACTTCAAGTCTTAAGCACTTAATTTTAAAACAACCTTAATTGGAGCAATAAACTGTGCCAGAAATATAAATATTCATAAAAATTTTACATTAACGTATAATGTTCAATATAAAATGTAACATAACGTGGCGAAACGTCTCAATTTATTAAACGTAAGCGTGACAAAAGCTGTAAACGTGAAATGTTCGCTTAAATCACTACGATTGCCACGCCTTCGGTCACCGAAATTGTGTTTCCATGTAAAATTGCTTCCAATTTTCCTTTATTTTGTTTATTTCACGAGGATACGACTGTATGAACAATTAAGATAAGATTTGACGAATATATTAAGGGTTAATTAAGTTATTAAAAATATTAATACTACGTAATATTTATAAGTCAGTTTTTTTTGTGTTTCTAGTAGTAATTATTTTATTCAATGGACTTAAAACACAAACACGAGCAGTCTATAAGAGGTTTTTTAATCAATATTTTTTTTAACAATGTTCATTAAAAGAAAAAAATTATAAAACATGAATTATATAAACTACATTCGAATTGATTTCCCATTTCATCTACAATAGAAACGTTTATAACGACTTCAGTTATATCGATACACCGGTTATAACGACTGTTTGCGAGGTTCCGCAATAAACGTACTCAATTATCGGATATAGGGTCCAGATTCGGCAGTCCCTTATTGTCGTAAAAAACAGTTTTTATTGTATTAGGGGAACAACATGACAGACTTTCCTTAAAATAAATCTAGATCGTTTAGTCATTGATAATACGAATTGCTACTCCAGGTTACGCGATCATTGTATCAAATTTCGTCAATGTGATTTACTCAGGTTGCCTTTGACGCGCCTCAATCTCACCTAGTAATGATCATGAAATCAATTCCATTTGCTTTGCATTTCAATTTCCATTGTTGGATTTACATAATATACCTAGATATTTCATTGTTCATGACATATACGCTTACATAACAAGATCAGCCCTGTCTATGTTTTTTTTTAATTCACGAAAATAAGGCAACCTTTTTAAAGTTACAGTGTTTTAAATCTTGGTTTTCCTTATCGTTGCATATGGAATAATACAGCTCCAATAGTATTGTTTTCGCAGTCAAATAGTTGTCGCGATTCCGATATGGAATATGTTTTGAATACTTTTGCTTTATTTTCTTTTTATAGGTATACATGTCACGTGGAACGCAACCATTATTCCTTAATTCTTTCATAAAGGTGATGAATCAAACTTCAACTTAATAGAGAAATCCTAACAAAAAAGCAAAAATAAATAATGAAATATTTGTCCAGGGCTCAAACTTGCGTGTCGCCCATTGAGTTATTAGTTCCTCTCTTTCTTTTACAAGTTACAAGAAACAAATCACCATTACTTAGTGAACATAAATCTACTATAACCAGCAATTTAAAATCAAATGCATATTAAACGTATTATTTAAGGTAAAATATGTACGGAACTCACAAAACCCGCAATGCGTTTGAATATGATTTCTGATTTTGGCAGCACACCGCGTATTAATGCAGGTTAGTTGCCGTTAGACTGTTCGAGAGTTTGTGTTAAGATATTGAGAAAGACTAAATGTAAAAATTTATAAGGTTATCAAAGTTATGACAAAGATTATTTATAAAATGGGAAAACATATAAATAAATACATAATTATACCCTTAAATAATCTCCTATTTGCAGTCTCAAAGGAAAACCAAAGGACTGCAGAAGTTTTCAATATTAAAGCACATTGTTTTCCTTACAGACGTCTTGAACGATCAGCCCATCTTTAAAGTTAAGATAAACGAATTATTTGTCACCCTTTTGTTGTGAAGGATCTTATTAACAAAGGCTTAATCGTTTAAATGGAGCATTCTCATCGCAGTTAATCTATGTAAAAGGTACATTTAACTTTATGCATTAATCTGTCGTATTGTTATGTACTAAGATATAAATTCGCTAATTGTTTGTGTATATTATAATGGCTTCAGTTTACGACTTTGACCTCATTTGATTAGTAATTTTATCGGCATTTCATAATTTATTGGTATAGTAATTTATGGTTGTTCATGCTATTTTAATAGTTTGAGTTGTAAATTATCTTCGTATAGGTTATGTTAGAATTTTAATAGCTTTGTATCTTCAATCTGTTTATTTAGGAACCTTGGTCGGGTACGAACTTCAGAGCAACTGGCATAAATTGTTTGCCTAGTAGGTATAACAATAAGTATTAAGGAAATGGTAAAATATATCGTTAATATTTAAGGTTTTATTTTGCCAAATCTTCCAAGACTAGTTTAGTCAATTTGCCTAAAATTTGAAAGTTCAAAAGTTATGTAGAATTCTGTTTTTTATGTTTCTCTAAACCTATTAATGCTTTAGTTAAGACTATGTATAAGTATTTAGTTTGAACGGCGTATTGTTTCATAACATCAATCATAATTATTATTAGATTAACTATAAGTAAATTGAAAGGGTATATTAATAAACATTTAAAAGCTTTGTTTGTTTGACCCTTAAAACAATTGGCGTAGGAAATAAAATGCTAAAACTGTGATTAGTTTATTAGCTAAGAGAGGAAGAGAAAGAAATCCATAGATAAAAAAGGGATATACGCAATGCCATAGCACATATATTTGGCCTTGTTCCGTACTATGCTTGAAATAGCGTTACTGGGTAAAGTGACCTCTCCACTTACTCTGTATCGCCCGAGGCGTGATTTAGATGGCTTAGGCATGCCCAAAAGCTAGACAACCCTCTTGACCTAACTAGACCTGAGACCTTAATTCTATAATAAAACTACTGGGACGAAATTTGTCTGAATTTTTACAGTACTTATTAACATAATTTTTTATCTATCGCCGTTGGAAATATCTAGTTAATTAAATGATTTCAGTAACATTAAACAATATAGTTGTATATTAGTATAGTAATAGTGTGGTAAATATTTTGGCCGAAAATCTCGTCTTTAATTTTCTTTTTTTTTTTCATTTTGTCGTTTAGTAAGTTGGTGTGTGTAGGTGTATTTCTGACTGAAAGTTTGATGTTACCGCTTCGATAAATTCTCTTCGGGAGGTAGTAGTAACCTCAGGGCATGTTAAATTAAAAATACTGTTTATTAATAATTATTTTGTTCCTTGCAATTTTTATTTTATACATCCATGATTAGAATAACTTAAGGTGGGTAAAGTGTAGTTTTCAAGATGACATGTATATCGTTTCATTTATAAACGCAATGTCAAAATTACACTGCATAAATATATACGTTATATAAAAAAAAAAATCCTATGTAAAGTAAAATACGATCGTCGGAATGTAACGAAGCTTTTAATTAAAGCAAGTGATTTTTATGAAAGGAAAATCCAGCTCACATAAAAAATGTAACGTTCATAGTAATTGGATTCTAATTATGTAATTTTTAGTCATTTGTAGCGTAAAAATAATTTACGCGTAATATTTCTTGAGGAATTTTTATTTCATTAAGTTTATCGTTGTTTTTTTAATATTGTTAATTAAACGTGGACCTCCATAATTGTACTGGTCTTCATTATTTTAATTGTGTCATTATCTAGGGAGAAAATTAAAATATAAAAGCGATAAAATCCGAAAAATAGTTTAATTTTAATGTCTAACATTCGCATAAACATAAGAAATCCTTTGTATCATTTGTTTAAATTTAATTTAAGAAAATGATAACATTTACATATATTTGTTATTAGATAGGAAATCGAACATTAAATACAGGATTTATTGTCATTAAATGTCTTTCTGTTATATAGAGGATAACAAAAACATATACATATTATGCCAGAGCAACTGTTTTGAATATTAAATATTTCCCCAGCATAGTTTCAATATGTTATGCTAACTATAAGCATTTTTCACATATATTAGTTCAAGAAACGCTGGCCCATAATAAATGCCAGGTCTCTAACAATTCTAAGACTCTAATATTTTCAGTTTGCCATTGACAATGTTGATAAAATAAAAATAATATACAAGTTAGGTACACTATGTTTTTGCACGGTAGCGTCCATTCACCTTTACAGCTCGCTAAAGGCTAAAATCATTTGCATATTGCGGTCCCTACCAGACACCGCTGGCAGACTCATAATCATTAGTTGCCAAGCGAAATTAGCCCCTAAGGTGCCCTAGTCGATAACAACCGCCACTCTATTATCCCCCATGCTAATTCTGAACCTTTGATGTGGTTTATAGTATCAGCTCGCTTTGGACCAGAATTAAATACAATAAAATGAGATGATGTTATGTTTCTGCATTGCAAAATGCATCTAATTCAATTTTACAATTAGGGGTTATTATGAAAAAGAGAACTAAAGCTTCCTTTGCGAAGTTATAGTGTATTTCTTACCTAATGAGAGTTATGGATTCAGTACTCGAGCAGCTAATAATCCATCAGCATTAGAAAGACTGCAACATGCTACTTTTCTTTATAAAACCATGAAGTATTTAAATTTGCTTAATATATTTAAACAGCATGTGTGACTGAAAACTTGTTTTATTGCATCGTAAAGAAAACTTTTAGCACGTGGAGTCGGTTGTGAAGTAGTCATAAATATTGTTAGTCTAAATACGCTTTAAAAAGCGGGTAACAGAATACATCTTATTACTTCGCTATTAAGGTATCAAATGGACTCAATTATTTTATATTTCAATTACTAAAGTTGAATGTAATTAAGACTTTATTTTGTATAAAATTGTATTTGCTAGTTTTCAATTCATTATAATGTTAGCGGAACTAAATATTTGAGTCAAACTTTCAATTTTGACTTTATTTGAGTCAAAACATTGGAAATCAAATGGGTGTTGGCTTTCTTAATATATTTTATTCGTATTTTTTACAACATACACTAAATAAATTTTTAAGTTCTTTTTTTGTAATGGTAATACCTATTGAAGTGAACATAGGTGAAAAAGTGCTCGAACTCGAAGCCAGTATAAATTTAAGAAGTTTTTAACTTTAAAATGCACCATTTGCTCGGCACTCTCGTCGACTTTTTAATCTGTTGATCAAACAGACGGCCGGTTGACGACAAATTTATTCTTGTACACAACGATCTTAATCGCGACGTTTGCTTATAGCGACCTCTTTTAAGTTTGTTAATATTTATACCGTTTCTACGGAAATGGTTAAAATTATTCAAAATACTCTGCGTATAAATTCTTAGCATACTAAGGTGAAAAGAGTATGAAATCTTTTAGGAGTCAAGATATCTTCACCTGCTCTCGGTAAGTATGAAATTCTTATGCTGTATGGTCATTGGTCAACCATCTAGATACAACGGCCGTCCAACTAGCAATTAAAAATTGCTATGAATTATTTAAAAAAAAGGATTTGACATGTTTTTTTTATTAGTGTCAGGTATAATTTATGTTTCTTCGTCAACAATTAGTTTTCTAGAAAGTGTTTATTCAGTGTTGTTTGACAGTATTCCTATGTAGATTTGGTTTAGATGGAAAGATATAAATAAACTTGAAAAAATTACTCCGATGCCTCCGTTTAATCGCCGAATTCTAGTTTGGAAGAAATATTGAGAGTCATATTCTAAGCTGTTTAAAGATTTTATATCAAAATTTTATCGTTTATATAAACATGGCATATATTTTACTACAAAAAATATGACTTTATATATGTATTGAAGCTTTAAAGTCTTGTTAAATTTGATTACTTACCATAAACTTAAAAAAGGAATGATACTTTTAACACGCATAATGATAAAATAATATTGTTATTGTACACTATCAAGGCAAATCTCAAACGTTATAGATATAAAAAAGTAAAAATTTGCTTTATACGCTCGCAATCCTAATTTGTCCAGATGTTATTAAATTTTACGCAAAAAAACGTCTAAATAAACTGAAAATAAGCACAAATATTGCGTGTAACATTAACGTATAACAACGTGTATTAGTGACCACAAAACTGCAAGTCGTAAGCGTAATATCTGCACTTAAGCACAGAGCACTCAAAAAAATAAAACGGTGAACAAAATTCGTTTTTATTTGTTATAGGTACACGCGATATAACATTATTTTAGTGTTTTGCAACCGTTGCCAGAGCTGCCTTCGGACGAAATCTGCATCCATTATTATTGGCCATGCTAATTTGACTGAATTTGCTTAATGTCCCGCAATTTGCACGCCGGCTCATTGGCTTATTATAAAACAGGCGGTGGACCAGTAGTCAAATTTAATGTATTTGTGTGCGTTACGGGACAACTTTATAATAATAGTAACATTGATTACAGAATATGATAAAACAGTTTGTATTTTTACTATTTTGTAACGCTATTGTTGAAATAAAACTATGTTTCGGATTTTATCGCGTTTTTTATACTATTATTTTGTCACGACTTTTCTTTGCAACCTTCTTGGTCTCGGGGGCCATGGTATTTAGATTGTTCTATTTTAAAGTAAAGCAAATGAGTTCATGCAAACATTGTCTCAAGATATTAAACGCATTGGTGCAACTGTGCCTAATTGTTTGAGACATGTTTTAAAAAGCTTTAACATTTTTTTTTTATTTCTGTAGACATATCGAAACCACGTGTTTATGTCAGTTGCGTGTTGCTGTTATTGAATACGACTTAAGTCCATTGTTATTTTTTTTCTTGAGAGCATATGTTGTGGTTTCGAACGTATTTTAAATAACAAAGTCTTGGCGGAATGCCAATGGAAGAATATAGAAACACCTGACAGGGCGCGAATGAAAGAAAGATTCACAAACAAATTATAATGCGGCATTTTTGTTTGTTTTCAAACGTTTTGTGAAGAACCCTGATAAATTAGCAACTCGTTAAATTTAACGGTGGTATGTAAATTTAAAGGTGTGTAGAATAAATAATAACTTGGTGGGTTTTTATACTTGCACGTTCAGCTGTGAAAATGTTATCGCTATGCAACGGGCAGATTATGAATGTAAATTAAAAGAAGTATTATCATGCGTATCTTTTATGTATTTTAGAAATATAACAGGGATTTTATATTTTGTTTATCAACTTTTTATATTATTAAAACAATAACAAAAGGACGTTGGAAGTGTGAGACTATAAAATCTAAGGTCCTAGATACGAACTCCAGATATTATAATCGAAGTCGTGAATATTGTATTTGTACTACACGCATGCGCAGCTCGGGTATGTGATTTAGGCCCAGTGGGGCCATCTACCCATCCTTATCACATAGTACCTATTGGGCAAGAAATAAGTCTAGCGAAACGTAGTTACATGACTCAAACATTTGGTTTATATGCATATTTAAGCATTTGAAATTTTAATGTTTTAAAAACTCTTACATGTTTATAATATTTTTACTGTCTAAAAACCTAGTATGTGGTCTACCTAGTGTGTATCTGAACTTATATTGTCATTTATGTATGTTTTGTAAATGATATTATATAAATACAAATAGAACATTTTGAACATAAATAAACGCTCGTGAATGCTCGTTTTGCGGATTAATATGGAAATAAAACAACATTACAGCAGCATATTGGAAAAATACAGTTCGGCTTTTCGCGTGTCAGTTAAATTTGGACTTCTTAGAGGTCCATACGTGAAATGAAATAAAACAACTGCTGCCAGTTCCTATTGACATTGACTTGGCATTCTTGGCAACTTTAACTAATAACATTTGAAAGGGGTCGGACAAGTTGACACGAGACGGATGTGTTATATTTTACATGAACCTGGAAACGCCAGGATTGGAATTTTGAGGATAGATAACGTTTAATATGCATGTGTTTTCCTGGAGAATTCCTGAGAATTGGAGTATCAGCAGGCTAAACAGCTACTTTTTTTGTTGATATTAATTGCATTTTGTTTACTCTCTTTCTGGATTTTTAAAGCAGTTGTCAGTAAAAGTATGCTATAAATATTCATCATATACCTATTAATTAAAAATATATAATTACATCCTAATTTTATTTTAATTAAAGGCATAATCTATCAACACCCTTATGGCAACGAACTTCTTTGATTTAAGCTGAACTTTAACTCGTTAAAAAATAAAATTATGAGATGATGCCACACAGCGTTTTACAAAGGACTAAATCCCTTAAAATCCTCATGCGGTTTTACCAAAGCCTTGTAGCTCGCCAGTTTTGTTCGTATATGTTCGTATAATCCTTGGATTAAATGAAATCACAAAAATATTTCAAATACGTTGTATTTTCAATAATCCTTGTGTTTTATGCAAACACGTTTCATTTTTGAAATATATTTTCAATAGTATAGTGTCAATAACTTGCGGAGTTTGGATACTTCTATAGTCTTGATACTTAGGTTATCATGTTTTCGTAATCGCCTTTCCTTTACGCCTTTTCCATGAATGGTTAAGGTTGCCTTAGTACTGCAACTATTTCGTTATGAATACGAAAAATGATGAATATTTAGTCTATTTCAGAATTTTTCGTTCTATTCGCAGAAACAAGACGTTTTCCTTAATAATTTATGTATTACCGACGACATTCCAATAGCATATTTTAATATCATTTACTAGCAATATTGAAAAAGTTTTATATTAAAAAACGAAATGAGCTCCTTTGAAAGTCAAATAATTCGATAACTACTTTTTAGTTCGATATTCAATAATTTTAGTGATTTATTTTAAATTAAAATATGATTTCGCGTTAGATGGATTATTTTAGTTGCATGCAAATTGAAATTTTAGAATTTGTTTTCAATTTATAATAGACTAAAATATATTGCATTTCTTCTTTAAACTAAAGTAATATAAACTAGTTAATATATATAAGAAGTATAGATATCTTTTTAAATTATTAGGTATGTAACATAACATTCAGAAACGAATGAAATATAAATAAAAAGTAAGGTAGGGGTACCGATGATAGCCCGGAGCCCAACAAGGCCCGCTATTCGTATTTTCGCTATTTTTTGTATTGTAATGCAAAAATATGCCACGATTCTATGTTAATTCTTTTATTATTATATTTTATAATATGTTGTAAAATGTTTCAAAGTTTTTTTTTTAATTGTTTATGTAACGTATTTACTTATAAAGGTTTTTAATTTAGGCGTATCTTCAGGCTTCCTTGTCTTATATATATAAGCCAAGAGCTATATAAACAAAAAGTAAATCCAATTTACGCATCAAAGTTTCGTAAAGTAAACTTGTATGGCTCCTTTCCAACATGGCTTCCTAGAGCCCTCCCTCGGTTAGACACGAAGCATTGTTTAGTACGGTACTTAAAAACTAATCCAGCCTAGTGCTATTAAAACAAAGTACGCCACAGGCCCTGACAGACGCTGATTGGTTGTCGAGGGTCCCTCACAGACATTGTTCTACAAGAGCATCCCCCCACTTTGAGTCTACGCTTATGTTTACCCTTTTATGTTAAAACATCTCTTAGTTTTAATCAAACAATACTCTATGTTATGTACTATCCTATTTTAAGCTGTGGTATTGCATGAGTTTTGACTCTCAAGGCGATTGAGATATTTCGTTGTTAATGATGAATTTATCTTGGAATCGGTTAATCTATAATACATGTAATATATTGCGTTTATTACAGATATTTTATTAGCTATTTAATTGAAAACTTAAATATTTAAAATCTAGAGTCGACGCATGAATTCGTCCAACACTTAAATATCTGAATAGAAATATCATCTGCACATTGTTGAAATCATCGTTATTCATGTTTTTTCTTAATTATCGTTCGTAAAGTCTACATTATGCAGCACATGTTCTATTTATATAAAAAAACAAAAGGCGACCGTACATATTGTTTAGTTTAGCCCGCGGATTGGCTGCAAATGGAAGAATAGACGCATTCAACCCCTTCGCTGGTGTATCAGGTTGCGGTTATGGAGCCAGGAGTATCAATTAACCAAAATGGCCGCCCGTATAAAAATATTGGGTAAATTATAAGTTGGAAATTTTTAGCTTTAATTTATTAGGGTATTATAAAATTTTAATTGTTATATTATGTTAATAAAAATATATAATTGACAGTAAACATAAATGACTGTCTTGGTTTGTATTTGTTGCAGGGTACGACGTCCGCTCTGAAGTCTCGAGTTCGAATTCTAGATCAGACAAAGTGACATAGAATTTGTATTATTTATTGTTTGCCCTGGAATTTTTGCCCAAATAAGTAAGTTAAAAAATAATAATGAAGTGCTAAGATTCGGCGACAGGCTCGCCCCCTACCGTATCATGGGACGGAATACACAAGGTGAAAAGTGAATGCACTAGTTGCGCCTCTGCCTACCTTGTGGGGATTTAAATGACTAGAGTGTGTGTGTGTATTGAACATAAGTAATTTAATTTGCCCTGTATTAATGAATGACTTGTAGTGTAGATTGAATATTTTACTTTGTACCGTATGGTACTCTTGAAAAATTTTGTAGGGTACGCCATAGTTCTTGTAGAACAGAGCTGTTAATCTTAATGCCATGAAGTTTATTCACGTTGCAACTATTGTTTTCCAAAACTTAAGGGTTTTGAAAGGTTACAGGGTAGGTAGAGATCAATTTCTGGCCTGTGTTAAAGCATAAATTTAATACTCCGTAAAGTTTGATGTAAAATGTAACTACCAATCGAGTCAGTCAGTCGAAAACGTGATTATATATCTTACAGAGACGCTATCAACACATTTGATATAAATATTGATAAACGACAACAAAGTGCTGTAAACAATAGTTTTATTGCTTCCCGTTTTGGTTCATTTAACTCGCACGTGACTGACTTCGTTGGGTTCGGAATGTTTGTTATGATTTTATTTATTGGTTTTCAACTTTCGTATCTGTTTGATCATAGTTGGGGTGACTTTTTATAAATGGATACTTTTAAATACGACCTCAATGTTGATCGTGGACAAATATTGAGGGGATGAGGAAAAATAAATAGTGTACACAGATTCTGATTTTTTAGTTTTACGAATATTTTGCTCTGTTTCTCGGAGTGTGATGTCATACAGGTATGAAATATATATTATAATGGTTAGAAAATTATATAGTGAAGCTGCTGCATCTAATGGTAAGTAGAATGGGGTCTAATAGAATGTCGACTGACGAGGGATGATTACCCCTCGATAGTCGACATAATTATGCCGGCCTATTGGAACCGGATTTACACAGGCTGATCCCGGAACGCGACACACTTACGCGGGCCACTATGGCGGGTTTCAACACTTTATATGGTGGTCGATATCCGGGCGGATATAAAATACAATATGCTGTCACTAGCAATTACAGAATTACAGATTACAGAAGCATTGGTCCACTCATATAATTTTGCATCGGAATACTATTGTATTCTTCTGTAGTTACATTTACCGAATGTAATTTATTATGTAAATAATGAAACACTAAAAAACAGTGCCCTTTTAACATAAATTATAACAATTATAATAATACTTAACACAAATTAATAAAATTAGTTTTCATCTTTTATCGCGGTTTCGTATAGGTATTTTAATTTTCATTGCAACGGAACGGCCTATATAAAGGCTTTAAAGTCTTCAGCACATCGGGAGAAAATTAAAATATAAAAAACCGCGATAAAAAAACTAAAACTAGTTTTATTTAAATGTCTAACATTCGCGTAAACATAAGAATTCAATACAAGGCAATGAATAAGCGTCTAAGGGAATAATAGTCTACAAGCAAATTAACAACGTTCTTGTACTGCCTTCTCCCAATATTCAGGATGCTATTTATTTAAATGGTGTACAAACCGACAGTGTAACTCGAGTTGCGGTAGACTAATGGATAATCCAACTTCTCCCGTGCCAAGATGCGGCTTTAAGTCCATACAGCATGTACCTAACGTTCCTCTCCTGCAGTAGAGATGTTGAATATTTACCGACTTCAAAACAGGGGAGGTTATGTGTATTAATATGTGTTGTTCTTCCGTCTTCACTAAATTGATGATTGTCGCAATTATCATCAGCATTAAATCATCAGCTATTGTACTACCACTGTAATACTCATATAAATATTGTTGATTATAATTTAACGCATCGACTGCCGCTCTAAAATTATTAATATCCAACATGACTACTAGATGGCGCTGGAAATAAACTTTACTGTCAATAAAGTATCCTCTAAAGTTCATCTACCCGGTTTGTTAAAGTAGATTATTTGTGACCATTTAATTTCTCTATGAATACACCCAAA
The DNA here is from genome assembly GCF_014839805.1 of Manduca sexta. Taxonomy (NCBI): domain Eukaryota; kingdom Metazoa; phylum Arthropoda; class Insecta; order Lepidoptera; family Sphingidae; genus Manduca; species Manduca sexta. The sequence goes on from NC_051125.1 coordinate 5,631,998, forward strand.
TACCTTCGAAATACGTTTACGTACACCGCAATACAGCTAAAATTATAACTGGCTCTTCGAATATTTTGTTTATTTAGTTTGCGGTCAGTTTACAACTCTAGGCTGTTTGCTGTGCCGTGTGCCGTGAATAAATAAGTGGTAGGCCCTTGTTAAACATTAAAATTGGGTGAGTTAGATAGGGATGAGATATTTGAGCAAATTGCGATTAGAATATTGTTTGTTCATTAGCTTTTAAGAGTTGTATTATTGAGTCTGCGGATTTTTGTATTTATATAATTTTATTTATTATATCATGAAATATTTGAATTGAATATTGACATATTGTATTTATGACGTTGATGGCAGGTTGAATTCAATTTATATATGCAAATGCAGCGACCGTACGTAACAGTTAACTGCGTCGCAATACTACAAAATTGGCTTAGGATTTTTATATTCTAAATACAGATTCGAAACGTTAAATTTTATTCACGTAAAATTCAAGTATTTTTCGCAAATTGTCGAAAAACGTAGGCTCTCCAAAATTGAACTCCATCGTACGTAAAAAAAACTAGAATTTTGCCAAGCCAGTAACCACACGTTGCTGAATTTTGACGGTGATCCTCCCTTATTTACATATGCGGATGTGTGGTTTTGTTTCTATTTGCGCTAGTAGGGTGTGTACTCGTAATTACGGCATTGGGACAAGTCCCGAGGCGAAGCGACCGCATTCCCAGAATTAAATTATTTCGATAATGTCTAGAAGGGATTTCGGCTATCTAATAAGCTAACTGAATTTGTCTTATTGCCAGATCTATCATGTAATAATTACTAAAATTAAATTTAGATTCTATAGACGATGATAACTTAAACACGTTAAACCATTTAAATTATTAAATATAAAAAATTAATAATTAGAAAAAAAATATTTAGAATGTATTACAGCGGATTACAAAATAATGCATGACCTCTATTTTTACCCTTTGACTGATCAAACAACAATCATGTAAACGATAAAATTATAAACAAAGAAAATAAATTGAATATAATTTTTCTATTTCTATTATTATTATTAAAAATGGTAAAAAACCTATACAACTACTTAAAACTATTATATAAATAATAATTTCTTAACAAAGCTCCAAAGCTTTGAAACATGTTTAGATTCAGATTTATGAAAACGTCCCTTCTATCTACCACATGCCTTATCCAGTTATCTTAGGTCGCTGCTTACTACTGTCTTCCCTAAATGAACTAGGCCCGTGTTCATGGTAATTCTGGGTCTTACCTGAATGCCGATGTGGCACTAAAGGGAATAGATGTTATAAATATTGTACAGGTATGCGTACAATCCCGGAACTTGTGCGTGGTAATTAATTCTGTGCCTCATTTATCTTGAGAAAAATATTAATAAGCATTATAGAATAGTTTTCTATAACAAATTAGAGTACAATAGGTTTCGAAAGGAGATACTTATTTTTTTATTTTTACAGAACGTATTTATACTCTTATTAAATAAAAAAAAACATTAAGTCACTATAATTTTATGATAAGGAATGTTTTTTTATAATCAACTGTAACCTTGTTTACGAAATTAGTAAACACACTCTGGTATGATAATAACTTAAAGTAATTTGCTTTTAAAAATAAGACGAATCTAATCTTTAAATTAAAAAGTTCGTAACAGCAATTACAAGAAGATGCAAAGAAAACATTTTACAAAATTAATTTAAAATAAAGTGAAAGCCTTTCCACAGAGTACCTAAATCCCTAATCGCATTTCTGTCAGAATCCCTGTAAATAGAATTTCATCCTCTTGTTTCTTTTTAACGAATGTTGCCCGATTTATTAAAGCTTTTACTCGCTTTGAGTCTACTTAAAAATCAATCCGGTCTCCACTCGTTTCAATCAATCAAAGTCCGTTTGAAAATTCAATCGCAGTAAGAGATGCCTGGAGAAGGATTACGTGACTACATTATGGGACTATCACTGACATATCTAGAGAAAAACATTCCCTATGAACATTTATTTTTATCGTTCAAATATATCACTAGTCCAATATCATTTTATAATCCGTATGAAATAAAAATATCTAATAAAAAAGCATTTCCTACGCGTTGTAATAGTGGAAAGATTAAAATCAATATTTTTCGAGTATAATTGCCAAGACAAAAGAATTATGTGCGCGCTAAACTCAAGGAGGCACATTTCCAATGCTGTCCTATAAGTATGTTTTTGTACGACATTTCAGTGAGTACATCACATCGATATTATCATTTGGTTACGGTTATTTTCAAATTGTACTATTATTGTTGTATTATGTAAGTATATATTTTAAATTGGCAAATTCTAAAACCTTAAATATATTCTTAGCTTGTATGATATATGTATGATATCTAAATATAGTGGAGTTTACATTGAAAATTCATAATATTGTTACAAATGATAAACATTCATATTTTTTCCTGATTTTGTAGTTCTATTCTAGGTTTGAGTTTCGTAGTCCCCTTCTCCGCCGATGTGGAAATACCAATTGTAGAAGAATAAGCGATAACAGTAACAATATACTTAATTAACAATTTTCATCATAATTGCATTATTACATTAATATGTTGCAGGTCTACCTACAATTAATCAACATATTTTAAGACGACGCAGAATACTTTATATTTTACCATCTAACTTGTCTCTTGGTATGTCTTGAAGTATTAAAATAAATTTCTTGCAACCAACGATCTTAAACATTTACGATTACCTAATACGAGTTGGATTAGCCTTTCGTAATCACTAAAATTTAAATTAATAAAAAAATCGTTGCATAACGACAATGGAAACGCGTCAGCCGATTCATATCACCTTCTCACTCGAAAGCCCGCGCACTTCGAGTCGAGCGTGTAGTGCACATGATAGTCATCTTACCGATAGCGCAGTTAATAATGTTACGCGATAAATAATGCAGGTGGAATACCACTCAACTCCGGTTCTGCTTGTTTAGATCGCCCCTTTATACAGTTAGATTTGATAGCCATTTTAAACTAATAGAAATTATATCGATGTTTTCGTTCTTTGTCTTGAATGGCATAATTAAAATTAGTTATGGTTTCGCATTGTTTATTATTTTTAACATTTTCTTCTATTTTATGTTTGGGTTTATTAATAATTTAAGTTTGCTTAATAAAATAATATTGTGTTTGTAAGATGTTAGTAAATTATTATAATAAAAGTTATGGCTGCTATTAAAATGGTGATTAAAACAATTGCACTGTCATGAAATTGTTTTACGATTGTTGCTTATATAAATAAATTAATTAAGGCATGTCTGGCTATACCATTGATAAACGTATTCCAATAATGAATTAGGGTCAAATGTCTTATTAGCATCATTAGCATTTATAATAAGATGCAAACCGATTTGATGTTAATGACCAATTCTAGATTATCATCTAATTAAAGAGGCGACTATGCGTATTGTTGTTTTATTACTATTTTATTTGCCGTCATCTCATTTACAAAATCAGTTGCAAATAGTCAACCCACTAGCTGGGACTATTAATCATCATAAACTTTAGATATTTTTTTGAAAATGTACTAAATATAATTGCTATTCCGCATAGTTTCATTAGACAGTAGATTAGAATAAAGATAGCAAATTGTCTTAATAAGTCGATGTTGGGCTTCCTTGCTTACTTGATTTCAGATTTTCTCGTTTATTTTGCAATGCAGTATCTAAGACGTCAACTGCTCTCTGCGATATACAATTTCTATAGCTTTAGTCTTATCTGACCCGTCCGAGATAAAACCGAGCAATGCCTGTAGCAAAAAGCGAGACATTCCAATACTCGGAACTAGGTCGATCTAACTTTAGCTTTTAACGAAACACGCGACATTTGTTTGAAATCGATCGCTAATATTTTTATCGAATTCGAATTATTTATTGTTGGCACATTTACGTGAATTTTTAAACGCGCTCGTTTCGCGTGAGCACTCTCCTCTCGCGGCCGCTCCAAAACTCCAGACGAAGTAGTAAATTGTATATATCGGCCACCGTATTTAAAAATGTATAATTTAATATTTGTCGAGTGCAAGGCGTAATTTTTCTCGAACGTTCCGAACCCATTATAGGTGATTCACGTTTATGCATCATAATAAAAATGCTATAAAATCGCCTTTATTGGCCATCCTCCACGCACGAGCGATGCCACTAAATTAAATTACTCAGTGTTTATTAAATTTTAGTTGGCTCCAAGAGACATATTTTAAAACTGTTACAATCGTAAATGAAATTCATCTGCGCCAAATGATCCAGTTATTACAGTTCTTTATTGCACAAGTGGTAATTGCGCTGCTTTTGTGCTAAAGTGAAACAATACGGCATTTAATTTAAATTTTAGCTAGGTATTTGATTCAATTATAGACGAAAAGTGTATAGAAACACCTGTTTGTGTTCTAAACATTTAATCACAATCACAATTACAATTATAATAATAACAAAGGATTGGTGGCGTTCGCGCGTCCGTGAGCTCGAGAGCGGTTATTGTTGTCGGCTAACTTCGCGAAACCCGGTCGACAGACGCCTCGCGCGATTCGACGCGCACACCGCACGTCGGAGTGGCTTCGGCCAATCAGTGAGGCTAGCGACGCGGCGGATTGCGTATAATAACAAACGCTCCCAGCTCAGCGCGCGCTATTTTGAAATTACTGCCGCCAAAACTCGCGCGTTACACCCTCCCCCTCTAATCCGAACCATGTGACCTCACGTTCGGGTTAGCAACTTTACGCGGTCTACCTCGTTTGCGTTTCTCCTGTATCGGTGCCCGGATTTGACCAACGAAAGGGGTAAGTTGGGAAACGTGGTACTTACCTATCACGTCTCCATCACTCGTCCGCTCTAGCGTATACGTAGTGGGGCTTACAATATCTCGGATACGATATGGCCCGTCTCGCCAAGGGATAAATTTGGGAGTTTGCCCTCGGCTGGTGTCGTTGGCTCCCTGGGTTTTCCAAAGGACCAGGTCAGCCACCTCATAATCTGGTGGGGGTCGGCGACCCTCATCAGCATTTTTCTTTTGCACGGCCTGAGTTCTCTCGTGCTCGTCCCTGGCTTCTATAAGTGCTGTGGAAAGCCTTTTAAGGTAAGGAGTAATACTACATACAAAATTATCACCATCCAGTATGCGACGCATGTCTACAGCAGTGTCTGCGGGTGCTCGGAGTTCTCTGCCGAAGGTGAGGTACGCAGGGGAAAATCCCGTGCTCGCTGTCACTGCAGAGTTCATTGCAAACCTAATTGCTGGCAAGTGCTGATCCCACGCAGCATGGTCGCGGCCGACGAGAATAGCAAGTTGGGGCTTCAAATCCCGGTTTTCCTTTCAACCGGGTTGGCCTCAGGATGATATAATGGAGTTAGCGTTTGACTGATACCCATACAATGGCACGCCTGCTGCATGACTGCACTTATAAACTGCACACCATTGTCGCTTATTACGCGGCGCGGTACGCCGAACCTTAGAAATACTTCGCTTAATAGCGTCTGTGCACATTCTGGGCTGGTCGCACTCTTGAGCGCAAACAATTCCACCCACCTTGTGCTAACGTCTTCAACAATAAGTATCCACTTATTGTGGTCGGCAGTCTCAGGAAGGGGACCAAACAAGTCCACTGCAACGACCTCAAATCTCATCGCAGTGGCGGGGGTTTGCAGGAGGCCTGCTGGTTTCCGGTTGTCCACCTTGTACTTCTGGCACGCCGAACATTCTTTAATATAATTTGCCACATAAGATCTCATACCTGGCCAATAATAGCGCGATCCAATGCGCGCCAACGTGCGCTCGACGGCAGTCGGAGCGTCGTGGAAATCTTGCAGGATTTTCTGTCGCTCGGACTGTGGGACGACGAGGCAAGCATGCTCATCATCATCGCCTGCATCCGGTCTGTACCTGTATAAAATGCCGTCGGATAACACATATCCACGGTCGGCCCATGGTCTCCCCCTAAAGGGTTCGTCGGACTCCATGTCCTCAATTATCTTACAAACCTCTGGGTCTTTCAATTGGCTAGCTCGAATGTCGCTTGGGGATCTTGTTGGTAAATCGACGGTGGCTAAGCAAATCTCACTTTCCTCTGGACAGTTTGGTCGCGATAATGTGTCGGCGATTGCGTTCGCTCTGCCTGGCGTGTACTCAATACGCAGGTTGTATTCTTGCAATGTGAGTGCCCACCTGGCCAGACGACCGCTCGGCGATTTTAGGCTCATCAACCACCGAAGCGGTTGATGGTCAGATCGCACGATCACTTCACCTCCGTCAATATATCCACGAAATTTTGAAACAGCCCAAACAATGGCTAGGGCCTCGCGCTCAGTCGTATTGTAGTTCTTCTCGGCACTAGTTAGCAAACGACTGGCGTACTCAATTGGTCGCTCATCGGCGCCCTCCCCCAGCAGTAGCTGAGGGTCGCCCCAGCGCCAAATGCTAGCCTTCTTTAACAGGTCGGTTAACGGTCGAGCGACATCGGCATATGCCGGAATAAAACGCCGGAACCAACTGGAGGTTTGGAGAAAAGTCTTCAGCTGCTTGACGTTCTGCGGTGTTGTCATATCTCTAATGGCACTCACCTTGTCGGGATCCACATGGACGCCGCCTGGTACGATGACATGTCCTAAAAACTTCACGGAATCTCGTGCGAAGTGACTCTTCTCACGGTTCACCCTTAATCCGAATAGGCTCAACCTGTTGAAAACGGTTTCTAAGTCGCGCACGTGATTTTCAAATGATTCCGAGAGAATGATCAAATCATCTAGGTACGTCAAGACAGTAGTAACTTCTGGAAGATTAGACCTAAAACGATCTATCAGGCGTTGAAAGGTTGCGCCTGAGTTCCGCTGGGCCCATGGGCATCCGCTTAAAACGGAACGTTCCCAGGGGTGTCACAAACGCGGTTTTATCGCGGTCGTCGGAGTGAACACTGACCTGAAAGTAGCCGGCTCGAAGGTCAAGGGTGGTCATGTATTTCGTAGTCTTCGCCGCGTGAAGTACATCTTCTATCCGCGGGAGTGGATAGCGATCGGCTTCGGTAACGGCGTTAAGCCTCCGGTAGTCGATGCACAACCTGACACCACCATCCTTTTTGCCTACGAGTACGACGTTCGCCGCCCAGGGCGATTCGCACTCCTCAATGACATCGGCCTGGAGCAACTTCTCCAACTCCTCCTTCAGGGCCTCCTTCTTATTTGGAGACATCCTGTACAGGGGTGATGCAATGGGCTCCTGGTTATCACTTACCTTTATACGATGCACTGCGAATTCCGTAGGAGGACCACTGGGTGCAAATTGCTCAGCCTTACTAATTATAAATGCGTTAAGCATATATTTCTGCTCTGGGGTAAGCTGCGACCCCTCGTCATCTCTCAGAGAGATGTCGACAGTCGATACTGTCATAAGTTGCGACTCATTGGAAGACAAAGAATACTCACGTACAAAATCATACCGATCTTCCGGAGTGTCCGCGAAGTACCATATGTCTTGGGATATATCTATAGTCAACCCTGCGCTAATAATAAAATCGCGGCCCAACAAAGTCTTATTGTCGGCGCCGGGGAGCACTAAAAACTGGGTAGGTACTATTCTACTTTGTAACGTTACATCGATACATGCCGACAATACTTCGCGTGTTTGACTTGAACCATCAGCTAAACTAAACTTCCGCTCGGCTTTAGAAAACTGTATTCCGTGGCGGACAAGAATATTATACAATGACGGGCTGGCTATACGGTGCGTTGACCCGGTATCAATAATTGCGACTCCTACTTTACCTACGATGGTGATATTTACCATAGGTAAATCGGCGTTGACCGACGTCGCGCTATTAAATTCGACGTGTTTAGATAACGTAGGGGAGTTATCGTGTTTAGGACGACACGTTTCGCATTTCGAGCGCACTACCCCTAACTGACCGCACCCGTAGCACCGTATACTGGAGATCGCGGGATCAGGTTTAGGTGACACGTCATTGACGGGTTTATTCGCGACGGCACGGTTCGCGCTTTTTCGACATTCTTCTGTGGCATGACCGAACATTTTGCAAAAAGAACATCGCGGCCTTATGCGTTTAGGCTGTGGAATATTATCACTTCGAGTCACATGGTTCGAATCAGCGGAAGGTAATGAGGGTTTACTTACGGTTTGCGGATGCTTACGGTCGTCGTATTCCGCACGCGCTTCCTCCGCGTTTCTAGCCACCCTGATGAACATATCTAAATCCGTAACACTTTCACGCGGCACATGTTTACGTAACTTTCTATCACACAGTCCGTAAATTATATCGATCTGCATGTCCACGGGTACGTCGTACGGTAATTTACACAACAATGCGCGTAATTTGCACACGAAGGCATCCGCGCGCTCGCTTCCTTGTTCGTTCTTGAAGATGTTGCGAAGTATTCGGTACGCTGGTTGCGGCGTTCCGAATCGCCCTCGAAGTCTCTTCAATGCATCCTGCCACGTCGTGGTAGTGGGCCGAATACCTCTCCACCATGTAGCGGCTTCGCCCGTCAGCAACATCGGCAAACCGCGTAATGCATGCTCGTCGCTTACGTTCGCACATTCCTTATACACTTGAATGGCGTCTATAAACGCTTCGAGCTGTTCATCGATATCGTGGGGTGCGCCAACGCCGTCGAACCGCGCGGTACACTTTGAAAAGTTGCCGGCGCGGAGTCGCGACGAGTCATCGGGCCCCGGTGACGGTGACACTCGAGCGCTGGACAGGAAGTTTTCAAAAACTTGTCTGCTTGCTTCTGCTTGGCTCGACGAGATCGCGGCAATCATTGCCGTCAGCTGCGCGTCGGTTATCAACAGGGGAGTCGGATCCAATGCAGACCCGCAGTCATCTTCTGCAGAGTCGCGGTCGTTGCTGGAGTCCCCGGTCCGTGCGCGTGTTGTTCTAGGCATCTCGGCTCGTTATCGCGGAACGTAGGTAGTAGGTACGTAACGACAAATTGCGTTTATCGTTTTGGTAATTATTCGTGCCGTAAGTTGAGCGCCACTATAGAAACACCTGTTTGTGTTCTAAACATTTAATCACAATCACAATTACAATTATAATAATAACAAAAGGATTGGTGGCGTTCGCGCGTCCGTGAGCTCGAGAGCGGTTATTGTTGTCGGCTAACTTCGCGAAACCCGGTCGACAGACGCCTCGCGCGATTCGACGCGCACACCGCACGTCGGAGCGGCTTCGGCCAATCAGTGAGGCTAGCGACGCGGCGGATTGCGTATAATAACAAACGCCGAGCCCCAGCTCGGCGCGCGCTATTTTGAAATTACTGCCGCCAAAACTCGCGCGTTACAAGTGTTATATTTCGAAGTTATTAAATTAAAATTTACTATATCGATTTATAGAAATATAACATGTATTCGCATCGTCAAACTCGAATGAGAATTAGGAAATAGAAGAATATTTTTCAGCTCTCTTGACCATTACGACCATTACAGCTAATATAAATTGACCATTATTGGTAATATAAATAAAACGAAAACTTTATTTTATACTCTAGTATTATATTTTAAACTCTAAATTTATTCTATCCTTAAATTGCTAACTAAGTCTAAGTACAGAGTGATTTTATCTAACTTCGTATAACTATACTTTTTAAATAGTAAATACAGCACATACCACCATTTTAGTTACCACCGTTAGTATTAAAAGCCTTTTGATAATAAATTCTAAAAGCTGTTTCATTCCCGGAAGAAATATATTTTTTAATAAACTTAACGACCGCTGTACATAAGCATTTTCTCACTTTTTATGCAATGTTAGATAACTCTGTGCTGTTCACACAGCCAGGGAACAAGATAACGCTGTTTCCTTCGTTTTACTACTTTAAGAGGTACCCGTAATAAGATTACGTTTTAATCCTCGAGAAATGTAATTAAACCAACCGAACCATAAAGAAAATACAACAAATAATTTTGTTTATGTTTAGCGAACTAATTCGAGAAAATTGAAGTGCCTTAAAAGTTAAAGTTCAAACATGCTTCATTTAATTCTTATTGATGCTTGTGGTTCGTTTCAAATGCAAACTTCTATTTGGTATTCCTTAGAAAACTTTGATATGCAAATTGGACTCTTAAGTACAATAGATTTAAGTTCACCCTCGTACTGTTTCACGATAAAAGTTTACGGAATTAATTCGTCATAAATTAGACACTTTGAATTCGTGATATCAGGAAACCGCGATCCGGTCTTTATCAAGTTATATTTTACTATTCGTGGCAGTGAAGTGCAATTTATGAATGAGCCATTAAATAGAGTTTATGTATCGCGGTGGTTTTGTAATGGTATGGTACAAATAAACAGAGAGAAGTAATGATTTATAATAATTATATATAAAAATACAAGGTGCACTATACTTTGATAAGTATGAGAATAAATAAAATATTAAGTATATTTCATCTATAACTTTCATAAATTAGAAACATAATATTATATTTTTGATTACTATGCATTGATATGTTTGATACACAAACAACGTCACATAAGCATGCAAACTGATCACGTATAAAATGCCTTACTATAATAGTTAAAGATAACGTCATATATACACATATCTTTTTTTTTGTCACGGGGAAAATCCTGTCGAATCCTTGTCGCGCTTATGTAAGGTGGACTGGTATGTCGGATTTTTACCGACTAGAAACCCTATGGCGGTCTCTATCAGCACTTAAGAATGACTCCGGGTCCTCAAACCTAACACGCTGAAGCCATCCCAGTGCTACCATTTGAAACACGACTCGGGGGTATATTTCTGGTCCCCCGACAAAGCTCTTTGGATGTAAATAGAAGGAGTTCTATATCCTAGCAACAGACTTATCGTTCGGAGTCATTCCCATATTTGTTTGTTTCCTTTAGCGTCAAGGATTGTTGAAAGGATCCTGGATACATCCCCTGAACATTGCAACTGGAACAGTAAGCGAGCCATTACTCTTCCAATATAAAAGATCGGAATGGATAAATTTAATGCCCGATGAGAACTTCTATTAAATCGAGTAATATCTAATGATGAGACACATAATCCGTCCCGGATCGGCTCTTCGCTTATTGAGTTGGAATTTTCGATTAGTCCGTGATTGAGTGAAGAGACTTCTCGAGCGACGTGCATTTTATGATCGGTTTTACTTCTTCGATCGATTTCGATGTTGTAGTAAATGCGAAAATCATAGTATTTATTTTATTATACTGACGTCTGATGTTTATGATTCGAATTAATTCTATTTCTTTTTTTATTTTTATTTCTTAATATTTAAAAAGCGAATTCGAACCAATTACTAATTATAAAGCATCATTTATTATTTAAGTAGCACTAATGGAATGAATGTGGCCATTTTGAAGTTGAATATTGCGGTTTACGTTGAATAATGTATTATTTGCAGATTCGCTTTTATTGAACTTATGCTTTTATCTCCACACTTAAATCAACAAACTAATGTGATAGACAAAGCTCACTAAAGTTTGTAAATAATTTAAAATAAACGTGATCCTAACTTGGCTTTTTTAAGATATATGAGGTATATCTTAAACTTTTTACATTAATATGTGAAGTATTCGATTTTTTTTATCATAATGTGTTGTTGTGTTTTCAGTATGTTCAATGATTGTTACTGTAAAATAAAGCAGTGTAAATAAAATTACAATAACTCTAAACTGCAGCTACACAAACAGCGCGTCACAACAAGAGGTAAATACGGTTACAATAGGCCGGCATAATTATTTGCACTGTCGAGGGGTAATCATCTCTCGTCAGTCATTCTATTGGACCCCATTCAACTTATCATAACGTGGAGTGGGGTCACGTTGTTGTGCACGTATACAAAAAAATAAACAGGAGTTCATGGACGCTAATAAGTTCCCAAATATTATTTAATAATAGAATACGGTTAATAAATAAGCACTGAATCTCCATTACCCCACATAACACACGCTAGTCAATAATACGTAAACAAATAGCAAAGTTAAAAAAAAATCTACCAGCATTAACAATTTTAACATAAACATATATCAAATAGAGAACTGCAGTAAAGCAGAAATGATGTACGATTTTCGCATATACCACATAATATCCACACAAACCTTAATGCAATTTGTGGTAATGTAGCGTTCGAGGATGCCTAGTACAGTGTACACCGAAAGCGGCCGATCTTTACCGACTGTACGTCGCTTACTGCGCCAACTGTACTGAAATACGTTACTAAATTGTAGTCACGCTTGGCTAATCACGTTGGATGGAACTGTGGAGTATGAGAGATTATGTTACTCAAGTATTTCATTTCTCAGATGAAGTTATATAATTAAGTGGTATCGTTGGCAATGTTGGTCAATAAAAGCATCTGTGTTTATTTTTCTGGATCTGTTGGTATTTTATAGGAAAATAAGTTTAAAATGAGATATCACCCTATTAACTTTAATTTTTCGGGATTAGTCATTAGAAGTCAAGTCTAAGGGCTATACTTATAGATACCATCCAATTACGCTCTGGAGTGCGATATTATGAGATATTGTCAAAATAGAATCAGCATCTCAAGATAGTTCCCATTCAATAAACCCATATTGCCATCAGTTCAAATGACATTTTAAGTCATATGTGATGCATCATGAGAGCTGAGTTTTGTATATAACAGTTTCGACTCACCTGGGTACAAGTTTTAAATTACTACTTAAGCTTGGCTTATAAAGTAGTTCAATACATTAAATGACTACTTGAGATTTTACTCAAGAGTGGATTGATTTATTAATACGGCCTCTATTTCAAAAGTCTTAAGTGCTAGGTATCTACACTGTAATCCAATTGGAAAATGTAGCTGTAAGTAAATAGTGCAGTAACAACGTTCGAACTTTAAGCCATATATTTTAATATTAACGATTTGCTGAATGAGACACACCAAACAAACAATAAGGTATAGATGCACTTAAGAAATTAAACTACATCACGTTAACAATTGCCCGTCGCTGAAAACAAAGCATTATTTCATTTTGTAAGCGTAAAAGCCGTAAGTTGAATTTTTTACGACTCCAAGCGTCTGGCAACGCGGGAAAATTTAAAAAGGTTTTTTAAAATTTTGTGATTCTCCTTCAACCGGCACCGGGCATGGAAACTATCGTACGCGAATCATTGTTTAACCTGAGCACATTAAACATTTGTTCATCGCAAACATTGCCCTGGATTTCCATGCCTTCTGAAAGTGGTAAAGTTGCCGTTTTTATTTGCGATATAGAAATCGATGCATTTTTTCTCGGTTTATTTTGTATTGTTTTGCACAAGATTATTTTGTATTGTTTTGCACAGAGATTATGTTTTAGTTTTAATAAATATTTATGATGCTTAATAGAAGCCATTAATAAATGCTGTAAATGAATTACTATAAACATATTTTTAAACAAACCGATTATCGTATCATTAGTACTTCAAAGTCGAATCTACTATAGATTCGATTCCAACGTCGTAAAGTTTTATGTTTTTCTTTTTAAGTAGTCAAATAAATGAATGGAGCACAATATAACACACCTCACCAAATTCAATTGACGTAATCAATAAAAATGGCCACCACGCAAACTTAATCATACTCGGCCACATGTCAATCGTCCATAAACGTAAACATATTTTATTACTTCACCAAATTAATCAACGAAACAAATACGTGTGTTTCACTTTGATTTGGTGTCGTCCACACTTTTATTTATGTCGTGGGCATTTTTCCACAAAAGCACGCGAGGTCAGCTTAAGAGGGAGGAAACGACTTTGGCCTAATCCGCTGACTTTTATTTATTCAGTGAATTAATCTCCCGTGGTCGGGGGTGGGACATCGGGCCCTTATTTCCTGTCGCCTGAGATACCACGCTTTCTCGATTGTGTGATAAAAGTCGACAGGAGACATTCTTGACAGGTATGAATTTATAGTTGCACGTGTTTCTAACGCCTTATTTAAAATGTTATTACTGTGTGTTTATTTCGATATCAATGTGAGGTCTTGGATAGTTACTTAAATACAAAATATAAATAGATTTTTGAAGTATCAGGGAGAAGTAAGCTTGTTTTGGGAAATGAGAAATCAAGATTTTTTTGTTCTCGGTTATAGTTTATTGTATAAAAGCACTAAATTCTTTGATATATCTAAATAGAATGCAGATTACAATATAATTGCTCAAACACTAATAATTTTAACCGGGTTTTATGAACTCAATTTAATTTTCATTTTGATATTAGAACTGGTAGTGGTAATACAAATCATAATTAAAATCGAGTTAAACTCATAGCGGCAGTGTTCGCAACTATTCCGTTTAAACAGAAACGTTAAAAAGCAAAATGAGAATAACAAGATTGCGTGGGCTTAGCGGATTGAATTGTATTCTTTCTCACGCTACACCCATTTTAAACTGGCGGCGGTTACCAACTTTTGTGTTGGAAAAGTTGATTTATATTTAATAACTAGCTCCCGCCCGCAGCTTCGCCCGCGTGGATTTCGGACTTCAAAAATGGAGCCGATCGCGAACGTTCGAGAATGTTCGTTTTACGAAGCTACTCGCTAGGTGATTCGCTAGCCTCTAGGTGCCAAGCAAGCCGCCTGCCTGTGCGTTCGCGACCTTATATATATGTATACAGAAATAATCTTTATAGCATGATTCAGTATTCACGTATGATGGCTTATTATTAGCGTACCTCATGTATAACTTTGGTGTTTCTATATCGATTTCTATGATTATTTTTTATGGAATATTTAATAATGTTAACTTTTTAATTAGGGATGACTGAGAGTGTTATAAACGTAAGAGTAGACAAATATAATGAGAAAGCTTCGAACTGCTAAGCTATCGGGAGTTACACATGTTATTGTGAGTCAACCATAAAAGATAGACATATGCTGTCGTGGGATATTTTTACATAATTTTAAGGAGAACATTTCCGTCATACATGATTTCTATGTAGCTTTAACCATTAAGGTTGCACACGCGACGGAAGCTTAAAAATGGAGTAACTTCTCCCGTTTTCCCAATATTTCCCTTCACTGCTCTGCTCCTATTAATTGTAGCGTGATGAAAAGTATACTATAACCAGCACAGGAGTATGACAAATAATTGTACCAAGTTTCGTAAAAATCCGTCGAGTAGTTTTTGTTTCTATAACGGTTATACAGACAGACAGACAGACAAAAATTTTACTAATTGCATTTTTGGCATCAGTATCGATCCCTAATCATCCCCAGTTATTTTGGAAATATATTTCATGTACAGAATTGACCTCTCTACAGATTTATTATAAGTATAGATATGCAAAAGTAGCTCAAAATTGTCCAGAACGAAAACATGAATTTTAAAGTAAAACAAAAGAAATAATATCGTGAAGCCAACCAAATAACTAATGATATATTAAATTTTGTGACTGTTCAATTTAGTCGGGTCCGCGATATCACTTTTGTTGAGTTTCAGTTTCAGTTGAGTTTTCATTATTATATTCTGTGCTCCAACTGCTTTGATGTTAGGAACACACCTACATTGCTTAGACAACAGTGAACTTTATACAATAGCAATAAAGCTCAAATTGACTCTACGTATTAGTTAGAAAACGTTTGTATGGGAAATAGAAAAATGCTGTTTTGAGGATTTTCCCGGCAATTATTCGAATTTTTCTCACCTTTTAAACCTTCCTAGACCTCCACGAATAATTCAAGACCAAGATAAGATAAATCCGTTCAGCCGTTCTCGAGTTTTAGCGAGACTAACGAACAGCAATTCATTTTTATATATATAGATTACAAACAGCGAGTCGAATGTGCTTATTTTTCTCCTTTTTAAACCAAATAGTGTTCACAGTTGTGGCAAGTTATAAAGAACAACAATAGGGGTAGCGGCTGTATAATACTAACATTTAATATAAAGCTGATTTGTCTTTAAAGAGTCCTAAGCGGTAATCTAAACATACTTTACGGAGAAGACATATACTAAGCTTCGCAATATCATCCAGGTTCCTCTAACAGGGTTACTTGGTTTGTGATATTTGGTTTGTAATTTTACGTTTATGCTGTATATATCCACGAATTAATGTCAAGAATGTATACTAAATAAAGTCGTAGATTGCATAACAAAATATTTATACTAGCTTTTCATTCCATTTCAAAGGCAAGGCAAACCAATACGATGTATGTATGCTGATAGTTAATTCATGCATTCTTACAAAATCAAACTGTTTTTATGGTACTGTTGAGCACTGTTAATTAGTTTTCTCCATTAGCGTACACAAAAGGCTAGCATTTAATCAGCTTAGAAAAAAATGAATGGCGTTTTAACATTACATTGATTGATAAAACGGTGGGATCAAAGAAAGCCGAATGCACAAAGAAGGCATACAAAAGCGTATGCAAAAGCCTCAGAAAGGTCATTAAAATATTAACTGTTTAACTTCTTCCCCCATCTACCGTCACGTGACCGAAGAACTGGATTATATCAAAATAAAATTTTAAAGTTTTGTAAAATGGATCGTTACACCGTTTAAATTGTGAACTGCTGATATGTTTATTATCACTGCACTGAAAACACACGGGAAATCGAATGCGGCTATTTCAGGGAAAAGAACTTTTATAGATATCGCTTTCCCTTCGTCTCTTTGATCGCGTGTGGTCCTGTTTATGTACAAACCCACGTGTAACAAAGTGATATTTATCGTTTGTTTCGGTAATAAGTCTCTTTGCTTCACTTGTGAATGTTTCACAGTTCGAATATCGTTGCTTTTGTCATAAATTGTTTATCTTTAAATTGTATCGTTAGTCCGGGTTTTATTGTCATGGACTGTCGATATAGTTGTCTCACGAAAGAGCATCGCTGCGACGTTTCGCACAATTAGTTTGAATATTAAAATCCGAAAATCATCTCCTGTCTCCTCTCTAATGTTCTACATCACTCATTTTTTAGAACCTAGATAAAACGAGCAAGATGCTTACGCCACCACTGCCCAACACAATAGCAACACCACTAAACTTTTAGTCACATTGATAGTTCTGATGCAGTCTTATAATGCGTTATTATTGCATGTTTTACAAAGCAGAGTAATTCTTGCAATATGCGACTTGCTAACAAATATAAGTAGTGAAATGGTACCTACTCCGACCGACAAGTATCTAACTCTTACTTGTGTCCATATAACCCGATTCCTGCCCTTTCGTAATTTATGTAAAATTTAATCATTAGAATAATTTACAGACAACATCTATGCATATTAGTACCGATATGGTGTGTGGGGTAACCTTTCGGAAACTTCCCTCTTCGCCACTGCTACCTAATACCTAAAATAACTACAGAATATACAAAAACGAGTTGCCTCCTAAGAGGTATGTATTTAAAAAAATTAAACTTCATAACTTGTATCTTCCTTAAACAAAGCCTCGACTTTCGATTCAAACAATGTGCTATTAAAAGCAATAACTTGTTAATGGACACCCATAACATTACCACCTAATGGATAAATTTAGTAAACTTCTAACGATAACAAATTGTCAAAAACAAAAGTTGACCGAGCTACTAAGTGGAATTATTTGTTTCCGCTGGGCAAACACAGGAAACGTTTACCTTTGTTTTAATGTCACGGAATTTATAAAAAAAATATAATGATTTTAATGGCTCATTAGTGACATGCTATTTAAACACGTATAATGTTCGTATAATAATGCCAGGCCTGTATTTTATATAGTCCAACTGGAGAGCACGAACTTCATCTACTGAGAGAGGTTAGGCCTTAATCGATCACGCTGGCTTAGTGCGGGTTAGCAGACTTCACATACTTAGGGGCGAGCTACGCATTAAAAAAAACAGACCTTGGCGACCTAGCGACACTTTCTTATAAAGGAGACAAAATAATAACGTGGAATATATGAAGCTTTGTGAATTCAAAGGAAAAAAGACCTTCGATACCTTCGAAATTCGTTAAGAAGAATTCTTAGGTTAATATAGGTTTTCTCAAGATGGCTTCCGTCATCGTCAAATCGAACGATAATTGATAAACAATACACACGCAATTTGGAAGTCAGAGGTGTGTGTTTTGGATTTGGAACCTGTAGTCATATGTCACAGTAGTCCGTTCCGTTTCCAATTTTAATGTTGGTACAAATTTTACGAATTGTAATAACAATGTATACGAAAGAGACTAATAAGAAAACACTTGTGAGACGTAAATTTACAAAAATATTCAAGATACTAGATCCATAAGTTTTAACTTAGATAGATTATAATTTTATTATGTAGAATAGAAATCAATAGAGAAAGAAAAATAATCTGCATTTAAATATTTTAAAATATAAGCACGTAAACTAATAAAACATAGACAATTGACAATCAATCATTGAAATGAAAGTTTAGAGTACAAATCAATCGTCGAGTATGCAAACTTGCTGAATTGGTTATCGGTTTTAGAACAATACAATAAATTACATGAATAATAATTTTGATATGCAAAAAATTTAACAAGCTTAGGACAAATGGAATTCTCCACCCATTGTACGGTAACAGAAAACGTTGTCAAATAAAAGCATACAGGTTCTCAGTCTTCTGTTACTTTTATAGGAAAATCTTCTTTTCGTAGAATAAAGGTATTATAAACTTATTGTATGCGAAGAAAAGAAACTGTTAAGAGGCTTAACCTATTTCTCGTCGGTACTACGTAAAATCTATTTTATTTAGCTCTTGTCGTATTATATAATATTATAAATGGTAAAGAAAATTATTTTAATTTATTTACTGTTATACATATCTATAAAATCATATTATTAGGTAAATAGTAAAGTACTAAAGCGATGTTATATGTATAAACAAAGTAGGTTTTAAATCACATAAACTCAGTAACGTTATAACTCAATTAAATATTAATTGATAAATAATATAAAAAGGCCTGTATAACTATAATAATTATTTAATAACAGTGCCCGTAACTTCGTCTGCGTGGAGAACTATGCTTGCTCACTCATATTAGGCACGCACGTACCCGACATACCAACCGCGCGGCGGCGCAGTACTAAGAAAATTCTAACTAAACCAAAAAAATATATTTCATATCTTTTAGTTCTAAAGATCGATTTTGAACATAATGCCACAACAAATTGTTACTCAAATTAAATATTTATATTTTTCAGTAATTATATTTCGAATCCAATGAGTTGCTTTTTAGTAACGCATTTACAAAAGAACTAATAAACCAGAAAACTAAAAAATATATATAAATTGTGTTCTAATAATAATTTCTGTTGCATATTACTCTCATCTTCCTGTTACTTTTGCAAAAATACTTAATATTCAGAAAAAAATCATTAATTATTATTATCATTACATAGCTGTTCCGATTAAATTTTCTTCAACTTCCTTTATGTGACGTCACATTATTCTTTTATACTGTGAAAGGCAACATTAATTTAAATTATCTCATTTTGTGGAAAGACGGACCCTGCTCGGATGGACTTAGTCCTAAAGTTAAAGTGTATGGGGAAGTTTTGTACTATTTAAATTGCAATAGAGTAGACCGTGTTAATGTTACCATTTAAGCCAGTAATATATTTATTATACTTGGAATAATTAAGGTATAATATGCGACTACAAAAATAAATAAGACTACTGGTACGCAATAAAAAATTATATGAAATTAATTTTAAGCGTATCACCGCTGTCCCCTGCAGCCGGCGATCCTTATCAACTGTGCGCTTTGCACTCAATACTTTACGGATTGCAACCATGATCTCCAGTCGATGGTACTATATCAGATAGTATAATTTTATTTTATTATTTGTAGTCATTAATTAACGTCAAATTCACTACATGAAATAGACAATTTTTTTAATCATTTCCTCATTTTCTTTAGACAGCTAAATTAGACATTAAAACGATACTATAATTAATATCACTAACACATTATAAATAGTTTGTGAAAACCATGAAAATATACTAGAATTTTATTATGTGCCGCTGAAATATATATTATATAAAATCATTCAAACGTTCTTCACAAAGCTTAAAAAGTATTAGTACAAGCAGTCTCCTTGACATTCTGTTCTGCCTGCTAGTGAAAGATATTGCGACTAATGCCGAGAAGTAAGGGCGAGACCTACAGCGGCGACATTTTATTGAATAACGACCGCTGACGCGCGGTGCCAAGGTAGATAAGCGCTCACCAGTATATCGTGACCTCCGAATCATATTACGGACTCGTCATTGACTGTTGGATAATACCATTAATACAATAAATCATTGTGGTTGGATGTATATTTATTACTCGGTATTGTTGACTGGATGTGAAATTATGTAAGAAGGTTTTTGTTGGTATATGAAGCGAATGTAGTAGTAAAACGATCAGTAGAGATGTCATTTAAAAATGTTTTTCATATCCGAATTCAATCACAGGATTGCTTCATACATCTATTTTTAGATTCGCTATTTCATTGGAATTCTGTTTGACGTTCATCCATAAATTACAACGCTTTTTCCGCAAAATAGGTGAACAAAATTAAATTCCGACAAAGATTATCCGTGTTTCAAAGTTATTTTCAATCTACGGATATAAATATTGATGATTTCTCCGAAGTATTTTGTAATTGGTCCCTTTGTGATTTTAATATCAATTGAATGAAGACGTAGTAAAGCGTGTTTTATTGGTAAAATATATTATATAGTAAACAAAAGTATATCCAATAGTCATCTTCTGACGTTACAATAGATTTATTGTGCAGATCTTAGTAATCATCAAGACTTTTTAAATAGAAAGTATTTACTCGTGACGACGTATGTAGTAAAGATCGAAAGGTCCAGGGCATGATCCTAGACTTGGCAATACTTTTAAAGATCTTATTATCATAATTTGCCTAAAAGCATCGGATCAGTTGGTCTTATATCTCAGTCAAAATCTTTGCAACATTTAATGTTTAAACCGACCCCACCACGGAGCGAGGGTATAGCGCATAAGGGGGACCGAACAAGGAATATTATCTATCCAAGCTAAGCTATGAAGTATGACAAAATCTTTATTACTATAGATATCATTATTTTGGAAAATTGTACTAACATTACCATGTGAAGTTGGTCGTAAACCTAGCACAGTATTTTGCAACGCCCATTGACCGTTGAACTCTCGTTGTCCAGACAAACGCTAAAAAAGAGTCAAATAAAAACAGCAATTTAAAACGAGACGAAATTTTATTATCAACAAACACACTGTTAGGTTTTATTAATGTAAATGATCCACAAACAAATTGTCGGGTTTTATTCAAGTAAAGTGTAATAACACATGAAATGGCGGAGACCATTTTATACTGGTCACGTATGAGAGTCAAAAGGGATTTCGCTCACATTTGATTTTTACCGTGTGACAGGGAAAACAGATAAATGAAAAGGAAGAGGGCAAAAAGCAATATTATTACACAAAAGCGTAGGCACTTAATATAATGTTCGTTTTGACAAATAATTAGGTTTTTCTTCCAAGTGTTTCTTTGTGCAGTGCTAAATGCGGAGAAAAAGTTGGGAATTTATCTCTAGGATGAGAGGCAACAATTTGCGCTAGCTATGTTTGTACTAGTGTTGTTATTCAAATACATGATAAATATTATTTCATTTTATGTAGGTATATTTTCTATTATTTTTATTTGGCTTTTTAGATAAAGTAGTTTATCAAGCCTTGAATAAAATCGTTTATACCTTGCAAGTCCGTCTGAATACGGATTTTTACTCTAATATAAGAAAAACTAATAATTATAATTAATTAATGAGATTATACTTAGAAGTCATATGTGTTATTTAGTTTTATATAAGAAAAAGAAAATAAAACCTTTACAATAGAAGAAAATGCGTTTTGAAATCTTATCGTTAATTTTTCTTTTGTAACGTAGACCGAACATGAATAAGGAAAATGATTGCATTGCTCAACTTGAGAAAGATTTAGAACAAGATTCATTAAGCACCCATCCGAGTGGATGGTTTCAATATAAAGGCAGGTGCTTTTTAACAATTTCGTAATAATTATAATCTTCCGCTCTGGTGGTCCGAGACAAAAAAGAATTACCATATTTCTTTAATTTTACTGGACGATTGTCCCAGAAAATTAGACATCTAATAAGTCTAATCTTTAGTTTAGTAAATTGCTTTAAAAATTATGTGCCGTGGGAGCCAATTAGAAATTATAAAGGTTACAAGGGAGGGCTAGCACGCCGCTGTGATCGTTAATTCATCTTAATTACCTTTTGATGGACTTTTCGAAGGCTATATCCTCAGTCACGAATTCAAAGGGGATGAAACTGGTTAATATTCAGATATAATATAAAAAGTTACGGGGATAAAAGCAACGTGACGTGAAGCTACGCAAACTGAAGTGTTTTCAGCGGAAATAAAAAGAGCTTTCTTAATGGATCGTCTTGTTTGTGGCGGAACAGTTTCTTAATAATTACGTGATTTTTATATTAACCAGGAATTTATAATTATATTTGTGGCCTGTATTATGTTTCTTTGTGCTGTGATTTTAAAAGCCGGAAATAACAGTTTAATTGGTATTTTTTTATATATTTGGTGCAATTACTTTGCCATGCTTGAATAATAAGTCAAAAAATAGCAAACACGAACATCGTTCCCTTGATGCTGAGAAACATTCATATTTATTTCGTAAGTTTAGGAAACGTAAATTACGTAAGCAGGGTATTCTGAATTAGAAGATTTCGCTTACTAGTTATAATATTTATGATAAATAAAAAATAAAGATTTATTTCTCTTTTTAATTAGGTACATAATCGAGAAAACATAACCTTTAACTGGCATAATGTTTGTCTGACCAAGTGTACATGATAGTATTATCTCAAGAAAATAAAGAGTTCTCCAGGGACGAATACCATCAAGCGCACACAGCAGCGATAACTATAACACCCCTAAAATGTAAGCAGAACATAAAACTCTAATGAAAGCAGAACTCTAAAAATTCTTACAACATATTTAGGAAGGTAATGAGTGATAAATTTGCAAAGACTAGGGCAGCACGACAGTTATATTAAAGTTTAAACAGGTCGCGCGTAGGCTGTTTAAAATAATGGTCTTGTACAACAAACGCGTAAACGAGAGAACGAAACTGGCTACGTTATTATAAAATCTGAATTTCATTATCCATAAAATATAAGTGGAGCAATTTGTCGATCTGCGGTAATTGCGTACTTGTCCACTATGTGTTTTATTTAGCGTATACACTTTAATGCAACATAAAGCTTCCTGGTGTATACAAATATACGTCCTGCGAATACAGGTTTATTTACGGTAGCGTTTAAACTTACTGTTGTCAGGTAGCACTCCAATTTATCAAATTAATATTTTTTATTTTCTTCGAACAAATATCTTCGGAGTCAAGATAAACTCGTTTGCATCCTGTTCACTAACTGATACGAAGGACCACTCAGTTCACATGTTTACTCGCGTTAAACTTAGTTCAATCAGGTGGACTTTATTGAAACTGAACTGATCATGAGAATCTTTGGATCATTAAAAAATCTTTGCACCGCTATTTTGTGATAAAACTTTCATATTATATACAATATGATTTTTTATTGCTTTAGTAGGCATACGAGCAAGCGGTCCTCCTGATGGTAAGCAGCATCCATCGCCCATGGACTTTGTGATGCTAGAGGCACATCCAAGGCGTTGCCTACCAGGAGGTGAACACTCTTTTTAAGCCTCATTTAAAGAAGGACAAGGCATAGCGCTCCGAGAACACCGATGTAGGGAGTTCATTCCAAAGTTTGCACGTGCGCGATAAGTAAGGGCAATGCAAACGCACGACGGCGGATAGAATCTATGTAGTATTTTATTTATTTATTTATTTATTTATAGGTACAGATACAGACAACAAATTAAATTTTACACAGAGTATGCATGAACTTCACTGCGAAAGAATATATTAAATAAAATTATATTTAATATTTTATATGTCTTTTTTAACATAACCACTATTTGTTACATAGTAGGAATCTAGTATGCAAAAATATCTGGGTAATTTCCACAGTTTATCCCCACTGTCATGACACTTTATATACAGCTGCCGTGCGACATCGTTGCGTGTACATCTGTTAGGTTCCGGTCTACATGTTTGTTATGTTCCGGTTCGAAAGACATTATCCCTACTGTAATTATGGGGTATTATAGATCAGAGTGACAACCGTAGTTGCAACTCTTTAAATCTTTATGTTGTTGGTCTTATTTATGTTCTATGGGTAGTCATTGTTATTGCTCTCAGGCAATAGCTTAAGCGCCTTATAATAATAAATTCTTATAAATTAAATATTAAATCTCGGAGTGATGACTTTCTTATACGGGCAGGGTAAACTGGTCCCACTGCACCTGATGGTAAGTGCAGTGGGGTCCAATAGATTGTCGACTGACGAGTGATTACCACTCGGAGTCAACATAATAATGCCGGCCTGTTGAAACCGGATATATACAGGCTGATCCCGGAAAGCGACACACGTGCGTGGGCTATTATGGCAAGTTTTAACACCTTGTGTACAGTGGCCGTCATCCGCGTGGATATAAAATATATCCAGTATAAAGATTATAGTGCAGTGCATTACTTTATTCAATCTAATTGGCATAAACATCTATTGTTAGTCAACACTCTATGTAGACCCAACTCCGCTTACCACGATGTAGTGGGGTCACTTTGATATTCCTATACAAAAAATATTTCTATGGTGTTAGTATGGGTTATGGGTAGCTTTTGGTGTAGCGTTGAGCCAAATGGATGGCCTCCCTGAATACAGTGGCATTAAAATAGCGTGTTTTATTCGATACTAACCAGCAGTGTACATAATAACAGTAGTGGAAATCGTTTTATATTCCGGGTTTGTAGTTGCACCCAATGCGAAAACTTTGCCTTTGAAGCTTATACCAGTTACACATTGCCTGTAAAGCAATATAGTATGCAAAGTTACGCTGCGCTGAGTGTTCGCGTCTATGCAAATATTTTTGGTAGTTCGATCTACTCGCTTTGTGACGCATTTAAATCATGAATTCTTCCTAGCCGCATTTTGGCCATGGCGGCCAATCCCCACGGAGATCAGCCAGGTACGCAAGAGATATTATAGTGCACAAGTGTGTGCCCATTACACAGGTGCACTCTTTGATCTTTCACTCTCATAGTCCTGCGAGACGCCTATCCAACATGACCGGAGAGAGATTAGAGGCAGGGCCAATGTCTTTACGTGATTTTATTACTATAATATAACCTACAGAAGAGAATAGATTTATCGGTGTCTCATTCATAATTAAACAGACATTATTATAAGTACAATTAAATTACAATAACTTGGTATCTAGTGCATTAATGATCAGTACTATATCAAATGTTAAATTGAAGTTGATTTATAGCAATGGACAAACGAATTTGAATGCTTTTGTTAGGTACTTTACATTTATACTTATATTTCTCTCCTCTCTTCTATTCTCCTTATTGATACTAAAATTAATAGTAGAGACTTTTTTTAAACGTTATAGAAACAAATCACATATTAGAATTACTCCTTTTAATCAACATATGCACCCATATATTTGCTTTCAAGCAATTAACTTACTATATTTGGTTTAGGAAAAGTAATATCAGTTAATGTAAGACTATAAGTGCAACTCAAACTTGCTACACTGTAATTAATTTCCCCTGGTAATGTCACAATGCTAAAGCAAAGAGAACAAACTAATTATTTGCCTTTACAATGCACTGAGGGTTGGTTTTCTTTTGTTATTATCAAGCTGCAGTCGTTAACAATAATGCAAGTTTAGAATGAGTCAAATTTTATTTATCCCTGAGGACAATTTCCTCTTGTCAACCGTCGGCCACCCGGGCATTCGCTATAATGAGAAAACGACGAAACCAACTTGGCCCAAATTAGACGCAACCACCACGACTTGGTTTACATGGTGGTGTGTCGTGCTTTAAAAGTTACATTAATAACGGTTTTTTGTAAGATATTTCAAATAAACACTTCTGACTTTTGTGAAAATACTTGTTGTCCCTATTTTGCAGATAACCGTATTTACATAATATTTTGTACATAGTGTTTGACAGAAAACTATACAAAATTCAACATTAACAAATTTTACAAAAAAAATAAGTGCGTTGTCAAATTTTAATTATAATTCCTTCTCCATCAAATTCGTAGATCTTTGGCACGAAATGTAAGATAATAGCCACTATAACAATGTTTATGTGTAGACCTTTCTAAGTTTCGAATAACTTAACCTCAGTAAAGTTAAGTCATCCGTGACGGTTAACAATAAAATTGTTGTTACGGGCCCTTTAAGTCCACTCTTAAGGTATTCAATTTCAATATTAAATAACACTAAATTGTGCTAAGATAGCTCTTTATTGTCTAAAAGAGCCGTCTATTTACTTTATTGAGAAACACTGGCATAATTATGTCATAAAAACTAGATTAGTTTGCTTTTATCGGTATTGATTTTGTTAAAATTATTTTGAATAACGGATTATAGAATCTGCTGTTAATACTGCTTTAAGAATTATAGCCTATTTATAGATTTATGCGAATAAAAATAACTTTTATTCGTGTTAAATAACTGTAAATGGGTTATACTTTCTACACACTATATTTTTTTTTGTAATAAAGTGTTTAATATGTATCTCATAAACATTGGAAAAGCAATTTAATGATCATTATCAGTTTAAATCTGTTTATTATTTTATTAGTCATTAAAATTTCGTCCCTACGATAAAAATTTGAAAATCACTAAAAGAAAAAATAATACCTGAATATTTTTTTTTATAAAATATTCATAACACGAAAGAGACGCATGTAAACGAACTCTTACAGCACTTGCGTCTCAAACGTTACGTTAGCGCCACATACAATTAAAGTCATGATCAATATCTGTTCGCCGAACTTCACCCTTTGGTAATGTCATCGGATGAAAATAATTTGTCGTCAGTTCTATGAGACCTCTTTGAGCAACGTATCAAGAAATTATGTTTGATACGAATTATGTGTTACACAATATTGAACCTAAATGTATTATAATTAGGCATATTTAAAAAATCCAAATTGAAACTTTAAATAAGTGAGAATTGTTTGAGTTCAGATGACTTTTAGGGGTGATTTTTTTTTGTAGTATTACAAAAAAAATCCAAAAATATTAATATTTTGGAATACGTGATATTTTGGATACGAAGATTGACTCTCAGATGATTTTTAGGGGCCTGTTTCCTAAAATTATTAATATTCATCATGCAGGCGAGTAAAATCCCAAACATGTTAATATTTTGGAATAGGCGGGACATGCCTTAGAAACATAAGACTACAGTAGACTGACTATAGTAAGACCATTGTGGTCAAAATAATGTCCACCAACACGGGACTACGCCATCGTTCACTTAAGACAGGAAGATAACGCATCTGAGGCCAATTAAAATTTCAACCACTAACCCAAGATACCTTATCTATGATTGAAAGATGCTATTGTTATAAAATGCGCTTCATTAAACTCTACTCAAATTAATACAAAAAATTAATCACCTCATATAATTGATCAGTGTGTTATCTTTGGCTGTCGTATTCCTATTTGTCACCAGAGTGGGTAGACAGAGCGCAATTAGCGGGACCACCCAGCGGCTCGTCAAAATGATGGGTGACTGCCATTGTCAGCTATGACTGCCTAAAACAATTTGTTACCACTCGAAAAAACATGGGATATGACAACCGTTATTTTTGACATGTGTCAGAATGAAGGTATGTAGTTGTGTTTTGATAATACATTTTACTTAAGCTTTATTTTAATTTATAGCAAAAAGCAGGACAGAGATTGTGATATCATTATAATGTTAAAGTAGACTTTCCAAATTAAGTAATATTAAAAATGTAATTTTGAAATGATCTACTCTACAAATTAATTTTGTAAATCAAAGACATCTGTCACAAGATATATGCAACAAATAAATTAACCGCAAAGAAAAATTGCCGTCACATACCAAAAAAGACTGAGGAAATCGGTGCGAAAATCTCCTACATCCAGAGCAGATGGTATCTGAGACCCGAGAATAATATCCCCATGAGCGATTTCCTTAATTTCGTGAAGCGAATCAAGGGGATCGATCCGCCCAGATCGCTAGTTAGTGATAACGTTTATGGCTGAACGCCGACTCGCAAATAACGAGTATCTTTCTTTCTTTCGATCACGACCCGGCGCGCAATGTAATAAATGTACAATATAGGAGTATAAACTTATAATACGAAAGTTCGTGAAGATGTTCGGTAGAAATAAACACAGAAGCTTCTGAAAGAATTTGGAAATTTAGAGGTCTCATGACGGGTAAGGTCTTAATATTTTAATCAATAACACAAAGTTATTATAATGTATTTTTGTGAGTAATATTTCAGTAAAGGCTTTTTTATCCAAATACCTATATTTACGTCCCCACGTTCTATTTTCTTATTCTTTGTGATCGTCATGATTCATCAAGAACTATGGACGGTTATGGTGATTCATTAATGTCATCTCAAACAGAAAAGAAAACACTAATCACTTAGAATATTGATTAAATTTTACCATATATTGATAAGTTTTGATTATATTCGTCACGGAGGAACAAAATTCAATATATGCTTGACGTTGATACAATTAATCTTTCAGAAAATATAGCCGCATAAAAGTCTTCGAGGCTTACGGTCTACTTGTAAACAGGCGAAGATCGAAATTTTACTGAACCTTGCGTCTAGGCGTCCCTATTATATTTTAGCATACTGTTCCCTTAACGCGTAGTGCGAACATGGTATTCGTGTCTGGATGTCAATTGGCTATAAGGTTGCGAACTTTGTCGAAGATACGTACGAGGTCGCGATTTTATTGTTCTCGTTTTTGCGCCGGGTCGAGGCGAATGTGTTTCTGACGCGAGATAAACACGTGAGGCTCATAAATACTATTGATTTAATGTTTAACACTTGTACTCTCGCGATATTTCTTTATTGGTTCGTGGATGAAAGTCAATTGAGAAAACTAAAAATACGCAGGCTAACCTTTGAGCCTTTATTGTAGAATTGGATTGTTTTAGTAACATTTCGTAATGGATAAAAGGTTTGCTCGAAGGATTTATGCGTATGTTTTGAGCTTTAGATAAAACGTTTTGTTTGTGTTTGGATATTGTAATGGTATTGTAAGACACGTACTCCAGCCAAGAGCTACGATGACATGCGAAAGACTTGCAATCAATGGACCAGAAGGGCCCTTGCTCTTGAACAAACTCTGAAGTATGGACTTTGTTAGGCAGTGATTTAAGCTTTTTGTAATAAAATATATAATGTACTAAAATTTAAATGGAATAATGTTGTAACGTAAGTGTTGTGTAATTATTTTTACATTATTTAGCTATCAATGTATTTTCGATTTTTTAAATTACCATAAGGCTTATCAGAATTACGTTAGTTTTGCCATTACTGCGGATTGTATTCTTTAATAAATTGACGTGATACAAGCATCATTAGAATATATATTATAAAATAAAAAGACGAGCATTCAATATTAAAAGGAAACAAATAAGAGCGTAAAAATTAAGAATAATAAACGTTAATGATGAATCATAAACGATTTAAATCAAGTGTAATTTAATAATATTTTAGTTATAAAGGCGGCTCTACAGTTCCCATATAACGAATAGTATTATCTAAATTACAAAAGCTAACGTACACACAGGAAACCTGCCTCATATTTAATCATCCAGTTAGCAATATAAATGTTTATAGCATCTTATACATAATTACTCATACAATTCTTAGAAGTTACACGTATTTTAACAATAAAACAATTCAGAGTGGCAATTAAAAACGCTTTAACATCCGGAGATGGCAGTCGGCTGACGTTTGATGCTCAATTGCCGATAATACTGTCGTCATTCGGGCCACCCAACGCAAAGGCCCGGAGCTGTAAGGCCAAGAAAGTAAAGCGAACCGACATGATATGACGGTTAAAACGACGCGATCTTCGTGTACTCATGTCATATTCTTTACAGCCATTTGCTGGGAACGTTAATGATACTTTTTAGTTCGCGAAAATATTTACTGCAGTTTTATTTTTATCTCGTAAAGTTTGTTTATGACGGTATCGGTTTTATAATTGGAGCAAAAAATTGCATGCCGCGGAATTATAATTGCATGAATTTGCAGTATGAAGTTTTTTATCGTCTTGTTTGAAATAGTAATTATGCAGTTACAACGATTATTGAGTTAAGCAAATGAAAATTAAATTACGTAGAGCATTTCCAGGCGTCACGTATTGATTGTTATATCCCTATCTATCTCGACCACTCGACGAAAAGTTAATAGGCTAGGCCTATTGGAAGTAAGTATAGCAAGTACATAGTAAAAATATAAAAATTTGTTTCTTAATTTAATTTTTATTTTCTAGTGAATTTAATAATCTCACGGTCTTACTTCTTACTAATGTTATGAATGCGAAAGTTTGTAAAAATGAATAAATGTGTGAATATCCAAATATTTGCTAGAAGTAACCGCAGAAACAGCTAAACTGATTTGGGTGAAATTTAGGCACAGGGAAAGATCATGGTCTATCTCTGTGCCTCAGCCTAGTTGTAGTAGGCTACTTTTTGTACCGGTAATTTGGTGTTCTGGGAAATAATGTTTTTTTTTTAATAGGTGGCGCGAGGTTACACTATTTTGGGAACTTTTGTAGTAGGAAAGGCGTTTAACGTGGATGAAGCTGCGAGCAACACCTAGGTTTAGTATTGTATGTTAAGTCTAGTTTTAGTGTTAAGAAGCTATTAAATTATTTTTATTAATGTAATAGGCATTACTTACGTCCAATGCCAGTCATAGTGTTTAATAATTATTCTTTAGACACACTTGGCAAATGAGAATATAATTATTAATTAATATCAAAGGTAGTAAGTACTTTATTTTATTCCCGATAGGGATTCCAATTTGCATAATTGCAAACTAATTAAATTCTTTACAAAAATATAAAAAAACTGGAAATTAAATATTATCAATTAATATTTATTTACTCTCATTATTTCGATGTGATTCTGCATACGCGTAAATAAGTTACAATAAATTAATTTTATTTCATTGATATAATGTAATAATATAATGTATAATAATATAATAATAATGTATAATGTTATAATGTATAATGTTATAATGCTCTTGCAAAAACGCATGACCTTGATATCACGGACATTTCTAAGTACAGGAAACAAGTCCTGCAACTGTTACGTACTCACAATTAATAATTATAATTAATCACATTTTATTTTATGTTTTGTCACTTCTTATTATGTTTTATCCCTTTTGTTTGTTATTCTAAATTTTATTAGTAACAAATATTATTATTTTTGCCGCTGTATTAATACATAAATTTGCATGCTGTGGTCTCCTTTAATTGAAGAAGCACGTCACATTGTTAATTATACCAATATTACGACATTGTATTTATTATATGCCGTGTATCCTTTGTTGGAGGTCCTTAAATAAATAAATAAATAAATAAATAAATATAAGCTAAAGAGAACTCATCGTAAATAATTGCACTGTTATTGTTGTTAATTAACGTGTTATTGTTGTCGTACAGAAAGCTTTGTAATATGTTCCGTTTATGTACCGCAGTGGAATAATAAAAGGCAGTAGCTTCGGTTTTATCCAGTTTTATTATAATTAACTTACGATCGTAAAAGACATTCGCAAAAGCAACATGGTGCAGTTACTGCTGTTTATTAGTTTTACTCTCGTGGGGTTTATACATTCAAATGTAGATTTGGGTCATTTTATCGCTTTCGGTCATCGTTCCGTACACTCATTGTGTGCGACTCAACTGTACTGTAATCCGTACATCTGACTTTAGTATGATTTCATTGACAGCGTGTGGCTATCTATGTACGGAGTGGCACTTATAAGAACTCGAGTCTAAGTGAAAACCTGGATGTTAATAAAAAATATTAGTCAAATACGTAAAATTATTTATTGTTCAAGTAAATAAATAGGTTATAACAGTGACGTTATGGTTGCCATTAGTTCAGATTTTGTACAAATAGTTTATATGAACGTTCGTGTCTATAGAATATACGTGAATGCTTTTGGTATAAATAAATATTTATTTTAGCTATATGGGATGAAAATGACCTTTAGATTCGTGATTAATATCAACTTACCGATGCAATTTCGACCGGTTTTTAGCTTGATAATCCCGTTTTAATTCAGAATGCTGACTACTGAACTACATACCACTTTTTGAACTATGATTGTAAAGAAATAAATGACGTCGAAGAATTCGTTTAGCATTATTTTATTATTCAGCATACTGATGTAATGCAGATGGTATTTTTTAAACTACTGAACAACGATACGTGCAAGTAGCTCACCTGATAGATTTTTACTGAGTATAAAAAGCACAGTATTAGATACTAAAAACAAACAAAGAAGAAATAAGTATAGCGTACACTTGAGTAGTGTTAATAATTTGTTGCACTTCACAATATAGTTAGTTTAATTATTAAAAAAATCCTTATGGAAATTGTAAATTTAAATTTTTGGTGGTCGCTATGCGAGCTAGAATACCTATACAAACACTGATACTGCTTATTATTCTATAAGAATCAAAATCTAGTAAAACAAATACATTATTCATAGTGATATACAGCTAAAAGGTAACGGAAAATCCATTATAATTTCCAGAACGATAACTCACAATTTGTAAATAATAGTATACATAATTCATAAAATGCAACAAAGTAAGACGCGAACGAAGCTTGCGTGTGAAAATGAATGATTTTATTGTTCGACAACTCCAGTTGCTAGAGATAAAAAACTTTCCCGCACTCTTGCAATTACAACGATCGCGTATAATTATTCTATTTTTATCCATGCTTTGTGCCGTTGTTTACCAGATGAATCTTCTATATAAATTATTTATAGTTCGCTAGTACTCTTTAATTAAGTTTTGAAGTATGTGCTGTAAATTGTTAATTACAGCTTTTAATGCGACCATTTTATATTAAATACCAACGTTCTTAAGAACAGGGAGCCAAGTAATTTGTTTTTATTGTGCATTAATTAATGTGATGGTATATAGCTTAATGATTACGAATTTTGTCCTCGCAAATAAAATATTTTTCTGCGTTATCTTACACACATATTTTATTATGTGCAGAACAGTGATGATTGAAAATGGTAGAGATACAAATGTGCGTGTCTAAAGAATCATAGGTCTACATCATAATGTGCCTGCTCTACCGCGGTACTTCTACTTCCTCCGAGAAATCCGTTTTGCTGTTGCGTTTAATATGGTGGGTGAGATTTCCCGAGGCTCAAACACCCCCTCTTACTTAATCTCTATTTCACATTTACTTTTGGGTAACGCAAGGTAGTAAGGCATTCGCATTTCTTCTAAGAAGTATTTTTAAGCGTCGAATTTTACTTACTAGATTTAAAAGATCCAGTTGATCATGTGTCGAGATGATATAAAACACACACACACATACACAATCACGCCTTTTATCCCCGAAGGGATAGGGTTGCGCCTCATCGGGCACATATTTCAGACTTCAAAAAACCCATATCATTTTGTCCGAATCAGGAATTGAACCCGAGCCCTTAGCACTACAGTAGTACCATAATACCGCAACGCCACCGAGTCAGTGGTTATAAAAATAATATTAATAATCAAAACACCTAAATTCATAACTTGTTAAGTAATTCTTTATGTTTAGGTTAATATAAAACAGAACAGCATTTGCATAATCGTTTCTAACGAACAACAAATATTGACAACTGGTTGGATTACTAAACTTTATAATACAAGCATTATAGTAATGTTGACAACATTAATGGTGTGGTCGCAAAATTACTGGAACCAGAATCCTTTACCGTGACAAATATTTGTATACTTAAAACTATTTGCTTTAAGTTTAGTGTCGTGGGACCGTATTCTATTTAGTTTCAAACACATCACATTAGACTTGGTGAATCCTGTACTTTTTAGTAGCTAAGTCTATTTTTCTATAGGTAATTAATTTTATTATTTGCACAATATTGTCATAGTTATTTTGAGTCATATTCCAAAAGAATACTTTTAGAAAGTTCTGAATTTGACAATAAGGACAAAGCGTTCAACCATACAATAGCTACCACATATTCAGGAACCCTTCGACTTATGTATATTGGACATAAAGTCAGAAGTTAATACTATATTAGCCAATTATAAAACAGACTACATTACTCACGTACAATATTATAAACCCACGATACCAATACCAGCCAAGCGATACATAAAATTACTCACACAGAAGCAATAATAAGACAATTTCTTATTCACAATAAAATGATCAATATCCAAAAGACGTTAGTGACAGCGTCCATTATTAGAACAACCAATCCCGTGACGTGTCTTTATTCAAGCGCTCCGTTCTGGGAAACAGTATGTAGTCTGTCACATCCAATTGTACGCAGCCACCGTTTCGCAACCCTACCACATAAATTTCGATGCTATCTCCAACGCAACCGAGTTATTTAAATGTACAACGTCACAAAAGATAACCGGCACAAAGTGTCCGATCTGAACAATGACAACCCCCATTCTAATTTAGATATTCAGTAGGTGACACAATAACTTGGGCGTAGGATTGCGTTTTGAAGGAATTTGAGGGAGAAGAATTATTTCTCTGGTATAATTTACGATAAAATGTTGCAACGTTATTCTTTTAGATTCTTTTGGAAATTGCTACATTTTATGTGTCACGTAAAAGTTATTTATTTCAGTCATAAATTACTAGAAAGTTTTTAAAACATGCCAAAGGGCAGTTGCAGTGTTGTATCTTAATAACCAATTGATTAAATATTAAAATCCAATTTGACTGAATAATATTCCAATAAATCAAAGATAATAAATACAGCAATATAAAGTAATAAAAAACGAATCGCACACACATCGCGATACCACGAGCAAGTAATAAATATTAATAAAACAGATGAAACCGAATCTAATATCGGGGCAGAATAAGACAACGAACGTAACAAACTGTATGCAAATCTATGCAGCTCAAACGCAGTTGGAGGCATTTATAGACATTATCTTGGTTCAAATGATTAAAGATACAACCAGACTGGTCAGCCGGAGTTCGTAATAACTTATCCGAATGTAATGTTTTTCGATAGATCTGATTTAGATAGGCGATATAGTGATCCAAATTCAAATCGGCATGAACGCTCGAGTATCTCGCAGTACCAAGACGTCGCATCGGCTTATACTGGCGGTGTATGTAATGGAATAGATTCCGAGCTCAACCTTGCTTCACGCGTTGTCACTCTGAATAAACTTCCAAATCGATTCCGCAGCTGAGAGTGACACTCGTGGATAAGGTTTGGCCCGTTCCATCTACATTTGCATAAAGAATGGAAAGTATATTGGATATGGCTTGTGTTCGCAACAAGCCACTGTAACTTGTGTTTCGTTTTAAAATAATGAAATTGCTTTCGAATAAAACGGCTATGTTATTAGCTATGCATGTTTTGTTAAGTTCTTTATTGTTGTTTTATTTGAAAAATTTAATAATATTGCATTTATGTAAAATACAAATAAAAATGTACGATTTGTTGGATATAGAACAAAAATGATAATGAGCGTCTTTAATTTACTGATCATTTATTATAAATTATTGCTGATGTGAACTAGCTATTTCCCAAAATTGGGTCTTCATGATTCATAGTCTAGGCATAAACTATACCACCCTGTTGATGGAATCTACAAAAATGTCGTCCGAACCGTAGTGCAGGATCCAGTGTTGTACGAGCTAGCCTAATGAAAACTTAATTACGATCCCAATGTAGTTTTGAATATTCGACATATTTTTATTTAAAAAATCAATGCTTAGAAAAGCGTGCTAAATGCCAAGTGAAGTTGCTTGCAGAATTATTATATGCTCTAAACTAGTCTTGCGGCATCTTGTATAGCATTTACAATATGTGACGTTCTTCTCTGGTTTGAAACCATTATTAGCTTAAAGTACTTTAGAACTTAAGCACACACGAAGTAATTGCTTCGTACGGCATATTTACGTCATGAGACTACCTTATGACACGGTAAATTACGTGGACACATGACAATGCACCTAAGTCTGCTGAGATTAAGAGCGTTTGTCTACATACAGTAAGTTTTACTGGAAAAGCACCAATATTACATTTTTTTCGATAGTTGAGAGTAATAAGTGCAGGAGAAAATAAAATATTGGTCTACCTCCTTAGTAACCTCAATGAGGCCTAAAATTAGTAACTTAACAATTTTTATTAGTAATAATCACATTAACATAATTATTATATAAAGCGATCAAGAACTTTCCTTTCCTGAACTCGATTAAAACATTTCCGTACATTCATAAAACCAAATATAACTAATAGAGATTAGTAAGTCGCCCAATATGTACCACAATACAGAAACTAAATCTCAGTAGGTGCTCTGGCATTGCTTTTTATGGCGTTACAAATCGCCAACCATTTATGAGTTAGACAAACCATGCTGCGTATAATTTACTCACTAACCGAGCACGCTGCGATAATTATTTTAGTCAATATTGTGCTTTTAGCGACATGCCGGACAATCGATCAAGCAGTTGGTCGTAAGGGCACGTAATTTGATACACATCGGTATGTAGACACAAATAAAATCACTTAGCCGCGGAGTGGCGTCCTGCGGAGAGCATCTACCGCTTACTGCGGCCTACGCTGATATAAAACACTGGAAGGATTAAGATATTACTAGGATTTTACTAAGAAACGATTAAGAAGGTGGTAAGGTTCCTGCAAATAAAAAACAATAAAATAAAGACATTGATCGACATAATCCAACTGACGTAGTAAAGAACTTGTTGGTCTACCTAGTATATGACAATTCAATGAACTTGGCATAGCTATCGGTCACAGGAGGTCCCAAATTTTCCTCTAGATTGACTCTATTAGAATCTCAAACTGCCGATTAGATAAAACTAGCGTGGGATACGTCACTGGTAATGTCGATTATAAATACTTTTCTCACTACGTTTTCTGAATAAATCATCGATCTTCATTGTTGATTGCTACTGTGAAGTTAAAAATGTACCCGGAATCGACACCTACCGAATACCAATCGCAACCTTACCTTTTACTTATGCGAAGAAGGTTGTGTAACCAGAACTCCAAGTGGTAGCTGGCGTCATATGATTTGACAAAGCTGATACGTTCCAACGAAATTTAATTAGCCATTTTCGGTGAAGTTATTTACATAAATTTGCCATCAAAGATAAGGTACATGATTTGCAAATTGGACATGGCGTCAATAACAGTAACTATAGAATGACGTCTCATTTTTTTATTCTCAGGATATTACAACTGTGTTCGCCGAAAAACTATTTAGTAAAAAGTAAATTATCACACATTATGATGCAATTGTAAAAAAATTCATTCAACTTTTTTTATTTAAAAACGTTCCTTAAATCTTATGAAGTTTTTTGCGTATTTTGAAGTATTAGCAATCATGACTAACCCATTGCTTTTTGGTTATTTAGACATTATCTCTTCCATAACTTTAACTCTGTAGCATGCATTGCAGATTGAAAAATAGTCGAGGATCCATAACATTATAAAAAATAAAATGAAGTCACCAACAAGAGCATCGTATCTCCCGTATATTATGTTACCAATTCTCATCACTGCCCTTTTGATATGCCCTGATAGCTTCCGACTGGCTTTCTCGAGGAAAACAGGTTTTTAATCAGATTATAGGAATAAAGAACCGCATGCGCTAGGCACTGTAATAAGTCATTTGATGTAAAATTATGGTCATACGCGTATCTTGATTTTTAAAATAAAAAGAATGTTTTTTCGAAGGGATTATTCCATTCAAAAACACAGTGATGTGAATAAAAGGAGAAACTTATTTACAAAAAGTGTAAATGATTTTTTAAAATATTTGATGACAGACAGACATTATTATAGTATATAACGTATTTAAGGTTTAAGGTAATTGTATTTCTGTTGTACTAAACATAATAATAGTTTTATATTAAAAAAAGATTATATATTGTAGCTTATGCTGTGACTGCTTGTAATTAGAGTAACAATAACTAATGTGACTGTTACCTGTATGTATATAGTATACATGTTTGGATTTAAATTGAAATGTAAACTCATTTAGCAGTCCGTAATAATCAATAAATAAATTACAAAAAAAAACAATTCACAGCTAGCATAAAAATACCATTCTATAGTTTACACTTCCCAGAAATAATGACTCAATCACGAAAATAGACAGAAACATCCGACCCATCTCTTGGTTGACACAACTAAATTGTATAAAGAACATTATTTGTCTACAAAACACTAAAACGGCCCGCAATAAAAACACGCCAAAAGCAACGTTCACACAAGATTTTCATTTGTATACTAGAAAATTCGTACGAATAAAATAAGGCGTGAAATTGTTCCACGGATAGGTGGAATTTGTTTATGAAAGCCCGGTATAGCCTTGTAAAATTTAGATGTAACGTTTCCTTTGGCTGTGTGGGATGACGGGATATTTGTCAACTTGAGCGACAATGCTCTAGACTTGTTTTGCAAAAAATATTTCGTAGGTGATAAATCTGATGCTTTCTTGTTGACGTAAAAGTTAACGTCACGGTGGATTATATTTATCATGTAAGTAAATTAATTGTCTTTTAATTAATATTGGTATAGTCTTTGATATTCATTATTGTAATGATAGTAATCTGTTAATAATTTGTATGTATCCTATAACGAGGCTTATATATTATCGAATATTTCCATCAAAGAGTTTCTCTTAATAATTATAGTGCAAGTAAAGAATCGAAACACCATAATTATATTAATATCATCTTATATTTTGTCCATAGAAAACAACGAATTTTTAGTCTGTATTATTTTCATAAATGCGTTTTGTTTAAGCGCATTTTCGTAAAATACATCGTGTTATTTATTTTATGCACACCGAATCCTTATTACGTAAATCATGCCACAATTCACAGAATACGGATGCACATTGACAAATGGCCGTAGTTTCTTCAGAACAAAGTGGGTTATATTTCGTTCCCACACTACAAACGTTTATTGAATAAGTAAGTAGTGGATTTTATAAAGTGAACTACGGTTTATTCTTGGGTATGTCGCATTTTTATTCTAATATGTCAATTTGTAGGTTATTTATATATTTAGGTGAAAATTACTGACAATTTCTTATTAATCTCCGAGACTAATGATGGATATTGAATGGTAAAATTGAACATAATATTATTAGGTAGGTATGTTAGTTTTCAGAATACCAGCCTTACTAACATTTTTTTTATATGTCTGTGATTGTCCCACAATTAGGTAACTAGTAGTATAGTTACTAGGTACATAGACTAACACGTTGATTTTGAAGAAATAGATTTTATTAAAATTTTAAGAGACTTGCACAATCTCATAACTTTAACATTAAAAGTTAATAATTTCTGTACCAAAATGCTCATTCTTGCATTGAATATGGAAAAAGACAAAGTAATTTTAAATGTATATTTCATGCATTATTTATACCTATTTACGTATACAAATAACTGCATCCCGCTGTTCTTATAACACACATAACAGTATTTAAATACTCAATTCC
This sequence comes from Manduca sexta, assembly GCF_014839805.1. Classification (NCBI taxonomy): domain Eukaryota; kingdom Metazoa; phylum Arthropoda; class Insecta; order Lepidoptera; family Sphingidae; genus Manduca; species Manduca sexta. The sequence continues at coordinate 5,671,661 of NC_051125.1, forward strand.
CATCATGAGTCTGTTTAGTTTCAACTTGCACGACAATTTTTATCATCATAATAACCACATATACATTCACCGTGTGGTCTCACGCTTAACATATTTTTAACGTGTTGCAAAGTTATTTGGTTCTTAAATCTTCGTGACAAAAGCTAAGATAGCATGACCAAAATAATAGAGCGCCCGCACGTATATGTGGCGTCATCTGGCGGCGACAGAATACAACGTTTTATGCCCTTAACAGTAGATACCATAACTCATAAATATATATGGTTGTAAAGGCTTTAAATATTTATAACATCATTAATATTATGTTTACACGGTGCTGTAAAAATTTAAAATCCGATATAAAAGGTGATTCTCTTAAGAGCACTCTCGGCGTTGAGAGATGATTAAAAATTAAAACATATCGACATTGTAATCCAGGGTGAAGTCACTTCGCATTCAAATCGACAAGCATTAAATAACGTGTCGTTTCGAGCTGGGTTATTCCGATTATCAGAAGGCATATCTCTCCTCGCCAACAATGAAAGACAACCCGTTAAATGCACACCGCAGTCTAACATCTTAATAATCCGCTGAGTGGCCGTGTCGACCCAGCATGACGCGGCCCGCGTACACAATTATTTTTCATCGAAGTGACATCTTAACGTTGAAATAAATAATACGAATCGGTCCTGAATATTACGGCTACATTAATTTCAATGCGCGAATTAATTTCGTATCGGCTGAAATTTAATTATTTCGGCACAAAACGAACGAATTAATTTAAATTCAATTTTCAACGGCTCGATTGGTTCGTATAATTTTTATAGGGACAACATTAAAAATAATGAATGCATTTTTAAAACAAAACATAGTTAACCGTTCATGATACTATGCGGGTGTAAGGATGTATCGATGTGACAGTTGACAAGCGTCTCCTATAAAGTTTAACGTAACTCAACCGGCGGGAACGTCACGTCGATGCGCGTAGAAAGTCAACCTTTACGACGCTTGAGTGAACAAAACAAAACAAGTTGGACATGTCAATGCCCACGCCTTTGGTACGGTAACTTGATATAAGCAGGCGGATACATTTAACACCAACGAGAGGTTTGCAAGCGGTCGTATCGCGTGAGAGCAGCGCATTAAGCGGAGCGATGAGCGATGCGGCGAGCGTACGCCGAAGGACGGCGCCGATAGTTTTGCACAGGTAAGTTATTCCAATGCGACTGTAATCTTTGTGGAGACTACTAGATGTCACGCACGTTCACTACGTGCTTTGTACCAGTTAGCATGGCTTTGGCTTTTTACTTAGTTTTTAAGTTTTACCAAAGAAACTTAACAGCTTTTTGTACGATGCGTCTGAAGTTAACAATTGACGTTTTATTTAAACTATTATTTATTGTATAAAAAAAATGGGTAACCAAAAGTATTTTAATTAATCAGTGCTTTAAGATGTGGACTCCAGATAGTAAAATGAAATGATGTTCTTATGTTACTGTGACCGCAACCCAACGTGGCCATCCGCTCGCCCGTGTCACGTAAGAAGATACTTTAATATCCGATTCATTGTTCTGTTACAAATTTGTCAGTGATCTTTACATTAAACTTTTTCTCTTTTAAAATTTGAGATGGGTCCATAATCCCCATGCCGCCTGCTCTTGGAGTAAATCTCCAACATGTAATGATGTCCGGACCACACAAATATTAACATTAGATACTCTGTTTCGAAACATTTTTGTTTCTCAAAGTGCTTGAAATAAAACAGATATTAGTGGTGTTAGTTTCAGTCTTGTAGTTGTACCGTGATGTAGATGACTCATAAATAAATACTCTGTGTTGCGTCCTTTTAAAAACGAAGAATAAGTTAGCATGCAAGAAAATTATCGGAAGGTATCTCATACATGAATCATACGTGTCGGACGCGGTGAACAGATCACCACCCATGGCTGCAATAAATATTGAATAGAAAAAGTATGGTGACAATAAATAAGTGATCCAGTTCGAGCACACAAGAAAGACCGTGTTGCAAAAAGTATAAACGATAGTTGAATATTATTTACTAGATACAGAGTATTCCATTGGCAAAGTAAATATTTTTCCGCTAACGCGTTTCACGATAAATGTCGTTCAAAGAATGTAATAAAATCTAGCTTTGCACACGTAAACATAAACAATGCGAGTAAACATCAACTTCTTAGTAACGCGGAGTTAATTTGAAACGAATGCTATGCCTTTATTTTGCAATGCTATCAATTTAAATATTTGCAACATATTTTCCAAGGTAAATTGGCCCATTTTTCGAACATAGTAATTTACATGATATCTGTATACCGTTTAGTGTTTCGATCGGCTATAATTATTTATAATAATTATTAATATTTTGCTCATGTCACGCAACGGGGTGACCCTCGGGGCATACTTTAATGCTCCTTTGCTGATGACGGGAAGCATCCACAGTAAGCACCCAGACGATAATTTGAGATAATTTACGTAATTCGGTATAATTTTCATTCAAAGTGCATGTCTGCTCAACTGAATATCATTATAGGTTATTGGAATAATACTATCTAATACTAGCTGGCGGATAGCGTGGCTCATAAAAATTTGAATGTTATTTTCTACCGTTTATGGAATATTTTTGAATTAAGAGCACGCTATTAAATTTGCTTGGTCAATAATATATAAGTGCATTTCAAGAGTTAATTATTCATTACTTACCTAACAAACTAAAAGCATTTTTGGTAATAGTATACTTCTAGAACATTTGATATGAATAGTAATACTTTTTAGAAAATTATAATAATTCATAGTGAGTAATTCACACTTTATTCTAGCAATCGACAATGCAGCGTGATAAATTAAGATCACATTTTAGTAATCTATAATTACTTATAATATTATAATAGAATATCAATAAAAACATCATTTAACTATAAAATATGCAGTCCAATATTGCACAAATTACGAAGCATCACAAGTAAATCATAATATTTGTCTTCACATGTAATTAAACCGTTAGTAATTGAATAATATTGATACATCATTTATAACTCTTTCGATAACAATCTCACGGTACACGCATCGTTCGTCGGAAGTAATAATTAAACGACTTGTAGCGGTAATTAACATTGATTGCTGAGTCGTTCCGTTATCCAATGATAACAAGAGAAGAAATAAAGAGAAATGCTTCACGCGTTTTGCGATCTTTATAGAGAATGCAGGCGATACAAATGGCAACTCTCTGGAGACCGAATGGTGTATAAGTAGGAAAAAAATGCTCGCTACTTCCGACTTTGCATATAACCTTAGAACTAAAACGACGTAACTCAAGATTTGTGTACATATTTTGCTATCGAGTGACCTTCAAGTTTTAACTTCTTTTGTTCATTTTCTGCAAATACCCTTTTTTGAGTTAGGTTAGTTTAGTTTTAAGCGATATGTTTACATTTAAAATATATACAAAATATTTCTATAATACAAACATTATATAATTATATATAATCTATGGTCCTTATCCACATAAACACGTTAATAAGATTAATAGTGACAAGTAACTTGTTTATACGTAATTGTGTTTGTGAACACAATTATACGACAAATTACTGAATACCTTACCAAACAAATATTAACTTAGTGTTAAGTACGCAAATTCTGATAATAGTGTCGAAACATTACAACTAATTTGGCGACGTCGTGCGAATATAGCTGAACAATATAAATCGTTTAAGAAATACCAGTCTTTCCACAACGAATCTTATTTCTGCATGGTTTAGTTTAATTCTTTTATTTTCTGCATATGCATTGCCTACAATCACTTCTCCTTACGTATAATCTATGAGCAGGCCTGCGCTTCGCAAAGTTCATCAGATAATGAGAACATTTGTTGCGTGTGAAACTAGAATTCCATTTTGCACGAAGCAGCGTTTCGCGTAAGCATCAAAGGCTCTTAAAACTTAAAGCCGACTCGATAAATCATGTTTCGTTTTAAACATTCTAACGCTTCATTTTGCTGATCGAGTGAACCGATGGAGTGCTTAAAGTACTTTCTTAACAGCTCTTTTGTAATAAATCGTAGGGAATGTTGCGTTACGACTGCAATAATACGAATCAGATTAACTGCAAGTTATATTACCTTTTGTTTAAACGCTAGGCCCTAGCCTTTTCCATGTAATTAATGTGTAAAGTGTCAGTGGTGTTCTGCACAAACATAAGTTTGCGAACAAGTCTTTGTTTGAATTTTTTATTGGCAATTTTTTATTTTCTGCTTTTGTTTGACGGTAACTTCTATCACACTTTGTATGTATCTTTATAATTAAAAAAAAATATATCTTATTAGCAATGATATTTAAAATCTTTTGAACCAATAGCTGATTCAATTTCTATGCTATGTAGGAACCCCCATTACAATGCTAAACGGAAAACATAAAAGCATACCTGCCATGCGAAGTGCCTAAAATTAAACGAAATTAATAACGGCAGCAATAAATATCCATATCCATTTTCGTTCCAACACACAATGTAAACAGACACCGTCTAAACGTGGACGTTAAAAATTTATATTCGTCTAATAACTGTCGAATTCCTGGAGCAAACAAATTATGTTGAAGCGTTGACTTACTGAATGGGCGATCTCAACAAATAGTGTAGTAATTCCAAAGAGTTTTGAATAGAGTCCAATACTATTTTGGTCGTCGAACGCTGATCTTTAGCTTTTATTTCGTTTTGGTGTGAGATCGCTTGCCGATAGACGTTGGGAGATAACATGGAAATGAGGCTTTCATTGATGTCTCGGAATAATTTTTACACAACCAATACATTACTTTGATACTTAAATACATGTTATGTCTCGTAATGATGGCTTACGTGAAGTAATTTTGACTGTCAATTGGTCTTGTTTTCGTAAAATATGTGTATGCATATACTTAGTACGTTGACCTCAAAATGTTTTTGTACAGGTGCTAGATATTTTGAATAACAAACATGTATTACATTTATTCATTGGATGTGGGAATCCGTTTCACAGCCATTGGTGTTGCAATGGGCTTTTAAATTGCGAGTCAACGAAGCTTGTCAACGGATTTTTTATTGAGAGTTGTAATTCCAGTATGAATATGTTTTTCGGGATAGACTTAATACTAAAATACTGGCGAATATTGTGAAAAAAACAGAATCGTATTTTAAAATTTTTGCGTGACATAAAAAGGCAGTTTGTGGTCATGTATGTTTTGTAGTTGTGTTTAAAATTATGGTTGTAGAGCAAGGTCTCTCATTTTGTCAGATTTTTATAATAATAGTTAGCACTAATATTATTAGTTCCCAATAGGTTTATGATAAACTAAGTATTGCTCGCGGCTTCGCCTACATGAATAGTTTTTCCTACTACTAAAGTCCCTAAAACAAACACTGTAAAAATACTGTAGCGAATCTAAGCGGCACCTATACAACGCCAGTAACATTTATTTAAAAAATAAGATTAAAACTTCTATTATTTCCCATGGGAAGGAATTATTGGGATAAAAGTGTAAGTCCAAGACAGGGTTTACTTGTGTGCCAAATTTTATCTAATCCGTTCAACTGTTTCTGCGTTTACTTCTTACAAACATCCGATCCTCTAAATATCTAAATATATTCACAAATTTCGCATTTACAATATAAATAAATCTCGATAATTGTACGTCACATAAAGAAAATTATACTAATAACAAAAAAAAAACAAAATCCATACCTAAAATCTTACCATTTATTGACTGCAGTAACATCACAAACCAAACTAAAATTACAGCTCACAGAGTAAAAACGCGAAAAACAGCGTCACCAATTGATAAGCATAGATATAGTACATAAGCCTTTATACGAAGTCGTTGAGTGTGAGCTGGGTGCTCGCTCGCATCTCAATAATGAACGCATTGTCCGACTGCACGTACTCGATCAGTCCAGACTATTTTTGCTCAAACCTGTCTGCGTCTGTCAAAGGAAAAATTGGCATAGAGTTGGTGCTCAGTGTACTTTGTAACTTCGATGATGTATTTTAGTATGATTCTGAAATTTCGTATCGTATATTTAGTTTGTAACACGTACTAATTTTATTAAATCAAAAGTTTGTTAAGATATTTGGATGGTTGTTAGATATAAAAGTCGAAACCGTGCCCAAAATTAACATAGAACTAGACTATTTTATGATAAAAATACACAGTGAAATTTTTTATACTTATCAGAAAAAGTCTTTCACGAGCAATGACGCAAGCAAAACCTAGTATTTAATAGTTTGAGGTTAAAATCACGCTTCCGTTAATGTTGTAATATAGTAACAAAATTTCTCGCAGCTCTATTACAATTGCATGCGAAGTGAGGATGAGACCCATCACATCACATTAGGGGACTCAAATTGATTAATGGATGAAACTATTTCGTTAGCGAAACAGCCCGTCTATTCATCTGTTTATAAAATGTAGTGACTTGGTACTGTATTGCTTTTCAAAGAAGTACTAGAAAATAAGTTTAAAATGAATTGATTTAAAAACAAAACTTCAAAAAAGCAATGTACTAACGACGGCATTCGATATTCAAATTCAGCCGTAAGTATAAAAAGCTGTAAGAGCGAAACGTTCAGACTCGGTTGAGCGGAGATTACAATTTTAAAACAATGAGCCATCTTCTCCACAGCTTTGCAGTGCTGTGCCGTCATGAATGAAGACACATTTGCCAACGACAGCGAATCCAGCGGAGTTATTTGATTTATTTCAAGCCAGGACTATTGAAAACTTCCATCAAGAGTCATTTATTTAGACGTTGTAATGAAACCGAGGCCAAGTATCTTGAACAGTAGACACGTCTGCGAACGTTTCTATCTTTTTGTTATTTATAGAGAATTTCATTTTATACCTGACATGAGTGTTTGCAAGCGAATTTGTGATATAATTTATAATCTATTTAAGTACCCAAACTTTCTCATATTAATACAGTATTATAACATAACATGACATTATTTCCGTATCAATATTTGTTGATCAGTTAGTAACAAAGTTGTCAATCAACTAATATAATGTATAGTGGACTATATACACATTCACGCCTCTTTTCACGAAGGAGTAGGCAGAGGCGCAGTTAGCGCAAGAGGTGCGTTGAGCTTCATAATTTAAAAATGAGCATTAACATAAGTGATGGAATTTACAGAGGTGCATACAAAAAGGTTTATACATAGGAGTTAGAAGTCCTATATCTATCATAGTTGTCTATTAAGAAAATAGACCAAACTTTGCAGTGTTCCTCTACCACCATTTATATTCCATTAATATGCATATTTCCTTTTTTTTTTCAACATAACCAAAACTGCTATGGCGTCATGATCGGAATGCCAACGCAATAAGTGACCTCGTATTGTCAAAACTTTCGTTCTAAAATATGTTATTGTTAAATATAGTACGTGGATAGCTTTTATGTGTATGTATTTTGGAATTATCACAAACTGAACGGATGTATCGATATGTTTACTCTTCGGTTCGAATGCTGGACTGGTGGATGGACCTTTGTATTGCTTTTACCGTTTGTTAGAATGTTCGAGATTTTAGTGGAAATTTTATTTTTCGTTGAGGAAGTAAATAGCTATGGAATGCGGAAATGTGAAGGTCAGCGTATTGAAAACATTCACGACTTTAAGCTGTTGAAAACCTTTAAGTATACTAAACGAAAAATGTGGCTGGGAAAAGCAATCGATAAAATAAACAAATAAAATTAATAAATAGAAATAATTTTGTATTTCTAAATTTAATTGAAGGACATTATTTTTAATCAAACTTATACTTGTTTTAATTCTACATTTATACATTTATGTGATACCGTGATATTTTATTAATAATCTATAATATTTATACTCAGAAAAGAACAAAAGCAATTAATATTTTTAGAAATTATGAGGCCGCTTCGTCATTGGAACTTGGAACGCCGTCCGTACCACACAAGATACAGACGATCCTGCAATTTGTAGAATATTTGGAATAGTTTCGTCAGCGGCCACCAACGAATATAAAAGAAACTGGAAACCTATATTATGTGTAGCCAACATTAAAGTTGTGTGACAAACAGAATTATTTATTTGTTTGTTTGATATGTTGCCCGAATATATCTTAGTTAGAGTTTTTTTTCCTGATTCTATGAATTTAAATTATTATCTTGAGGTTATTTATGAGAATTATCTAGATTGGTCTAAGTTATAGTAAAAATTCTTTATAATGTTCGAGTTACATACTTTATAATAATGTAATGATGAAAAAATAAAAAGAATTATCGAAGGAATTAGAAGCTGGATATCTCAAACGATTTATACTTATGTAATCTTATTTCTGTTCCACATAATAGTAATCATTGTCACATTCCATTCTCAGTAGTCACTATGAAATACAAAATAACAACGAATAAGTGTCGTGAGTCACAGGATCGGCTAGCATAAAGAAATTGACACTTGCATCTATTCTTAGAAATTATTGCGTTTTACCCGCATAGTTCCGCAAACCAGCCGACTGTGTGTCGCGGGTGGTCGGAACGATGCAATAATGATCCACTCACGTAATATGGCGGCTTTTGACAAAAACGAAATTGTCGGAATCCAGGTAATACAATAAAACACAATCGGAATGCACCCAATTCTTTGAATTTTTACCTAATCCTTGCCGAACTATAGGGATCATTTACAACATTTGCACTAATAAAATCGTTTAAAGTTATTACGGTCTAACAAAAGACTAAGTTAAGTTATCTGTATAGATACTATGCCACAAAAGAAGATGAGGGTTTGTTTGAATAATTTAAAAAATCATAATATTGAGGGTTTGGTTTGGTTAAAGCTGTTTTATATTTGCGATTTTCTGTTTCATATTGAATTTAAAGACAGTTGGTATTAAGTGAGAAGCTTTCACTGAAAACTTAAGAAAATAGGGGATATCAAAGAGCAAGTATCAAGTGACAGAAAGGAATAATAGAACAGTAAAAGAATATCCCGCTAAAATCGATTCCTCATGACTATGTGAAATATGAATTTGCACTGGAAGCAAAGTTTAAAGGATTGAAGATGCGGCAATGTGAAGCAATTTTAGCGAGATGATTTATGCTACTTATTTGTGAATGTCATGTGTATAGTCGAATGTCATGTGTCATCATGGATTCAAACGAAAACAAACCGTGGTGCTGTGGCATTAATGACTTGTTTGTAAATAAAATAAAGTGTTTCTCTAGCCTTGTCAGAGATTTGTTCTGTCTGCAAAATTCGACAGAAGGTCACGGTCTCAGTTCAATCGCTCTTTAAAGTTTAGGAACGCATCTGTAATTTCTTAGGCTGTATAGATGTTTATGTTCCGAATGGTCACTTATAAACCATCCGATTGTTTGATTACAGATGATATTACGTTCATGTAGAGCACGTTTTATATAATGATATACTTTACAGGGGACTCCGCCTGCTTGAAAACCTGAAATTCAATTCCCTCTCTGCATCATGCCGGACTATAAAGCGGTCTTATGTTAATCTAGCACTTCATCTGTATGCTAAATTTAATTTATTTCCATTCGCCGGATTATGCATTAACCTCTAACAAAAAATATATATTTAAATACAACTATATTATGGTCAGTCCACTCCGTGACCATGAATGCTGCAAAGCCTTCGAAACGTCGGAAGAAAATAGTAATAGCGATAAAATCCGTAAATATTCTTATTTCTAGCTTTCGCGTAAACATGAGAAATCATTATAAAATCTTTAGTTATTTTCATTTATAATCTTAGTTGGATAGTAAGATGCCTTGTTGTTATACTTGTTAAAAGCGGCGTACACTGACTGGATAATTGAAGCCAATGAACGAGTTCAGTGGCACACAGCGTGCCCTATGTCCAGCGCTGTAATGAAAATGAACTTGCACTTGAACCTCGTTCTATGCTGAAATTATTTTATCTGACCCGTTAATAGAAAAATAAAATAGTATTGTTCAAAAGCCATATGCTTATGAAGTACTTTTTAGTTAAAATAACTCCTTCATAACATTTTTAAAGTAAAAACAAATATTTAAAACAGTGATTATGCAGAACACTCTAATGTTTGTGTCGTTTCAAACAAATGAATGATAGCAGAGCGTGGTTTCGATCCACGAACCTCTGGGTTATGGGCCCAGCACGCTTCCACTGCGCCACTCTGCTTATGAGATCACAGCTTTAATTTATTCACTGTATAGTAATAGTTGTCACTTTAACATATTCTCTTTCATAGAACAAAAGTAGAAAAAGTGTCATATAGCAGAGCGTGGTTTCGATCCACGGACCTCTGGGTTATGGGCCCAGCACGCTTCCACTGCGCCACTCTGCTTGTGTGATCACAGCTTTAATTTAATCACTATATAGCAATAGATATCACTTGAAGATATTCTATTTCTTAAAACAAAAGTATAAAAAGTTACATATAGCAGAGCGTGGTTTCGATCCACGGACCTCTGGGTTATGGGCCCAGCACGCTTCCACTGCGCCACTCTGCTTCTGTGATCACAGCTTTAATTTATTCACTATATAGCAATAGATGTCACTTTAAGATATTCTCTTTCTTAGAACAAAAGTATAAAACAATTACATATAGCAGAGCGTGGTTTCGATCCACGGACCTCTGGGTTATGGGCCCAGCACGCTTCCACTGCGCCACTCTGCTTGTGTGATCACAGCTTTAATTTAATCACTATATAGCAATACATGTCACTTTAAGATATTCTCTTTCTTAAAACAAAAGTATAAAAAGTTACATATAGCAGAGCGTGGTTTCGATCCACGGACCTCTGGGTTATGGGCCCAGCACGCTTCCACTGCGCCATTCTGCTTATAGGCGCATGGGTTAAAAGTATTTGTTGGGTAGATTTATATGGCATTTTGCAAAATTGTGTCTTTATAAACAAAACGGTAAAAAGTGACATATAGCAGAGCGTGGTTTCGATCCACGGACCTCTGGGTTATGGGCCCAGCACGCTTCCACTGCGCCACTCTGCTTATGTTCATGATTGTCGAAATTAGTGGTTACGACGTAATATTAGGATTACTTGCTACAATAATCTTAGGGATTTGTCATACTTCTTATATTATTAAAACTCCCGCTACTGATACGTACATACATACCTACTAACTTGCATTGCGCAATGTATATTTAATATGAGCAATCGTCGAATCAATACTCAGCAAGTAGGACACGATAAAAACAGCATTGATATGCATAATTTGCTTGACTTCATCATATGAAGATTAATATAAATTAAAATGATGACTAACATAATAACACTCGCTGAAACTACGGGGCGTTGGTTCGCGAAATATTGCATTAAGTATATTGTATATTATTATATATTATACTAGCAGCCCTAAAGAGGTTGTCTTGCCCAAAAAGGTGATAAAATCGTAAAACCCGAGTATAGCGCCACCTACCAGAACCAAATCTAAATTCTAAACCATCCAAAGACCCAGTCTAAAACATAAATTTTTTATCAAAATCAGATTCAGTGATTTATCAAGATTCAGTGACGTACAGACGTAGAGAAGAATAATTATATGTAATATATTTGTTTTATATTTTAAAAAAAGTAGCTGTCTGCTATCATATTCATTAAAGGCGAAAAGTTAAAATAGTCGTTAAGTTTTCTGGAACTTTCCAATTTTCTGCTCAATTTTCTCATTTTTTTCTTTCATAAAAACCTTTTGCTGACAGTAATTAACACAACAAAAAAGAAATAGCACCATCCATTCACTCGTGATGTGATGATCAAGGGAAAAACAGAGAGCTTTTGCCTGCGGCTCCGCCCGCGTGATTTAGTTTTTAGGAATAAAGTTTTCCTTTTAATCTCAAAATTCAAAAATAGAAAGAGCCTATCTTATGTTAGTAATTAGTTAATCGTAAATGAGATGATTTATTTAGTTAATAATAGAGGATTACATGAACAAACTAAGTGCTGGATAGCGATGTCGCATACCTTAATGCAAGGGTTCTCACCCGCGGCGTCGTTTTGCTGCAATGTAATGAGGCGTTTCAGGTGACCGACAGCCCTAACTATTATGAAGAAATGAATGACAAAAATACAATAAAAAATAATTTTAATTCTACTACAATAAGGTTGAGCACAACTTGCTTGCTCTACATTGTACTGCTTGTAATAAAACATAAGCAACAGTCAGCTTAACCGTGATAAATGTGATTTTCCGCCAACTTTACTTTGCTGTTATTTCATACATTTCTCTCAGCGCGAAACACAGCATTCCTTGCCGCTACAAAGTAAATGATATATTTTTAATGTTCTTTATTTTAATACGTTTTAAAACAATTAAAAACTCTTTCACAATGCTACAAAAGACGTTTGTGTCTCCGAAAAAGTAACTAGTTTATCCAATTCCGCATTTATATTTTCATGTGCTATATCATCATAAGAAATAAGTATTAATCAATCTCGCTTCATATTAAATTTTAAACTACAACAACAGAGGGTATTCTCAATAAAACCACAGAGCCATAAACTCCTGTTATGGACGAAGACACAGACCGCATATTGGGTCTATTGATGATTCTCAACGCAGAGATTGATTCGAAACCATCGTCAACCCAATTATATTCAGTTGTAGCCGATGGACTGTAACTTTCTGTTATTATTTTGAACATCTGTCAATTTCACGGGACAACGCTTTGGGTTGAAGAACAGTACCTACCCATTCAGATTGTCTTTGTTCGTTACTAGTTGAGCGGAAGAAAATAATTACATCGATGAATCGAAGACGGCTCCAATCGAACTGTAAAATAATTATCTATTCAATTACTTCGTTCATTGGTAAAAGTTTCTTTATCGTAGGTAAATGTCTGTACTTTATAAAAGAAAGTAGGGATGTTTGTTTCACGTAAACCTTCAACGATATATAGAGAATCATCTTGGTGAAATTAACAAAACAAAAGTTTATTTTATTGGAATAATTCGAAATATAAAAAATCATTTATAGTATATGCAGATTGAAGAATGATTCAAAAACGTACCTATAACGTTGAAACATGCGTGCCGCTGTGAGCACGCATTATATAGTGCAATTTATTCGCATGCTGCATAAATAAACGAATGTAGTTATAAAGTTACAGACAAACTGGCTCGATTCAAATGCTCCCGTCTTAGCTCTACAAACTTACCAGGTGTGAAAACACGATTTAAAACACCGCTGGGCATAGGCGTGTATTACATGGCACGGCACCAAAGCAACCATATACATATTGTTGACTTATAAGAGAGAACATAAAACTCTACACACAAAATAAAAACAAATAGTGACTGAAGTATATATTATACAATAGTATGCAAATCATACTGAAAGTTATCCATATTTTCAAGATCCTGTAGAACATGCAGTTTTATTAGCAGGAAGCATTATGTACGCTCGAGGAGTGTGGGGGTTACGTTGGTCAAGGAACGCATATCTTTAAGTGTATTTGTCTTTTCAATCATTAACTGGCTAATTTTAGAAGTATATATTACGAGCAGAGTGGCGCAGTGGAAGCGTGCTGGGCCCATAACCCAGCGGTCCGTTGATCGAAACCACGCTCTGCTATATGTCACTTTTTACCGTTTTGTTAATAAAAACACAATTTTGCAAAATGACATATAAATCTACCTAACAAATACTTTTAACCCATGCATTTATAAGCAGAGTGGCGCAGTGGAAGCGTGCTGGGCCCATAACCCAGAGGTCCGTAGATCGAAACCACGCTCTGCTATATGTCACTTTTTACCGTTTTGTTAATAAAAACACAATTTTGCAAAATGACATATAAATCTACCTAACAAATACTTTTAACCCATGCGTTTATAAGCAGAGTGGCGCAGTGGAAGCGTGCTGGGCCCATAACCCAGAGGTCCGTGGATCGAAACCACGCTCTGCTATGTGTCACTTTATGCCGTTTTGTTCATAAAGACACAATTTTGCAAAATGACATATAAATCTACCTAACAAATACTTTTAACCCATGCCTTTATAAGCAGAGTGGCGCAGTGGAAGCGTGCTGGGCCCATAACCCAGAGGTCCGTGGATCGAAACCACGCTCTGCTATATGTCACTTTTACCGTTTTGTTAATAAAAAACACAATTTTGCAAAATGACATATAAATCTACCTAACAAATACTTTTAACCCATGCCTTTATAAGCAGAGTGGCGCAGTGGAAGCGTGCTGGGCCCATAACCCAGAGGTCCGTGGATCGAAACCACGCTCTGCTATATGTCACTTTTTACCGTTTTGTTAATAAAAACACAATTTTGCAAAATGACATATAAATCTACCTAACAAATACTTTTAACCCATGCGTTTATAAGCAGAGTGGCGCAGTGGAAGCGTGCTGGGCCCATAACCCAGAGGTCCGTGGATCGAAACCACGCTCTGCTATGTGTCACTTTTTACCGTTTTGTTGATAAAGATAAAATTTTGCAAAATGCCATATAAATCTACCTAACAAGTAGTTTTAAACAATGTTCATGTAAGCAAAGTAGCGCAGTGGAAACGAACATTTTATATCAGATAGCTTTTGCTCGCGGCTCCGCCCGCGTGATTAAGTTTTTCCGGAATAAAAGTTCCGCTATATATTTCCCTGCATAAAAAGTAGCCTATGTCCCTTCCAGGATCTCAAACGATATTGATGCCAAATTACATCGAAATCTGTTTGGTAATTTTGAGTATACGACGTTCTGACAGGCTGACAAATGCGGCGTGGACTTTGTTTTATAATAATATATTTTTGGAATTTTTTACGAACAAATTCATCATACGTTTTAAATTTGTATATTGGAATGCGCAGCGCACGCAACATAAGCTTTCAAAAGAATTAAATTTTCTCCGTTTATACAACATTTTTCATAAATTATTTGCTCCTATTGGTCATAACGTGACGTTATATAGCTTATAACCTTTTTCAGTAAATGAGCTATCTAACACTATAATAATTTTTCAAATCGAACCAGTAGTTCCTGAGATTAGCGCGTTTAAACAAATAAACTCTTCAGTTTTATATAATAGTATATGTAACGCAGACCAAGTTTTGGGCTAGTATCTCAATAAAGGGTTTGAAAAAACACTACCGTTAATTTTTTTTTATTTTTTCACGATTTACACATTTTCCTATTTTTTATTTTCGAAAATACCAATAGTGACATATAACTGAATGTGGGTTTGATCCACGGACCTCTGAGTTTATGGGCACAGCGTGGATGGTTTTAAATTATTTATAAGGTAGCAATAGATGTCACTTTATTTTAGGTAGCGTTTTAACATCTAAGATTATAAGCGATTACAGCAGCAGGAAAATACAATCAATGGGATATATTAATGTATAAGTATCAATTTATTTAAAAAAAAAATGTTTATGACCTCTCTCACTTAAAAATTCTTTGAGAGTGCTTAGTAAGTTAAACTGAAAATTTTAATTACTATGTAGATTTTTTTTACCAATAGATGTAACACAGTTAAATCCAGCCCACAATTACATTTGTATTTTATTTTGTTTTTATGAACAAAAGAATAATTTGTGACATGTATAGCAGAGCATGGTTTCGATCCATGGACCTCTAGGTTATGGGCCCAGCACGCTTCCACTGCGCCACTCTGCTTGTGTGGACATAGCTGTGAACTATTTATTGGGTACAAATATGAATTATATTAAATGAGCAAAAGTGTAAATGTGACATATAGCATAGCAGAGCGTGGTTTCGATCCACGGACCTCTGGGTTATGGGCCCAGCACGCTTCCACTGCGCCACTCTGCTTATGATTCAACATGCCCAAATATAATTGTAGCTACTTATATTTAGAAACGACAGTGATAAAACATGCTATCAATTTGTAACAAAGGAAATAGTATTGTTATTTTTTAACACGTTAGGTTTCAGTCACTTTGAAGAAATATTAAATCGATTTCTTGTTTGGTTTAAAATGCGTTGTATAAAATTATATAGCTTCACAATATATAATAAGTATATACCTTTGAAACTGTAGCCACTTCCACATTGAAATGTTATATAAGTACATCATAATAATTATTACTTATTTAATTTTCATATCATGATAGGTCATGTCAAAATACGTCATTCAGTAGGCTAATAGAATTTTCAACAGATTTCCAATAATAAAGGCAGTTGTCAATAACCTGTGATAAAAATTACTTACTACATAATTCTTACTTGACTTCAAGTTCGGAATACGCATGGATAATCCTTAAATAAACCCATTTACATTCCAAGTTTTTCATTCGTAATTTAAGACTATAAGCGTCTTCTTGTCGGCGGTAAGTAAAATTGCTCTACATAAAATAATTACAAGATTTTGTTTGTTCAGTGCGCTGTAATGTGAAACGAAACGTTTTGCATCTGCAATTTACTTGTTAACCTCCGGACATTGGCTCTTATTAAGTCATCAAAATTATACCACACCGGTATTGCAGTGCGTGCGTTGTCCATGTTTATTTTTCTGCAGAATGCCGCAGTAATTGTATTGTACACTGATGAAGTAAAGTATTGACCGGTAAAAACTAACTTTTATTGATGTACTCGTATGTTTACGTTTTCAACTTATGGGAACACGGAGTCGCCATTATGAAAATAATTTTGAGCTCAACATCTACTGCTACCCAACAAATAGATTTAAGATATATCCATGCAAGCAGAGTGGCGCAGTGGAAGCGTGCTGGGCCCATAACCCAGAGGTCCGTGGATCGAAACCACGCTCTGCTATATGTCACTTTTATATTTTAGCTTTTAAAAACGAACTTATATTGAAAACTAACATCTACTATTACCCAGCAAATAGATTAAAGATATATCCACGCAAGCAGAGTGGCGCAGTGGAAGCGTGCTGGGCCCATAACCCAGAGGTCCGTGGATCGAAACCACGCTCTGCTATTAAAAAATTGTTGTTTCCTATTTAATTTTTATCTCTTTCTTCTTTAGTCTCGCAATGATATGTTATTTTACTGCAATGACGTCCTATCCTCCTCATAATGATGAACTACATAAAGTATACTGCTGAACATAGGCCTCTTCTAAAAATTTCCATACGAACTTATCAAAAGCGGCCTGCATCCAGCGTATTCCTACAGTAATGTAAGATATGTTTTAGCAAAAAAATTGATAAAAAATCCCTTCTTGGAAATAAATATATTTCCGTTCCAAATTTCATCAACATCGGTTTAGTGGTTTAGTAAATATGTGATACAGTTATTTTTGAATTCAAAATATTAGTATGAACTATGAAGCCATATTTAACCAATGTAATCAACAAAATTCACATCAACATCTCGCATCAACTATTTTATTTTATATCTACGCTCCCGCATTTGTGACGAATGTAATTTTTGTTGAAAAAGGCGATACGTCCTGTATTGACTTTGTTTTTCATACACCCACATGAACTTTTATTACTGCCTCGCAACTGCTATTGCTCTGTAAATATCAATCAAGCACCGTGAATTTGAATAGAATTTCAATAAAAAAGAACTTGTATGGCTTTGAGAGATAGTAAAGAACCACTATAAAAATATAGTGATCGCAAAGATTGACTGACCGGACGAGATTAATTTAGGAATTAGAAAATTACATTATGCATATAACAATAATATATAGAGTTTAATAAGAAATATTTTCTAATGTAGTTCCGCACATAGATAGTGTTTATGTACACATAGTAAAAATTATAGAACTACAAGCTTTTGCTCGCGGCTTCGCCCGCGTGAAGGAGTTTTCCGGGATGAAAGTCACGCCTGTGCATTGTTAAAAAAGTATCCGATTGAATTATATTTATGGATCACTATTTTGGTTATAGTGGCTTCCATATAAAAGGTGGATATATGCTGTCGCGGACTTTTATTTAGAACTATTTAAAACAAACAATCCTACGGTACATCACGGTTTAGGCAGCGTACGCCAAGATAGCATTTTTTCTGACTTACTTGATATGTATCTTTATATTAAGACCTAATTACACAAAATTACTATAAATTGTAGCCTATGTGTTATTCTGATAAATAACCAATATTACTTTAAAGTTCCATTAAAATCTCTTCAGTAGTTTTTTTTTTTGTGAAAAAGGAACAAACATACTTACATTAATGCTCACAAACTTTCGCATTTATAATTTTAGCAGGACAGAGTTATTTAAACAGAATACGCTATCCCTATTGCAAACAAATACACTGCCTTGTATGAGAGTCACGTGCTAATTCACGATACTGCTAAACGTAAAGAAACTTATTTGTACATAGTTTTCGCACCAAAAATAAAACTTCACACTCCGCTTTTAAACTGCTCTGTACATAACCACTACTTCCGGATGTTTACTGTATTCTCAAAATATGATAATTATAACAAAATAAACAGCTATGTAGGCAGAAGATATCCGTTGCGAGATATATGGAGATAAGGTAATGTACAGTAAATAGGTTTAGTCTTAATAGGAGAGGCATAAATTCAAACAGCGATGTACAAACAAGTTTAACTGATCAATATAATAGTAAAGACAAACAGTTGCCGGTTGATTAGTATCATTAGCGGATCAGTTGGTGAGAAAATCTGAATGTAACTTAGATTTTAATTATGTACCCTCTTTATTGCCTAATCAGGCATTGTTAGGAATGGTTGTTTTTACTATTAGTGCTGTGTTTAGAGTTTTCGAAGTAGTACCACACTTTGATGATGTAATATTTGATTGAAAATGAGCAAATAATGCTAATGTTGTTTTAAATCGCGCTCTACGCGTGAGGCGGCGCGCGGCGTGACGACAGCGCTATGCGAGATTTGTGTGAAATAAACACGCCTCTTCGGTTTTTACGTATTTGTCGCATTGTTGTAATAAATCAACGTCAACCTTAAATGGATATCATTATCCTATTACATGAAACAGAAGCGACATGGTGCTCATATAGGTACAGTCAGCTAGAACAGTAGGTGAAGGAATTCAAAACTTCGGAACGTTTCTACATAATGTTAAGTTCAATCGAAATATTCACTTTCCTTTATCTAAGTTAAAGTAAACTCTCTGAAGATTATTTTAGTAAAATAACTGATTGTGGGTAAGAAGGGAAAAGTTTAAAACCCATTTATTTTTTAAATTTGATCAACCATTTCTATGATATATCTATAGGTATCTATGACTGTCTATAGGTATGCATGCTAAATGTGTGCCATATTGCGATTGTTTTACCGTATGACAGTTTTAAAAGAAACCAAATTTTCAATAATTTTGAATCAAAGGACTGCCTTGGAGGCGTAGTTGTACTGCATGCGCGGTACGACAGCGCTCCGAGGTCCTGAGTTCGAATCTCGGGTCGGGCAAAGTGATATTTGGGCTTTTGGGAAGTCTGAAATTTGTGCCCGATATGGCGATAGGCTCGCCCCCTATCACATCATAGTACGGAACACACTTGGCGAAAAGTGGGTGCCCTGGTTGCGCCTCTGCATACCCCTTCGGGGATAAATGCGTGATGTGAGTGTGTGTAGAATCAAAATATACTTTCACTTGTCTTCTCCTTAATAGACATATAGACACATTCATGTGAATATAGAGTAAAATTAATGCTCAGTAAAAACACTTTAATCCTACAAAAAAAATATTTTAGTCCAAAAATCTGATTGAACGTATTCCAAACATTAAACACAATCCCAAAACCTTAATGCATAAAAACAGAATTCGTTAAAATGTTTACCTACAGAACGGTTTGTAAAAACGAACGCTTTTTATATGGAACGGATTAACGCGCGGTAGACTGGCCCATAAATCTGCGGATTAAACTAACCTATCCGTAGATTGCAATCTTACGTTCGCGAGTGCTCGCTATCGGTAATTGTTCCGATAACCGATATTCTTGAAATACGAAAACCGCCACGAAGCTTAGATGAAAAATAAAGTTTTGTGATATAAAAATAGAACAAATAATATCGCCAGCGAAGTTTCTACCGTTGAGGGTCTGTGGGAGTTCAGTAGTATTTTATTACAGAAAATTGTTCGGTTCCTTAAATTCTTGATCGAGATGGTAAGGTATTCATTTTTATGAAGGTACAAATATTTACTTAAGTAAAATATACGAAAGTTTCACTTGCACTTTGCGTTATTTTACGTTAGCAACTGTTTTTAATTTAAGGCTAATTGATGTTTATCAGAACTCTTTCTATTATAATTGTTAACTTAAATAATATTTTATTTTCAAGTTATCAAGGCATAAAATTGTTAAGACATCTATTTCAATAAAATTCTCAACCGTCTTGTGTAAAATGGAACGAATAAGTGTAAATATCTTGGAAGTAATTAATCCTTACCCTTAAGTTAATTATATAAATAAAGGTTTCGCCCGTTGTGTGTACGCAAGGAGCATTTACTGGGCCCTGTTTGTGTGCCCGGCTCAACTGCCCACTGTTCTGTATTGTAAATAAAACAAAATATGACCGACTATAAAATGGTCTTCTTAAACAATCCGAGTGCGTTCGTAAATTCGATTGCCATATTGAAATAAATTGCTTGTAATCTTATACCCAAACAGCCAGAAAACAACTGAATGAGCAATATCAAGTTACCCAAGAGGAAAGAATGGTTGGACTTGTTCGTTTTGTATTTTTTTCACTCCCATACAATTCACTAAATGGAATTAAAAAATCATCAATTTACAAATATCAATAACGATCGACTAATGTATTGATTATCCGACACCATAAATCATGTTTTTGTAATATCGAAACAATTTAATTTTATAGAAGCGGTTTCTAGACACAAAAAAATATATTTTGTATGGAAGTCGATTACCACCATTAGATTCACTAATTACGAGATTTTACAACCACAATTTGTTTTTATTACTATTGGAACATTTTCTATTGGTGAAATGAAATACACTGCACCGTCGAAGATCGTAAACGAATTATTACGGCATCCCATAATTTTATGTAATAAAAAGCTGTTAGCAAAAATTAGGTTGGTTTTAATTGTTTTCGACAGTCTAATATCCGACATTATACGTATCATCGAGTAGAGTAACAAAAACTTTATAACCAAACACGATAGCCCAATGATCATTAAAATAAACTTTAACATATCCCATTCGAATTAAAATTGTTTATCCTCCTTGGAATAATACTCTTATTAATGAATGTTATCAACTGACTCCTCGATAAATATTCAAAGAAAAAACCGCAAAGTTTGAATAAGGTAAACCGTGGGCGTTCTGACAATGAGCACGTCACTGACTGCCCTTTGAGCTGTCAGAGTCTTGAAGAAAGCGGGGCAATTACATTGAAAACCCCGCAAAGCTATCTTTAAGAAAAAATAATACTAACTTTGAGTCATCTGACGTAAGGAGCTTATTAGCACGCCCGTTGTGACATCCTGTAAGTGGAGCATTGTCTTACATTATACTACTTATTGGCTGCGGCTTCGTTTATACGAACGAGGGACTTTGAGGACGAGTTGAAGTAATAATTAAATGTTTTACGTGATTCAATTTCAATAGTTGTGTTCTTTTACTTTGTTCAATTAAGGGGAATTGTAAAATTATTTTCTCTAAATCAATCATTGATAACTTTTACGATACATTTTACTAGTAAAAAAAAGATTTTCTTATTTCCAAATTATTTTATTTTATTTGTTCACACTGGTCGGATGTAGAAACTGCACTAGATTCTGCATTATGTCTAGCTTATGCGTGTAAGCTTATTGAAATTTTGCTCATTCATCGTAGTTTTTGATAATTGAAATCTCCCTTCAATGATATTCATAGTTGTTGTAAAGAAATAGTTGTTACCCGGTTTTTGATACGAGGGATTGTCAGTATATCTGAATATGCCAGATCTGTATATACTTGCGCAATGCCTGATTACTGTCCACCGTATATCATGCATTAGCTGCATTTATTAGTAAATCTTTATTACCATTTCTATACAAAATATCCTCTGGTAATATTTTTTGTATAATATTGCATAAATGAAATATAAGTGAAGTAAGGCCATTATCATCAAATATATATTCCCATGGTGTTAGTAGTAAGAGTTATTAAATTTAATGTCACTAAAGCCCTTCAGAAATGACACGGGCTATAGTAAAACTGTACACGGCACAGCAAACGACGCACGCTAAAGGAAGTAATGAAGAAAAGTAGTTAAACTAAATTACTAACCTGGGCTTCTGTTTTATGGACTATGATGACCATTTATTAGCAGCTTATGATGAAACTGTAATGGAACAGTAAATTACGTCAAACTATACATCTATATGTAAGTAAATTATTAGAGAATCTCACAAAGTGTTAATCATCGATGAATCAGTGAAGCCATCGAAGCACCAAGCACGCACCGTGATTGGCTATTCGAAGCCGGGGTATGACCAGGCTCCACTAAAACCATTAACATCTCAAATTACCCACTACGCCCAAACAACGGACCGTGTGACTAATCGATATTAAGTGCTGTTATGTCTTAATTAAATTATTCTCATGATTCCCCGGTAATTTTGTTGCGGTCGAAGAATTTTACTACGTTACAAATTTTATACAATGGAGCAATTTCTGAGGCGAATTGGAGATCGTCTATGTTAATTAATGGTTACACATAGAGCAACGTTTGATTGTACGCGCGAGATGGGCCGCCATTAGTACACGAAAATATACAACTTGGTTAATAAAATGATTGCCGTGAAAAGTTTAATCGCTTTTAGAGCACTTTTAAAATTATAATACGATTTAAATTAAGTAGTCTTGGGGGTTATTTAAAATGAAGGCAGAGTTTTGCAAAATACATTATATTTAAAATTAGCTTGTCGCCATTATTGTATATAACGGCAGGCTTGGTGTATGCTCGTTATCGTCTTTCATAGCTTGTTACTACTAAGTATCGTGGGCGTATGTGGGGATATGTCGGATCACAAAAGCCGATGTCAGATTTTAGTAGTTGTAGTTTTTGTCCCAAAACAATTATAATTCCAACAACACAAACTACTACGGAACGCGAGACAGTCTCCACGTACCCACAGCACTAGCCTCCAATAATATTATTTGATCACTTGATCTAAAACCAACTGCATTACTAATTTTCATAGGCTTGTCATTCTCTTTGACTGCTAGCTTTCCGGCCTTCTTGATGTCGTCTGACATCCTCATTGCGCTGTGTAGCGAAGATTCTGTCGAATGCCATAAGATGGCATTGGCGTTCCATTTAAAAATCAACTCGATGATGACATATAAATAATATTTTGCTGTTTTTAAGAAGTAAGCGCGTGATATTAATTATAACAGACATACAAATACTTAAGAAAATTAACTTTAAAAAGTAAATTAAGTAGTGTATCTCTATAAACACCCTTATGCTCAAAAAGGTAGGGTAAGGTGTCGCGTAATGATATAAGTGGCGAGCATTTTGTTATATCTTCTATATATATAAAAATGAATTGCTGTTCGTTAGTCTCGCTAAAACTCGAGAACGGCTGAACGGATTTATCTTATCTTGGTCTTGAATTATTCGTGGAGGTCTAGGGAAGGTTTAAAAGGTGAGAAAAATTCGAATAGTTGCCGGGAAAATCCTCAAAACAGCATTTTTCTATTTCCCATACAAACGTTTTCTAAATAAAATGGAGAGTCAATTTGTAATTTATTACCGCTGCATAAAGTTCAAATTCGCGTGCGCGTTGGAGGATCTAATATCGCGTTCTGAAACTCAACAAAAGTGAAAGTGAATCGCGAACGCGACAAAATTGCATAGTCTCAAAATACATAGTACATAAATAGTGGTCGGCTTCGAGAAACTCAATTTTAGCTAACTTCAGTTGTTAATATAATATATAACTCAAAGGTGACTGACAGTGATATATCAAGGAACAGCCCAAACCATTGGACGGATCGGGCTAAGACTTTTACATGCATAAAGCTACTATGACGTAGACATCCCCTAAGAAAGGATTTTGATAAATTCTACCTTTAAGGGGATAAAATAGGGGATGAAAGTTTGTATAAATGTTCTTAGATTTTCGACTGATTGAACTGAAATTATAGATTGGGGATAAAATTAGTTTGAACCTATAAGTACCGGGAAAATATGTAGCAAGACTTTTATCAAACAGTGGAATTTTATCCTGGAAAACACCTTCACGCGGGCGAAGCCGCGAGCAAAAGCTAGTCAAACATAAATGTGAGAAATTTCGAATATAATAAATCATATAAAATTGCAGATTACCTACTCAACTTAGTAATTAAAACCTTGCGGTTCTCGGCTTGACTGGTCTGATAAAAAAAAACTAGAAAGCGAAAACGGGGAATGAGTTTTATGTAAAATAGAAATATTCCACAATAAAACCATGTCAACAACACGTAATATTATTTTGCTTACGTTCACTATCTTTCTAAAATGTCGTGATAAAGTAAGGTTTTTATTAAATCATAATAGTGGATAGTTTTGCGAACTAAAACACGTGAATGGCTCGGGGAATAAAGATTCTTTCGACCGTTAAATTTACGACTTGTCCCAGGGAAAGCCTTGTCTCCTGCCCGAGATCTCTTTTTATAATTTATTTGGTTTGTTACGACCGCGCATCCCCTTGTTGTGCTCATGAAAATGTATGGACCTGCGGATGCACATTGAAAAATTTACTTCTCATTTTCGAATGACTTAAATTTTCCATCCTTCCGTGGGTTCTTTAAGTTATATTTATGAGATCGTAAAATATTAAAGAAAAACCATCGGCTTTGAAACGTGAATGAGTGGAGAGGTCTCCTTCATATTATCATGTGGCCACGTCCAATCTTTTCGGATGGGGCTCTGCTCACAATGTGTAAAATTTATGGAAATTGCATCTCCGCATTATGTCCGATATGAGGGTGAAATGAAACTTCGCTGGAATTTTTCTTTGGAGAAAACTGTGACATGCAATTTTGTCTTAAAAAATACGCAATATCATTTTCTGTATTTTCTTATTTAAATTTCAGTTTATTCAAACGTAACATAACTACCTAAGAGTGGCCATAGCCAAGTTAGGTATGGAATAGACTGCCGAGACGAATGTCCAAGGTTGAAATCCCAACGGCACAGACCTCTGACTTTTCTAAAATAATGTGTGTATTCTTTGTGAATTACCGCTTGCTTTAACGGTATAGGAATTTTAGGGGTGTGCGAAGTCTACCAATCCGCACTAGGCCGGCGTGATGGACTAAGGCCTAATCCCTCTCAGTAGTAGAGGAGGCCTGTGCCCGGCGCGGCAGCGGAACAGCATATGATACAGGACTGATATTATTATTATTATTAAACGTAACTGATTAGAAATTTAATACGCATAAATATACGAAATAATAAAACATTTCAAATTAGCGCTTCTTATTATAAATATAAATAAAAATTAAACCTCGCTACGCTGTTGCAATATCTTTAAAGTTATAACAGGATCATAAACACAAAGATCCTTGGGGTTAAGACTCTGTGGTAATAAAAGGGAAACTTCATTAAAGTTGGCCGAAGATACCGTCCAAGTAATTCTGGATTCGCTTCAAGCTACCGACGGTCAACACTGTTGAGTTACGCGTCTTATATAAAATTCTTAGGGTTCAATAATTATTTACCACGTTATAAAATTTAATTGTTATAATATAATGTACATTACAAGTTTAAAGTTATTGTGTACTATTTTAGCACTTGTTACCAAGGCTTAGAGGGTATTTAAAAGTTAAGAAGCCGTTAAATTTTAAAATCATTATAAAATTTGTTACGCTGCTATACCAGTTACAGATCTGGGAACAACTCTTGTATTTACTACACATTTTTACTGAAAATATTCAGTCTTACTTATAAACTTGTTTAAGCGATAAGGAGTGATTAAGAATTGCTTAAATAGCTGTCAAAAACATCACCGGTTTCCTAGTTTAAACCTTATTAAGAGGCAAGATGGCGGGTTTTAACTTACAGCTGATCGAGTAAATTTGTGTTCTAACTAAGCAAGGCTTCGCGAATTTTTTATAAGTAAGATTTATTATCTTAGTTATTTTCCCAAGTGTTTCAGTATTAGTTTTATTACTCCATTTAATGTTATTATTTATACAATGCAATTACGCAAGAGTCGATTCAATTTTATGTTGTGCGAAGTCATTCACCTTTAAATCTGATTGCGGTTAGTCTATCTTTAATCAAAGGATTTTCTCTGAGTCTTGTTAAATGTATTTCTTTTTCTACTTAAACACAAATTTTATGTTTATCTAAAATATTTTAGTAATCGCTAATTTGTATAAAAAATCTTATATTCCGATAATGAACATTTCATTTTGGCTTTTTACAATATAATTTAATTTTATGTTATTGATTGGGTATTAAAGCCTTAAAATAATACTATGAGTATAATAATTAGTCTTTTTAGAACTATGATACAATATTCTGTGCATGAAAGTTAGTAATACAGCTGTAAACAAACTGGGGGAGCGTTGCTACTGTCTTGGGAAATGTTCAAGATTTAGGATGCTCTAAAGCTAAACCGGGCCATTTACTACGTGTTTGAAAAATTTCATTTCAATCCTTCAGAGGCTGCTCCGTGATAGAGCAATAAATATCTAAATACCTTAGTCTGTACATATTGTTTTCCATTACCTACAAATAAGAAATGTACATAAATATTTTAAGGTACAATAACATGTTTACGTACGAATATAGAGGATCGTTGTTGGAAATTCTTCTCTTGAGAAGATTTTCAAGTATAGTGCTTGGATTTTAAATTGCAATCAATCAATCATTTATGCACTTGTGATACATAGGTAACTACATTGTTGAAATAATAATATTATGCTTAGTGCTCTATGATCAGCCTAATATTTGTATACAAGTGTAGTTAATAATGAAATCTTCATGATAAATTTTATAATATTATTGAAGTAAAGATAGTATAACCTTGATATTTGTAGCGAGAAAGGTTCTGAATACGGCCGAAGCCACGAACAACTTATATTCTAAAATATGCCCTACAGCCGAGATGTGGCCGAATATACTCTAATTATATTTATACCTAGCAGCGTTTATTCTAACTCAACAATAGACGAGCGAAGTTGTAATCGAAGTAACGTTGTGAGCTCTTGGCTTCCTTTGGGACCAAACTCTTATTACATGATCAAATAATTTCATCGAGTAACGTTAGTTTTCATCCTTATTACAGTGTTATATCTATAGAATATATTTTGCTAACACTAAATTGTACTCACTCCACTCAAATTTTCTCAGTAATATTCTCATTTTATAAAGACGTAAGTGTTAAAACGGTTTGGCAAAAAATGGATTAGACTTTCATTTAATAGGTCAGTTAAAGTAAGCTATTGATCCATTAGAAATGATTGTGGAATTATTACTGGAGCAATAAAATTACGAATGACGGTAATGGAACGATATTAAAAGAGAGAAACGTTAATAAAATTCAGTTTAATAGTTTCTTTTTGAAAACTAAATCGTTATCAAGCATACTAATTAGTACTAGTGATCGAAGTGCGACCGTCGAATTTAATATATTTGCAACACATATTAGACATCATTTTAATTTTACTGCACTTCTCTATAAACTATAATTGTGAAAAATCTTCCGAGCGCGCAATATCCTTAAAGAGGAATAAAAATTTCTTTCTTCGAGTATTAATATTTAGATTTCATTACATTATAATTAATAAAAGAAAGCTTACATAAAACATGCAATGAGCGATGTATACAGAGAAGATTATATAAATACACCGCATACAAAATGACATCTAAGATCTGCTTTTAAAATCAAGACCTTGCCTTCGCCATGAATATAAAAACTCAACAAATTTCATTTCGTTGTGAAAATAATGTCGTAAAAATAGTTAAATAAAGAGAGATGGCTCTGTTCTTCCTTCAGTGTAACAGTTCCATCTCCTCAACTGTACATTTCTGCATACAGAGTAGTCTTATGTCGCAGAGATTTCAAGGGTCAGCAATATTACACGTTTATAGTTTATTAAAAAAACATGGTAGAAATATAAATATAACTTCGTTTTTTTATTTACCAGGACAGGTTCGATTATTAAGAATCTTACAAGACTTTTTGGCATCTATTGCAATTTTAGAAAGAATAACACAAGGTTGTACCTACATCGTCTCAAATTACCTTACTGCAATCCATCTTTAGTAAATAGATTTTATGATATGAGAATTGTATATTATAAATATCTTATTAGGGCGGAACAAATCAGTTGTTTATAAAAAATATTATTACTACAACACGGTACTAAATTTAGCTTTATGATTTATAATAATTCCAAATGCTAATTGTTATTAATGATTGGTAATTACAATGGTGCTAATGTTAAATTAGTTACTAATTAGGTAATCATTAATATAACAATTTCAAAATCACTGTTACAGTTAAGAAAATAACAGTGATTTTGAAATTTTTTAATAACCTGCCGTACAACCGTGAAAACAAAACAATTGAAAGCAAATACATAATTAGTTAAAAACATAAATATCTTTGGCTCTACATTTCAGTGCCCTGTAGTTGCATAGCGGAACAGAACGAGAAAAATAAAAATGCTGAGTCTGAAGAAATAAACGAAAGTATGCATTATTATGATGACGATTTCGAACTGCGAGCTTTGGAGCTTTCTTGCGCGTACAATTTTTTGAAATGTCGTTAGTTTTAATTGGTGTCTGAAAATGTAATTTTCATTATTTACGACACCGTTATAAGATCGTTTTGTTTTATTTTAATGGCACAAACTTTTAACTTTCAGGATTAATGAGGATTTTTAAATTTAGAATTAATCTATGGAGCTTTTTTTAACGAGTTTTCGTAATTGTAATTCTGCAATAATTTTAACCAGTTTTTAATAATTTTAATCCCTGATACTTCATTCATAAACTTTATTTATACGTTTTTTAGTTCATACCATTATTTTGAGTAAAAATAATAATTTGTAGCAGACTATAAGATTAGTCATATATATATTTTAAATAAATTTATTGAATTATAATACTTCATTAAACTCAAGATGATAAGAAGATGAAATTATTTGGTTATTATGTTAATTATTAATGTACCTTTGAGTATACAAAAAGCAATTGTAACAGCGACGTTGTAACAGCAAAGTTTAAACATTGATGTTATGTATTAGTAAAATACTTATACCTTCAAGCTTTCCCTTTATATAGTGTAAGTAGTATCACAACTGTCATAGCCTGTTTAATATAAAGGAATATTTGGATGGATAGATCGCTATTTTAGCTCCATTTTTCCGAGAGACCCGTCTAAATTAATATTCAAGCAATTGCCGCCTAGTCTAGACTTCAAGACCTTGAAATTTATCATATATGTAAAATAAAATGAGTTCAAGTAATGCTAGTTGGGGCGTGGCATTAAGATAGAAATAAAAAGAAATGAAGCGTTGGTTTCAAATAGAAGAATTAAAAATATTTGACAGACAAACCGCGGAATCCGTTGGCAGTATTGTTCGCAAGCGAGCTTGTTTTGATTTAAGTTTGAATTGTTAGTGGAGTGTCAACTCGTCTAGTTTCGCAGTTCTCACAAAATCAATGAAGGAGCACAGTATTGCGGTCCCCAGTCTCCCCTCCCGCTGCACGTTTTATGCATACTATGTGGGATGGCGAATACACAACACTAGTTGCTTTTTATATTTGTTACAGTGAGCGTGAAAATTTACGACCGTTTTTTGACAACACGCATTGATTCGCCACAAAAGCAGAAATTGTTATTGACTATTGTTTTTAAAATATTTTGCGCCATTTTTTTGTCTGATTGTTTATGGTCATTTAGTTATTACCGCTACTATATAATGGATGTCTGGATTTGCAACTTTATATGAGTGAAACTAATGCCGTTTTTATGTTGTTTTGCTGTAAAAAATAGTCATGGATTAAACATTTTATTTTTAATAATTCTTTTTAAAATTAGTTGTTTTTATTTATCTATAAAAACGGCAGATATGTAATTAAGTAAATTGCTTTACCATTGGAGCATCGTAATGAATATATGTTGGCCTGATAGTGTAATTTTGAGATGTTCTGTCTTCAAAAGTAAGTTAATCCAACGACCTATGTAGTAACGTATGCGAAACATCAATCACTAAAATTCTGACGCTGAAATGCCAACTTGTCCACAAAGTAAATAAATCCGTCGTATCTAGTTTCTAAAAAGCGAGCCAAATACCACTAATACGATAAAAAAGTCACAATTTCATTTAGTTTTTCGAAAAAAAGAACGTCCGTTTCTTATTAAAGTCACCGCACATCAAAAAGAACAAATCAATTACCCTTTGAGTTTCAACTTGCTGTCGGTTAGATTTTTTGCGGGACATCTCGGATTAATCAAGACTTACGTATAAGCGTGGTCTGGATTCACGTACCTATGTAACAGTACATAATGCCATTAAAGTCGCAACTACAGAGCCCTCAGTGTTAGTTACTACGCCCATCTTTTACAAGTCCTAATTAGCCCTCCAGTTTCTTCAAGCGGAATTACCTAGCGACAAAGAAGTTGTACATAAATTCGACCAGTGTTTTGTTTACCTGTAGGTAACATTTTCAGTCAGAAAATTGGATATCAAAATAAATATTTTATGTATTTACAGACTTGAAATATAAGTATAACTAAATGCCATAAAAATATTAACTGTTTAAAACATCTGACGTCATTATTTTTATTGTCCAAATTATACCGAATAACAACTAACGGTAAATTACTTCTAAAAACAATCGTACATACTTTCGTGGCGGTAAGTCCTGTACGCTGAATATCGTCTGAGTAAGTATACTTCGTGTATCGTTATCACCAAGCAGCGATGTGTAATGGAGAAGTTAGTAAATAAATTTATTGTTAATTATTTTTATAATAAGTTACTGTTAAACACTTTAACATTGATTAGGGTATGTTTAGTTACAAAGCGATACTCGCTTGTGAAGTTGCCTGTTCATGCGGGCTACATAAAACGATGCGCGTTACTATGTGATAATATATTGCTCTATTAACAGCATTGTCATACATATGTATATCCACACACAAACACACACACTCACGCTTGTTATCTCCGAAAAAGTAGGCAAAGCCGCAACTAGTACACCTACTTTTTGTCATGCGATTTTCATGCTATAATAATCTTACAGCGAGCCCATCGACATATCAGGTAGGTAAGGGTGATACTGAAATGAAAAATTCAACAATACTTCGCCCTACCCGGGATTCGAACACGAGACCTTAGATCGAAAGACGTAAGGCGCCCGTAATATAATTCCGTCACTGAAGCACTATACATGTTATTCTGAAACTCAATATTTATTATTACGTAATTAATACATCGCTTAGAAATCCTTACTAAATAACCCAGACAAAACACAATTACGTATATATATTAATATTTTACTATTTATGTATAAAAATTAGACCATGACTCAAGTAGTTCCAAAACCGCGGACACCGTCACTTACCATCACTTAACCACTTGTGGATTTGCCGGCCTTTAGCCCAAAAAATTGAGGCTACGTTTGTCCTTGTCCTGCGATTATTCTAACTTCATCATATTTAGTCATTGTAACTTACAGTAAAACCTTACTCTTCAGCCTTTCTATAATAGTACTAAATATAAGGGTATTAATTTTATTTGAGGGAAGGAGAGATGTACTATCCACGCTGCTCTAATGCGGGTTAGTGCAACTTTACTTCTGATGGTGGCCAGTAATATCAGAACTGCAAAAACATCTGTTCATATTTCGAACGTAATTCAAAATCGGAATAACTTCAAAGATTTTGCGATTACTCGTAAATTCTGTGAATCTTTGACCTTCGAAAGTCGACCACTTGTTTTTACGACGCCGCAGTAAACCTCTCAGCGAATTTGACAATGCGTTTGCTGTCATGGAAAGCTGTAAACCGCCGACGTCGGGCGGCTCGCGTTTGTCAACAATATAAACTGGAGATCGTGGCTTACAAAAAGGCCCGGCCCCCGCAAATAAGGGTTCATTCTTCTATTCTGCTTTAGTTAGAAGTTCCTTTTCATGTGAAAATTTGATGAGTAGACGAATTTATGCCTTTGTTTGGCTTGTATCGAGTCATGTGTATGATTTCCTGTCATATTTATAGCACATTAGTACCTACATGTGTGTTTATGGCGTATATTCGTGCGTGTACACGTGCACTGAAAGTTAAAGGCGCCACGCAGATTCTGTCAGTTTGTTAGGTATGAACAGTCAGTTTAGCATTATAGTTGAAGCCTAGTTTAGTTTCATAACATGAAAAAAAACTAAAAATTGACAGGTTGTAGTTGCGATTTTGTGTCATGTCAAGTTCATAATTAATTAAGTTAATGTGAAGTCTTAATAAAAATGCGCATTACTGATTTCTTATGTTTATGCGAATTTTAGAAATTGAAATAAAACTATTTTACGGATTTTATTGCGTTTTTATTTATTATAATTTTCTACCGCCATTTCGAAGACTTTGCAGTCTATAAGCAATACAAGGGCCCCGTAAAAAAACATACAAGTATAGCTGAAACACCGACGCTCTACGAAGTCTGCAGTTGCTGAAAATCTGATAAATAGTTTTATTTAAAAAATGCACCATGTTAGTGCCCTATACTGCTAGACTGTTCTATACTTAACATTGTATCCAAAATATTATAAATCAATGAACAAACGACATTGCACCGCTCTATATATACTAGTGTCTTGTTTCTTACTCTATGCATGCCAGCTGACCCGGGATGCTACTTAAACATACTCGAAACAAGAGACCATTACATATTATATCTTACCCTCTGTGCTATGGCTTCTATCTCTTTGGTACCTTCCCACTAACAGATAAATATTATTTTTATATAAAGCAGAGCACTCTCATACAAAGAACCGTTTGTTAGGATCTTTGACCTATGCTCTACGGTGGCTTCACACATTACATACTAAAAGGTGCTTCCACGCATTTATGTTTTGAAATAAAAAGTTTGTGCGCTTTATTTGTCTCAGAATATACTGTAATATATAGTATGTATATGTAGGTACCTACCTGCAATACATCGCACTCTCAATAAAATAATGACTCATTCTAAAATTGACAATTTGTGGGAATCGTCAAACAACCAATTTCTAGTTGCGACCTTTTAGTTTTTCACATTTTTTTTTTCTATCTTTAATAAGCTAAATTTTATAGCAACTTCAAAAGAAAAAGGTAGCAAACAAAAATTTGTTTTCCGACGACTGCCACAAATTTATAATTTTGAAATAGGTCATTATTTAATTAAGAGTGCAATATATAGAAACCCACCTGGGTTTCCATATTTGGTCCTGAGTAAGAAAAGTGTACAATGCCGGCAGAGTCGTTGGGCGATGGATGGATGGATACATTGGTTTTATTTCGGAAAGTTCCTTTGGGATTACATTTCTGATTACATGACATACTACTATACGAAACTCAATATAAAGGGACACAAAGAGGGATTATCAATTTCACCTTCAGTTTACTTTTTAATCTAAGTAGAATCTGGCTAACCTCCGACTGCCAATCTACGGATCTAGAAAAATAATTCCTATATAATACATAAAGCGAATTAATTTAAAATGAAATTGACTGCCTCGGTGGTGTAGTTGTATTGCATGCGTGGTACGGCCACTGCCCTGAGGTTTTGGATTCGAATCCCAAGTCAAATCAAGGGATATTTGGGTATTTCTGCTCAATATCAGCCCGATGTCTAGAACGCGTGCCAATGTGGCCATAGACCCGCCCCCTAACACATCATTGTAAGGAAACTGTCGGCGAAAGGAAGGTGCTCTAGTTGGACGTCTGTCTACCCTTTCTGCGATAAAGGTGCGATATTTTTGTTTTTTAATTCAATTAATAATAAATCGAGTTTTCAGTGGGCAACCTAAGGGCTATTCCGTGTTTTTATGAAAAAACAATATTTTACTTAAATGTATACAATGTTATCTTACAGGGTCAGGGGTGATCCCAGTTTTTTTTTAAACTTATACGTATATTAACAATGTCCTTCTTTATTTTGTGATCAAGTAGTTGTTATTCCGCTAATATTTTAAATGTGTGTTATTCAATTACGTTTAAAACGTTATGTCCTAGATTCACTATAGGGTAATTTTCCCCATAAAAGATTTTCACGTTAACGGACTCACGGGATAAAACTAGTTATTAATAAAACTAGTTATTATATTTGGATTATGGAACAACTTACTCAAAGCGTAAGAATTTACATATAAAAAAATCATAATCTTTGTAAAACTGTCACAGCATAATAAATATTAAAACAGCTGCCCTTAATGTTTTTGTAATCAAATTTATTCACAAAATTATAAAACACGTTTTGCATATTTAAAAACTCCATTATTTCTACATCTTTTTATCAATATTTAAATAAAATTGGCCAATTGGATTGTGTGAATATAACCTAAATTAATTTCGGATAGAAGGGATATTAGTCCCCTGTGGAACCTATCGAAATTGCGGAGTAAGCTTGGATAGGCCTTGTCTAGACAAAGTCTGGCTCGAGACTGGAAGATTAAAGACAGCGAAATGAATAGAAAGAGCCTAGAGTTTGTGAAGAAAGAAAACGAAAAATGCCTTTACGGAGAAAGGGTTGTGCGCTGTCACGTACACTGTATAGTTGTATTTTTATTTAATCTTTTTGCTGAGGTCTTGTACACGAGCATTCGCCTCTCACAAAAATATTATTTCTTCTTTCCTTATAATGAGCGGTTTAATTATTAAACGTGTGCTACAATTGTCTTGTTACAGCTCTACCAACAGCGTGGTACGTTAGCACACTGAGATAGTCGCGAACTTTTTACTTATGTATAGCTGTCTTATGTGCGAGATTTAAGATCCTCCGGGGCTTTCTCAACTATAACGATACAGATGGAAACAAAACCTAAATAAAACGGTGAACATTCTTTACAAACTCCCAACATTCAGAACTAAAACTAACGTCGGTTCATTAATGAGAATAGTTTTCTTAAACTCATATAAATTTTATACTTCTGGTCACAATGAATAATGGCCGTATATAAAATAAAAGCTGTTTTAAGGATCAGCACAGCTGTAACAGGAGCGCTATAAACTATTATATAATTAAAAATAAATAAAAACTTTCACAATAGGGAATTGCATTATCATTTGATGATTCGGCAGCCATTAATATTATTAATACGGCTTCACGATGCGAGGACCATAAAGTTGAACAAACGAGAGAGGCGGGATACTTTTACCGCCAGAGCTCCCCATAAAAACTCAAGCCCTGAATTAGCTCGATTCTTTGTCACCCCTTTTGAACAACCCTAAAATTTTTACTACCACCGTCTTTGTCTAACAATAACCACTACATTCCCATCCGTTTAACTGCATCAAGGAAAAACAACGCGAAACCGCCTGAGATGAAACGAGATAGACTAACGTATATGCAGTAGTAGAGAGGACAGAGAGCGACACATGTAGTAGTAACCATGGATGTACTCGCTACCAGGAGTGAAAGAGACGAGGGAAAGCTCCCGCGTGCGAGCGAGAGCGCAATAAAAATTAACCAACAGAGGGGAGAGGAACCGAGCTTCTTCAAGCGGGGTGGATAGTCCGCATTCGACCGCGCTGGCGGTAGCGTCGGCTCTCGAGCGACACTCGCACGGAAACAATCCGAACTGTGAAAATTAATCCCAAGTGTGTTTTCATATCGGTTACGTTTTGTGTTGATTTTAAGTTTTTTTTCTTGTTATGCTGAATTTTTTCTTGCGTTACGGATCACGGATTTGCACCGGACAACAAACATACTGAAGTTATATCGAAACAAATGATGTTATCGTGACGAAAAACTTATAGACTGATAACACGTGAAGAATTCGTCAAGTTATGATAACCATCTGGCTGATTACGTGGTTATGATAAGCGAGGAGCTTTGACCGAAACTTTTTTGCGAAAAAGAGGGATACCAAAGAAAAATGTGTGCCAAAATGTTTTTGTATAGTTTCTCTTTATTTTCTATTTTAAATTTATGGATTGGAGTGACTGCGGAGGAGGAAGTGTCTTCACCGTTACGCGTAGCTCAGTGCAGAGCAACATGCTTACAAAAGGTAAGTTTAATGTAACTAAATAGTTTAAATATATTTCAAATTTAATTCAAACGTTATAACATCTTTATTGTTACAAAATTAAATGCATAACAACCAAATATTTTCTATTTAGTTTGGCGTAGAACATAATGCGCTACAAGTCCGTCGCAAGTCGACCACCAACTACGTCGACAATGCGTTGTACAGGCATTAATTAGATCATTCTTAAAAGCTTTTTCGTTCTATTAACTGTTTATTTCTAAAAACGACTTTTAATCAATTGTTGATATAGAATTAATTATTAATGCTAATGCCAATAAATAATATAAATTACACCCTTATCTCTTACAATTGGCGATATATATTTCCTTACGCATCCAAGACAATATGACGGCATTGACAGCTATTGACGGCCATTCAAACGAACCGAGACGGCCAACAACCGACAGTACATCGTAAACTAGGCCCATAACACTAAGTACTAGCCTTTAATTTGTTTGACAATAAACCTTGCACATCAATTCAATAGAACTACACATTATGTTTAAAGATTTTATTATCTGCAATGCTTTGAATGGATCTGTGTGTATATATTTTCAGATATTTTTATGGTTTGTACGGAAGTATATTTAAAATATCTTTATACATTGTTATTTTTATTGCCCCGTGACTGAAGTCATAACTATAAACATAAAAATAGGTTAAGCCTAAATATTTAAGTAAATATTTTTATATGGCACATCGTTACCGCTTTATCAATGTCAAAACTACTCCAAACATAATATTTATTTGCACAACCAATAATAATCTATTATTATAGCTGGTAAGCAGGTACTTTACTTATTACTACTACGCACTTTTTTATAAAGTGTTAAAACCCGCCAAAGTGGCCCACGTAAGTGCGTCGAGTTCCGGGATCAGCCTGTGTATATCCAGTTCCAATAGGCCGGCATAATTGTGTCGACTTTCCAGATATAATCATCTCTCGTTAGTCGACATTCTATTGGACCCCATTCCACTTACTATCAGGTGAAATGGGTATATTATACCATGTCCGAAAAGAAAAACTTAGTTTTTATTTATTTCACTATACTAGTGGACATTACAGCGGTAAAATAAAAAGCAATTAACACATTGGAATATTCATTTATCGCAATATTTACTTTCAACAAAATACAATATTTAATTGCTGTATTCATCAACTATGAATTCTCTCTCTTGTATTTAATAATAATGTTAATTTAACAGTTTTTTCATCAGAGTAATAATAGCATTACACACAATTCATTAAGTATTCCACGCACTCTCAGTAATCTTCATTTAGGTCCAACAAATAAAGAAAACTAAGTTAGGCCTATTTACAACCGAAAGAATTCATTATGAAGCTCTTTTGGTAGGAATGCGTGGGTGCGTACAAACTAACATAAACAGTGTATTTATATTAATTTTGTAATGTGGTGTAGATATGACCTCACAATTATTATTTCTCATTCGTTGTGTTATAATATAATGTTTTAGTAAAAAACATTTTTGTATAAAAAAACTGTTTCCTTATAAGACATCGCATTGCTGTTAAATTACGAAATTAAAATAAATATATGACATTCCTAAACAAAATAATTATCAATCTATATTAGATACAAATATTTCACATGCCAAACTTACAACTCTTCTTCTTTTATATTATGACTGTCACCATTTATCGGTGATATTGCCAATAAAACAATTGATACAAAACAAAACATTAATAAAAAAAAAAATCAGATAATAAAAAAACTCTTCGGTACTTCATGCAAGAACCAAATTTAAAGAAATCCCTACGTAGCACAAATGTTAATGCACGCAATTATCTATGACTTTCAAACCAGAAATGCAATTACACACAATCGCAGTTCACTAAAAAGATAAGTTAGATTTATATAGACCAATATTTACAGATAGAATTTATCTAAACAGGTCGTGTTATTTATTTGAACCATTCCGAACAGGTTGCTTGGTGGTTATCGGTGCCGCGACGGTTCCACCATAAATGTAATTTGTATCGGCTATCCCTTTTAAATTGGAATAAACTTATTTGTTTCAGCCCTAAGAGATTACATCATAAATCATTACGTTGTTCAAATAATCTTACATCAATAAATTTTACTTAATTTATTTTCATTGTATTGTAGATTTTAAATTATACCATGAACTAGACTGCATCTAGTGAGATTTAAGTATTTTGATACCGACTGTATATAAATCTGACTATTCTTGTCGCTACATATTCTTTTTAAGATCTTAGCCGAACAAACGGCCTTGAGAATTTGTTGCATACATTTTTGGCGCACGAGTTACGGCGGGAATGCGTTAAGATTTAAGAATAATTTCTTTAAAACATAATTTTAGGTCTTTTTAGAAAGTTTAAACTACTAAAATATTCATTATTAAATTGTCTATTTAGTGTTGGTTATAGATTAAAATGATGTGTACCTTCCTATGCACGGAATCAACAGTTTTAGTGGAATTTTTATTGTGAAATTACTGACACAATATCCACATTATATTTCTACAAATATTGTAGAAATATAATGTTTAATTATTTTTTCTATACGTTTCATAAATTTCGAGTAGACAGTTTCTAAAAATGCGGTTAATAGGCGATTTTACTGCGGGATACCTTAAATAATAAAATTCCTGTAACAGGACTCAATATATTTGATTTCTCAATTCATTCCGGTATATTTTTATAGTTAAGAGGGAAAGCCTAAGTCTTTAATGTGTAAAGACCAACCATAGAACTTTATCACGTTTAAATAACCAATTAAAGGTCCTTCATCAATATTCTGACACTATTAAGAGCGTCCAGTTACTCTTATCAAGTAATACATCATTAGTCGGGTACAATGTCGTTATAAATGAACACTGTCAGCCACGTTAACTACTTATGCTTGAATCAAATTACTTACTACGAAAATAGCTCCTTAATCGAACCTTTTGTTGGAGTAAATTGATCGCATACATTAGGTTGCAGTATCAGCTGGGTTAGAGCTGCTTTCCATGGCGGCATGTGAAAAATTGACACCGATCTCTTTTCACTACACGTGTATCTAACTGTCTCATGTCTTATAATTTCCAAATAAGAATATTGATATACTTAATCTGGTCTCAATTTGTTTGTATCATACACTCTCCATTTACGTCGAACTACGCTTAAATATCTTCTATAATCTGGATATTTTTGTTTGCAGGTACGGATTGCAAAAAACGGCATCCATATCATGCTCAATCAGTTTGGATATTGGCATCTGTTCTTAATTCACGATCCATTTAGTGGGATCACGCTTCGACCTTTTTTTGCTTTACCTAAAGCATCGGTTTTTATTAGGCCGGTTTTTACATAAATTCTACCTGCGACAAAGGGCCACAATGAGTCGACCCTGTGTTATTTTTTTATTTGTAAAGGGATGTGCGTGATGTTTCCAAGGGCGGAAGGATAAGTAGTTGTTTCTTTGTTAACATTATTATGGTATCGTGAAGAAATGCGCAAATTATACAAAATATACCTCCAAGCGGAAAGGATTTATGGAACGGTTGTAATAGCTTGGCTTTTTCTTCGTACGTTATGTTTATATAAATGGCCTGTTTGTGGTGTAACGTGCAAGAATTCAGCACTGATACAAAATGTTAAATGTCTATTTGAACATTTGTTTCTTGATAGCGGTATGTGGGTTAACTCAATATCGTTTAGTAACCTGTTTTAATCAATATCAGTAATGTATTGCTAAATTCTTGATTACAAAATGGTGCATGCAAAACAAAGTGAGTTGCAATCTATGAATTCTCATCGACATCTCAAATATTTATATTGCTGACTGTAGGTAGGACCTATTATACCTCATTATCACTACTATAAAAAATGAATTTTGAGCCGAAAGAAAACTAAATACATAATTATATTTAAACAAAGAATACTGTTTCTTCTCCTGCAATTTTAAGTATCTGAACACGATATTGATTGTTCTACAACAAAAATGTGCAAATAACTGTTACGCTATTATTTTTATTGCAAAAATACTGCATAAATGACTAATTTCTCCAGCAATATTGCTTCATAAAGGCTAATTGAAAAAAGAAAAACAATAAAACATGCAGAGATAATTTTATAACCATTTTAACATCTTCTTGTGACTTACATTGTTCGGAGAATATTAAAACAAACACAGCTATTGAGTTTGTCATTTAAAAATCCATGAGGCCGTAAGAACAAAAACATAAAAAATGGACGCCGTACAGACAATTCTGTCGCCACTAACCATTTTCCTCTATTGTGTCTCGAAAGGACATTTTAAAATATTGGTTTGTGTTTTCTGTCTCTTCTTAGACGTTTTGGTTGAGTTTTTGTTCGAAGCGTGCCTCCCTCGATGTCAACCAAAGTTTCGGAGCATGTGATGAATTTTAAAAAGTGCCTTAAGTACCACAGTATAGTTATGACTACATTCAAGCTTGTAAGCTGTTTTGTGATGTAAATTTTATGTCTGGATACAAACGGGATGCTATGAGTGGAATTACGGGAAACGTTTAGTTCAATACGGCTAGAAACGTTCCGTTTATTTAATTTTATGTAACATCCACGAATGTTATTCATCGATTTATAGTTTATTTATGCTATTTTTTATAAAAAAAAATGATGAATGAGTGGCTTTGTCATACCATATTGTAATATATAGTTTAACATTAATATTTAATGATTTTAATTTTAGGTATATCTTACTGGTTATGCCTTTCATTCATGATGAAAACTCCGCCATAGGGACTCCTTCGCTCAAATCGTGCTACGGCCACTCGATACCCAGATTTTAGCAAGTAAGGTGGAAAAGCAATATTCTGCCGATCCTAAAGAAATGCAATGTCTTCGTTGACATCATATTAAGATTAAAATAAGGTTTAACATGGCAAATTACTCATCAGTCTTTCGTAGATTATGATATTATCCATAAAAGGTCAAAAAATATATTATTTCGGACTGGTTTCAAATAGCAGTAATGTAGCAGAAATTGCTAGAAACTTCTACTTATTAAATTCTCGTCCAACACTGCTATAATCCTTAATTTATTATTCATATTATAACATACAACTATTATGTAAAAAGATACAATGGGTAGCTTCGACTCACGGCAAACTATTCGGATATAATGGAATATTTCTTTAGTTAACTGGGTCAAGTAGAAAATATTACAATTTTTTTGACACTAACTATAATTATTTCATAATCCCACTATATTTTTTATGTATTACTGACCATGATAACATATTTATGTGCACTTAACCTATAAAGCTTATTTGTCAGCGTATCATTTTGGCAACGCATCAAAAACTTTTAAAATATGTAAAATTTTACTGAACTAAATTTACGACACCCAAATATTTTCCAGAAACACTGTACTTGCAAAAAAATAATAGCGGTTTCACCTTGAGACCTAAAACATTGCAAAAAAGAAGCCATAAAGAACCAGGCGGGTGATCACGAAATAAAATCTCGATTAGAAATTTAGGAGCGTTCCGGCCTTCCCTTACGGTTCCTTTTCGAAGCGGCCTCCGCTCGGAGCATTATTATTTTATCGTTGTTCAGCCATACAAGAGGTAGAATAAAAATGTTAGACTAAAAAACGGAAAAAACGTCTCAAGGTTTCAGATGCACGTCCTCGGGGCACGCAGCGCTTAGAAAAAATAAACGAGAAAGTCCACGCCGAAATGACCTGCGTTTTTGTACACGATTTGTTGTCGTTTTTGTTACGTTTGAGTTCATTTGGAAGTAGCCATGTCTGCTGCTTACTGAATTAACTTAAATTGCCTTTGCTTTTTTGTTTAAGAAAATTACTTTATGTTCCTTTTGTGGATGTAATTTTAAAAGCATTAGCAATCGTCAAAGATACCGTTTGGTACCGGAACAACGTTACTACACATTTAATGCAGTTTACTTTAAATTAAACTCCGTTTTTGACGGGCAACCGTTAATGAGATTTTATTGAAGCATACAAAAGTAATCTACATGATAATATTAAAATTACCTGCTACATGTTACTCTTTTTGTTTGTAATTTGTAAAGGTTGCTGATTTATACTATGAGGTACTTAATTTGTAATATTTTAAAGACCTGTCTTTAAGTATCTCATTGTAATTGCCTCGTTCCAAGCTTTATTATCATCTATAGTAGTTAACATTCCATTCCTGGGCATAGTTTAATTGTCTTATATAATTACAAATTACAGAATTGCTGTTCCAATTTCTATGACATTCAAGATCGACCA
Source organism: Manduca sexta (assembly GCF_014839805.1). NCBI lineage: Eukaryota > Metazoa > Arthropoda > Insecta > Lepidoptera > Sphingidae > Manduca > Manduca sexta. Next base: position 5,714,013 of record NC_051125.1, read on the forward strand.
GCTCTTTTTGAGATTATATTAGTACAGATTTTCAAAGGTATTCTTTCATTGCTTAAGGTACTTTTAGGTAGATACATTTTAACTTATGAAATTAGGTACAAAAATGTGAGATCTTGACGACAAAGAAGTTAGAAGGTCGTTTTTACAACCACGTACCCTCACGCGCCCGTGAACAGCCGCTTTAAAATAATAACACAGAAAAAGGCAAGTGCGCTACCCGGCTTGGCGCTTACCGCCTCACCTCGTGGAGGGTGGCTTATCCGCCAAAGCAGTCGTAATAGAGCCGTACACGAGAGCAGACGATTAATGATTCATGACCCACGTAGCGCAGTGTCATCAATATTATTCTGTTTGTATCCACGCATTTGGCCCACCCTTGCCTGCGCCCCGTTCATACATAAATAAGCGCGACACGTCGTCTTCTCTGATTACATCGCACCGATGTAGTGAGAAATAGTGTACTCGGATGCTGAGCCCGTCTTTTGTTCAATATATTCCCTAGTGACACCGAATGAATAGTTAACACTGTTTGCTCAACGTGCATGTTTACGGTTTCGGGTTTCTCTTAAAGATTTTGATAACGTAAAGGTATTTATTTGATGATAATAAGCTACGTCTTGAGCGTGAACTTACGACTTTTATAACTAGTTGATGCATTGAACGCATCTTGAGTTGAAGCTATTATACAGCTAAAATTAAAAGAAAATGAAGACAATAAAACTATTCTTAAGATCATAAACTCCGAGGTAACGTTTGTAGAACCATAAAATATTTTACGTGTTCTTCTTAATTTCTATGGGTTTTTTAGAGCAGCGAGGATAAAAATAAAGCTTCACATATTTGTTCTAAATGAACGGGTACGGCACGCGTAAGTTAACATTCTAACAGAATGGTGCTATATGACAATAAAAGAAACAAGCTGTTACTGGAAATTACACGACGTTCCGTTGGTCCCAAAGTTAATGTAGGAGCCTTTGTCACGCGATCCGACCATAAAGTAAGCATCAGACTAAATGAAGTAAAATATATAGGTAGCGACTGGTTCCAAGACGATCCCGTGCCTGAGCCGATCGGTTGACAGATAACCTTTATTAATTATGCCTTTTACAAAGATTCCAAGATTAAATATTCATTTTACAACGTGATTTTAAATATGGGATTCGTACTGCTAAAATTTACTGTGTTCTATCAACAAATGAAAACGGAATTATTTCATTAATATATAGAAATGGTTTTGTTCATTTAAAAGTATTCCCTACTGGTGGAATTTAGAGGCAATAAAGCGCAGTAGAAATCTCGACTTGTTCTGATAAATGATGTGTCCGTTGCCGCTACACCGCTTCGCTTTTAATCCTCGAGCCACCATTGTGTTGCCATCCAATTTTTGACGTTAACCGTTTTCTTCGTCCACAACCGACACCTACGTTGTTTAGGTTTGGGTAAATAAGAAATTAATGGCCCTTTCGCCCTTATCTGTGTTTGTAATCAATCAAACACGTGCGCACTGTCTAATGATGCGTATTTGTTTTATTTGTTTATTATTGATGGCTTTTAAACATAAATATGTCAACGATGGCACAATCTAAAACATTGAATTGGATAATATAAATCTCATACGTTGAATATGTGCGAAAAATAGCATCTACTTAAATTTTATTTATCTACCAAGACCAGAAGTTACGGGTACTTGTGAGAATAATAAACAAAACAATGCGGCCGTAAAGATCAATATAATACAACATTTTATAGGTTTTGATAGTTAGTAAGTCTGGCGGTTGTTTTAATTGCATATTTAATGTTTCAGTAAACTATTTAACATCGTTCCGTAGTTGATTGGGATTCGATTAAACGCAGCTGCCTTCAGTCAAGGCGTAGAATAAGCCCTACGCGCCGTGATGAAATAGAGATAGTTTTAATGCTCGTAAATTTCATTCCGAGACTTCGACGTCCGATCGACTAATAACTTCGGTCGAGGTATTTGCGAAGTTGGAAAACTAAAATTTTACGTCTAATATGTTGAGATGAGCGCGTTTAACGATTATAATCCGGTGTTACGTGCGTAACTTAAATTTGTAATTAATGTCACACTTATTTATTATTCACTTAAAGTAAATAATGCGAAATGTAAATGATAATTCGAGAACATTATTTGATCTATATTTTCACCATGGTCAAGTTTTTTTTCACAGATTAAAGTTATTTCTTATTACGTACTAGATATAAATAAATATTGCTAGACTGGTAAATCTATTTACTACTCCGACTTCTTATGTAACTATTGTAAGTGCGACGCATTACATTGTTTAAGCATTAAATAATATACTAGTATGGGAATTTATAATGTTTCACGCATGGAAAAGTTCGTTGTTTAAACAAAGCACAGTAGGATGTCTGCAATGGGCGGAGCTTAGCCTTTGCGTATGCGCAAGCGAAGCGACTTACACATGTGGTGGGGAACGAAAGAAAAGAGGAAAGAAATATGATTACTTACATAATAACTATCATCGTGAATGAAAAGAAACAAACAAAGAATTTAAATCGATCGCTACATTTAAAGGGAAAGGTGTTAAAATTTATCGTGTCCCCAAATTCCTGTATCGCCCCAAATGTTTTATCATCGCATTAATCTTTTAAAACCCATAAAAAGAATCTTTGGATCTTACAAAATATTTTGTCTGAAATTGATGGGCGACCGTTCCTTATCTAGAGCTCAAATCTATACAGTACGACGATCAAAATTCCTAGAGGTGTCGATACAAGCCATGAGTATGTCACAGATGTTTGATATTGTACTTTATTACAGGTTATTTTCATAATTGTAAAGAGAAGTGTTTAGTTTATTTCCCTAATATACATTAAATTTTTTATCACTTCATAAGGGAGAGATCAAAGTTTCTTTCTTTTATTTCCATTGAAATTAACATACAATTTTAAATGGATTGCGATATTATTATAATATTCCGTGTTTTCAAGACTTTATAATTTTTATAAAAACATTTTGTTTTTCATAGTACCCATTAAATTCTGTTTGGACGTTTCAATCCACAGTACAAACATATCGCAAATTCAGTACATTTTAGTATGAAATCAACAATATAATTCGATAACATCATTATCGACACGACAATGAACATAATAGAGTACAGAAACTTGAGGTTCATTGAGCATTTTTTTACATACTTCAAATCAAAAGCTGCGACTTTTGTGAAGAGCAGTTCCTAAGCTAGTCGTTTTAAAAATAGCTTGAGTAGGTAGATAAATATCACTACTGTACTGCCACTTAAAGTGTGAAACGATCATTGGTTACTCGCGTGGGCGCGACGCAGTTGGTATTCTATATACACAAAAAACACGAGGCACCCCGTTGTTTTAGAGGGAAAAAATAATGAAATATGCCTTTTTATAGGGTTTTTTATGTAAAACGTTGAGAGTTTTAAGTGTTGTGTTTCTAAAATGGGTAACCCGTAGCGAGCCACGTTCGCCGTCTACTAATGTATTGAAATTGAGATTTTATATATTCAATGGTTTGTTTTGTTTCGAATATTATCATTTAATAAACGTTACGGACATAAATTGGATTAAATAGTAACTTTTTTATTCATACAAGTATTAACGATGGGCGGAGACGGAAAATTGCGATCGTTGTGTGGGTAGGTGATTACGAATATTTTTTCTAGTCAACCATGACGTGACCTCGGCTCTGAATCATTTCTCTAGTTAACACCCACAATAGAAGGAGGAATTTTAATATCTAAATATTTGTCTCGACAAGCAATTTGAATCCACGCGCCGCTCCCCCGTTACGCCAAGGAAGCACTTAAATTCCTGAGACGGTTAATTCTTGGCTGTATTAACATATTTTGAATAGTAATTGAAAGTAAATTTCTTACTTAAATAAACGTGATTAACATTTTGAAATCATTATAATCATTAGCTGTTTCTTGCTAAGTGAAGTTCGCCCATGTATTCCTCTTTTATCCTCGTCGTTTTATAAATATCCGTTTAAGAAAAATACATTATTCTATTTTCATATTTCACTTAGCAAAGCAAATTAAAACAAAGCGGGTATTCGGAAAAAAACACGAATAATACACATCTGCATTTTATTTGTCGTTAATGACTTATTGTAAGAACACTTATCAAAAGACAGGAAGCGATTTCCGGCTCAACTTGTACTTCCGATATTCAATCGGTTCCATCTCACATGACTGTTTAATATTCAGTTCGTCCATCAGCACTTATAATAAAATTTGCCTCATCGTGGAATTAAGAGTGGTCGTTTAAGACTTTAGTATCATATTTTACGTCTGTTGCCACACCGAAATCTCACCGTCTGTTTATTTGTGTCGTTAATAAATTCTTTTTATGGACAGTCTTAAATCACTGCCTAATTTTAAAGTTTCGACTCATCTGAGTAAACATGAACGATTGGACTGGTTTGGAGACGAAAATACCTATGGGGTGCATAACGATGGCCCCAGTAGGCAAGTTGCTTGTCACGGCCAATAGGAAAGATCAATGTTGCGTGCATTTGGCCACGTCGCTCGAACACGACTAATTTTGTCCTACTGAAATAATATTATTCCCTAAGCATCCTAAGTATTGTGCTGGTTAAGAAATATACGACAGCTGCACAAAGCGTCGATAACTTAGTTGAACTAAAAGCCAATACATTGAATGTTGGTGACAGGATTAAATTATTGGTTTTCGCGAACAAATTCTATTAAATACATTCATTTATATTGAGACGTTTGGCTTAGTATAATATGTGAAATTCAATGATTGTTAGCAACAACTTGTTATTTCAAATAATGTTATTTCCAATACGTAATATAAACAATGAAACTTATTATATCAACACAACGTTTTATTGCTTGTTATTTACGTCTTGAAAAAGTATAATATAAATGAAAATGAGACCATATACCTATCATTTCATGCGCTAAAACTATATACTGTTCATAAAAAGCCCCACTATACTATAAAATCTGATATGCTTGTTTAAAGACGTGAAATGAAAATCAAATTACGGAGATATTTTATCTGAATAATATCAATTTGAATGGTATATTTATACGTGGCATAATGTACGGACAGTTTTATCACGCGCAGAGATATTTTAACGAACACAGCGTAGGTCTAAAATAAAAGAGGTACATGTCGGAAGATTTTTTGTTCATCGGACACGCCATTTAAGTCACAATCGTAAATTTTATTGAAATGTCGCAACAGCGATCGCCGCACGAGATGTCTTGTCTTCGGGGACGAATTTATGCGTAATTCGTAAACAAATTGACGTGTTCGGGACGTACTTTGAAGGGGACTCGGTTGACAATTTGACGCGTCTTTTGAGTCTTTTTGAATGTTTACGATTTGTATATTCTTTGAATTTTATCGTTCACGTTTCAAGTTTTATTTCGGTGACGAAAATATTTTATCAATGACGGGTTTTAATGGTGGAACGTTTACATTTTAGACAAGATACAACTTACCACATCGCGTTTATAGAAACGACACCTGAATGCTCCTTCAGTCTGGTTCATATGGCTTCGTAAGTCGTAAAATGGTATCGCCTTACACAATAGCTACTATTGTCCTTTTATTAGGAATTCCGTCTATTTACCAGGCTTATCGATTCCTTTATGTCCTGTATCTTTATGGAGCAGATACGGCCGTTGTTCCGTAACACAGTTGCCTAATAATGTGCAGATTACATGTATCCCATTGAATTCCGCATTTCGCGAGATAACGTCATGTAATTTAGTAAAGTACACGAGTAACTTAAACCTGTTTACGCTAAATTTGATAATAATTTATTACTAAATGTATAGTGCCTTTAATATAATGGTTTGACAATAAGCTGTTTGATTCTGATAAATGAAATCAATAAGAATGCGTCGGGGTCCGGGTTGAGATTTTTGGCGCCCCCGGTGAGATGCCACGGTTATCTCCACGAGGCCTCCCGCTGTCAAAGAGGCCATCTGAACAGCTATTAGTTACATTTTACGCGAGAAGAGCTACGCATTCCGAGAAATTTATACTTAATTGAATCCTAAACAGCGCTGTTTTTGGCCATGAATCGTGTTAATCAGACAGATTTATTTCAAGACACGGATCTGCTAAGTGAGGCATTTGTACGCTCTGTACAATATACGTATCCAGTCCACATATTCCGATTCCTGTTCATTAAGGATTCGCCGGGAAGTTTTATGTGAAGCAATAGTAACAACAATAATACATCTTGAGCGGTCCCATTTCCTTTCTTAGTTGCTCGAGGACGCTTTCGAGGCTTATCTGATGTCGTACGGAGTATCGGCGCGGTATATCGGCCTACGTCAGACATCCGTTGTCCCGTACTTATCGGTACAGTAAATAAACGCTTTTCGTCGATGGCCGCGAGTCCTTCGGCTGAGATACGAGGCTGGTTCATTTTCCCCGCAACCCTGGGCCGCGTTTATCGCACGTGACGTGACAATTCTTTTATCCTCGACAGTTTGTTTCCACATAAATTACTCGCCCGCTGGAAATGTACCGCTACCGAGGATCCTCTTTGGGTAGCGTCACATCGTGAATTTTTCTCTTTATTCGGTTTCGTTTTACATTCCACCAGCTGTGTTTGCTCATTGTCTCTTCGGTTTAAATTAAAAAAAGATTTTGTTTTTATTCTGGCTGTCTTCCTCGCCCACGACTTTATGTGACGTCAAGTTTGGAATGAAGTATTCTTATTGTTGCATCGGGCACACTTTATGCAATGCTGGCTTGCTTAAATTATTTTGAGGTTTTATTCCTTTTTATGTGATTATATCTTGACTTCGTTAAATTTTATTTAAATAAGCTCACGTTCACAGTACAATTAAAATGGAAACCTATTGGGTTTAAAGGAGTTAGCACACAACGTTCGTGGTATTAGAAATAGCTGGAACGGAGTCTAGATGCGGGCTTGTGTTACAATCGGCACTAAAGGCTGTGCAGTGTACATTCGTAATTATTCCATTGTTGCTTTGTTACAATTTTGTATCGTTTGCGTACAAAGTCATTGACACTTTATTATATTGGCTGTAGCGGCAGGTATGTCGGCGACAATCCGGTGATGTTTGCCGCGCGCGCGATCGTACACGCTTTGAACGCGCTTTGTTAACTAATCAAGTTATTTCATAACGTGCGGCACCTATTGAAATGTTCTTATGTAATTAAATTTGTAATTAACATATGAATTTGTGTGAGCTCTACCTCCTTTGTGTTGAGGTAGGGAGGGACTACCAACTGTATTTATATAAATTTGACTAAAATATACAAAGAAATAATATCATATATAAAATATATTTTACCGGAGCTCGCAAAGTTCTCCATACAAACAGAGCAAAAAGCATTCAATGCCCACGCGATTTAGTCTTCTCAACTTTCAAATATCTTATATTTTTATTATTTTGTTTCTCCATAACCGCAAAAATAAATAAATTATGTTAGGTTTTATAAGAGATACTAGACATAAAAGAGACGAGTTTGATCTGTATGCAGAATGGACCGTTATCTTCCTGTATAGTTTAAACGATATACTCAAATGCGGATAATTTGTCGTGTTGCTGAACTCTACTAAAGTAAGTCTGGATAGTACTGAAATTGTTGATACTTGTACAAACCCTAAATCTAGTTTCTGTAAGTAAAAGAACTCTGCTACCATTTATCTTGTTGCATGTAAAAATAAATATGTATGGTGTATATTTGATGTTTGTCAAAATAAATATCCATATTTATATAAAATACTAATAAGTGTTATATGAAAGAATTATACGTGGGTGAACTAAAGAACAAAATTAAAAGTCTGTTAATGAAACTCAATTATAAAGACAGAGAAATTCTTGAAAATACGTGAATAATTTGATTATTTTATAACATTATACAAACGTAATATAATCAATAACACGAAACTGAAGTCTATACAGGCAAGGCCTAGTGGGAACATCACCTTTGAAGGGTATTATGTCCTTATAATTTGGAGAAATAAATATTATTATTATCATTATTAAATAAATATAGCAAATGTTATTTTAGAGACGAACATGATGCATTCCGTATTTAAATTAATCTCATAAAGTATTTTAAAAAACTTTTGATATAATCAGTTTTCTTATAAGACCCCAAATTATAATATAACTAATGCCGGGCCTTTCTCTTATAACCGCTAATGTAAGGTTATGCGAACCCTTACCAAATTAGGGATGTGAGGTTTTTGCAATGAATCGATTAACTGAATCATAAGGTTCCGAATATAAGATTGTTACCTACTACATAATTATAGGTTTTCTAACTTAATAGTTTAATCGATTTTGAGAAACTACACTAAAAATATTGTATCGTTATGGATCGCGTAACGGAGTTTACAGCAGTGTATAATATTATTAAATGATGCAAAAGTAAAGCATTTTTCAAATCTACGTTTTAAAAAAAATATTCGATATAAATACCGTCTAGTGCTGTACAACAATATAATACTAGTATAATATATTGTATCGACAAATCCCTTCGCATCCCTACAATACACAATCTTCCCAGAATGTCTGAAGTAACAAGTGCCTAATCTTCTTAGTGGTCACATCACGGTTCGATGTCTCATGAAAATTAGATCCTTTACTTAATGGAACTTTGTCCTTTGCCCTAACATGCACTTTAAGTAGTGCTTAGGAGACCTTTCAAGTCAATTGGCTTGTTCCGTACGTTTACTCCCATATTCTGAGTTAACATTGTAATTTGATAGAAGTGTTCCTTTCACAATATTTTTCTCTATTAGGGATGTCGGTATCGATTCGTTGACCATATTCGTACGAATCGGGTCTTGATACATATTTATCGTCAATTCGTAATGGCACCGGAAAACATTTAACTTCCTTGTGACCTAAAATTGATGGTATATTTTAGTATGCGGTATGCATGATAATTTAAATAAAGGTATAAACTACAGTATAGTTCGCAGTTAATAACTAGGTTTATAATAATATATTTAGATTTATTTAATGTCTTAAAAAATCAAGACGTGTTCTTTAAAGTAACAGCATAAAACAAAACCTTATAAATTATTTATTATTATCTTGAAATAAAATGGCGCTCAATGGCGGAGGACTATGTCCAGCAATGGACGATTCCCGGCTGAAATGATGATCATAAATATCTGGCCAACTTTTGATCTCCACTGACCGTTCCATTACATTGTCCCCTAACTGCTTTGATGGTTCATTGACATCGCATCGTTGCCTGCTGTAAATGAGTACCTAATGATGACTTTACATATAATGCTATGTCAGAACACAGACCCAAATGACTTCCTAAGTAGCGATGCCGCGTACATACTGATTATGCGACCCACTTGCGATATTATGGTGTCCATAATAATAGCTCTGGACAGTTTGCCAACAAATGAATGCTGATTTATTATTTTATGGTGTACGTGCTTGTTATTACTGCAAAATGGTCTTCAATCTCTTTCGTATCGGTTCTCAGAATTTTAAATGTTGCGGTAAATAGGTTCTTTTTATATTGGTTGGAAGGTGCACCGTTTTGTCAGTTCGTAGATTGTGATTGTAAATAATAATCTGCGCAGACGCATTCATGATACAGTTATCTAGTTAACAATGAAGTTTCTTAAACGATTGAATGAGTTAAAAATACAAGTTAACCTATTTAACCTAACTAAAAGAGATTGTACTACAAATAATTTGATTTGAAGTTGCGAATAATGAAAGATATCTCGAAGTTGTCAAAAAATCTGTTTTCTTAAATTTAAAAATTTATTGGAATTTACTTTATTGGATTAAAAAATAATTGACATTCGATTTTTCAAAAGCAATTTACGTTATTATATATTTGACAATAGCAGATGCTAACAGTCATGAAATGCATACAGAACATATATAACTATTCTTCCAAACCGCCATCTTGCTCGAAATTCATTTGAAAGCCACTATATGTGAAATCTTGTTAACCGAAAACACCATTCCTTTGTCGGTAGCAGTTTATATTTCAGAAAAATTACATCCTCACTAACTTAACACTTACGCACAATACGAAAGCGACACATAAATTAAGTACGGTCATAAAATATCATGTTTCTATTGAATTGACATCCGTTTTATTATCACAAAGCGCATCTGTCACTGATGGAAGTAACGTCAATCTTTGTTACAGGTAATTTCTATAACAGGAAGGATGACTTCCTCCATTGACAATCGACTGTAAGTTTCTAACCGCACAATAACGATCTATGAATGAACATTCTTTATGCGCGCAAGTGACATAAATTTGTCTCACATGAGAAGCGTATAAAGGTCCGCCACGCGTTCTTTGTACCACGGTAACTCGAAAGATATTTCGCAAATATTCTTTGAACATCCCAACGATTCTTTTGATATAGAACGGAAATCGACGGTATTGAAATTGGCTGCGCCCCATAACAATGACGACCGAACCCACAAATAAAATGTAACCAACAATGTTTGGCAAGAACCGAGTTCTAGGATCATTTCAATTGTATTGAAATAGTGACAATGGGTGGCACAGGAAGTGATGTGAGCTCGTGTATTGAAGCAAGTGGACTGTTTATAATTTGTTCATTGTGAACGTGTAATGGAACGCGTCCAATGTCCGCTGACCTATTGTGCGGCCTTATGATCCTTGCGGCCAATGCAGTATTTTCTAATCATCTTTTTTTTCATACCCTTTATAAAAGGATTGTGGAAGTTAAGCTACGATTTATTCTTCTTTATATGTGTTTTATGAGTTTTGTTTATTTATTTAAACAGTACATATGGCTTACGGACGGACTTCATTTCAAGGATATTCTTTTTCAGTGAACCTTAGGGTGGTGCAGAGATAGACTGAAGCATTAATAATAAAGGATAAATAACGGTGTAGATAAAAAGATATATACGTAACTATATATATAAAATAATAATACATAATATAATACTTTTACAAAAAATTGTATATATATTATTGTTAAAATATATTAGATTGGCGTGTTATGGAGAAACAACCTCGTCTTTCCTAAATATAAGTTAGCATTCACTATGTACTTAGTAACATTAAACCTTACGTCTGTACATACGATCTATAGGGCAGGATGTAGCAGTATTAGAAGGGGATCCAGCTTGATGGACATAGCCTAAGTTGACACGAATTCGTCAGCTACGATTTAGAAACGCGTTTTTATTTTTAAAAAACAATGTTATGTTGCAAGTTTCTATGAAAAATATATTTATAAAATACCATGACCTTTAAGCAACACAAATAATATTTAAAGAGCTATTTCTAAATGGAACAAAATGAATATGCATAGATCACACCAGGGTTCAACCTTTTCACCCAAAAAATTAATGGTTCATATCAATTAGGCCCCCGTAGCTCCACGTTAATTAACATATAGATGTTGAATTCAAGATTTCCAAAGTCCGATACGTGTTTATGGGATTCTAGAAAATTCGCCAAGCATTTATTTAAACGATATTTTTAAAGATTATAGCGTTTGATGAGATTTTATTAGTCGTTAATGTCACAGTTAATTTTGATACAAGTCTTGATTAGTGATTGCTATCTTCGTTTTTTTCCTTTTGACAAACTTTAAACGAGTTGTGTGAAATATAAGAATGCCATATATCACTAACATAAAGGCCGTCTGAATGATAGTTGAATGCTTAAGATTAAAATATGACTTAATAAACTGGCGAATGCTAGGAACGGAATTTAAATATAAATGAAAAATATTGGAAATAAACATAAATTATAAATTGAATAGGGCTGTCTAAAGATAAATACCAATTAGAGTTTCAGAGACTTATTAATTTGTAATCTAATATCAAGTTAATAAATTCGTTATTACAAAGAAAAATTTGCATTAATATAGCACTCACTAAAGTCTTCATTAATGCCGCAAATTTCTAAATTCAAAATCTAATTAAACACTAAAGAAATAAATTGATATGTAAAATCGATAGAATATCCCGTTACTCATAAAGATGCATCGACATTTATTAAGTGTAAACTCTGAACAAAATTTATGTGCGTTCCTTATTTAAACTCCATCCTTTTTGGTAGCCCACAATTAAGTATTTATGCACGCGGTGTAAAGAAATTTTGCATGCGATTTAAAAACTGTTATAAAAACACACAGGATCCAAAACCTGTCGATGTGATTTATTTCCGTATGTAGCATTCCGGTAATGAGGATGGTATTATCCAATAAATTATGGTTATCATTCGATATTAAGCAAACTTTAAATGGGTTAGAATACATTTCGAAAATAAAACTTAAAAATTCTTTAGAAATTAATAACATATATTCAATATACAGCCAGCGGACTGCTGCAGCGGTACAATAGCTTCTACGGTTAGGCGGTAACTAATCGCATTATGTCTTTTTATAATTAATTCTCCGATATTTCATACATCGTGATCGACGTTATCTTAAGTTCCATCTGCATTCTGTTGCCGTGTGTACGATGCGCCGACCAGCATGCGAAGAGCCCCCTCGCCGCCGTTTCCTATTTAAGTACAGGAAGCAACAATATTACCGAACGGATCAATGTTAAGTGGTGGGCTTTGCTCGTGGCTCGCGTCCACGGACCTCCTAGTGGGTCAATCGTTAACTGTTTATGTGATTTTTATTACCGACTGTGAACTATATTAAAACCCCCTATTAAAATTTCTAAATACATATAAGTTTACGATTTACGCCATATATATTTATTTTATCTTGTTTATTCAAATCTCGGAGGGTAACCTATAATTTTATTGATATAGGTATTCAAATGTACATTTTTATAATAAATAATACACATTCTTTCCCAAATTAGTAGCTCTAAAAAACTTATTACTTAAATTAATAATATTGTACTGACGTGAGATTCCATTCATACTGAAATTTTCATTTTTATAATAAGAAACAAAAAAAAACATTATAATTTTATTGTCACTCCTATAATTATTAAACGAGTCGGTTATCTATACTAATATAATAAAGCTGAAGAGTTTGTTTAGTTGTGTGTTAAAACGCGCAAATCTCAGGAACTAATAAAGCTATTTTGAAAATGTTAGCTACCTATTAGTGGTATAGGCTACTTATTATCCCGGGTAAAATATAAAGCAAGATTTTTATCCCGGAAAACTTACACACACGGGCGGAGCTGCGATCAAATATATATATTTTATATAAAGCATAAACAGATACCAATCGAAAATAATTTTATTGATTAAATAAAGATGACTCCTTTAGATCCGAAAGCCAACGTAATATTTCATATACAAAGCAACAGAAACTCCGCAACCCATTTCAACGAAAACTAAAATGTTAGTTATACTACTTCCAGAGTAGGTTATTCGAAAGAGTGACGTCACTGGGCCATTTGTCAAGCTCGGCTGCATTGAACCCATCTTATCTAAGATAGCTGGCTCCGCCGGCGTATCGTATCACGTTGAATATCCACGCTCAGATATGGCTCCAAGCGAGCTCTATAGATTTATTTGCTTATAATACGATATTGTGGTTTATAGTTTGACGTATGTTGGATAATATAAAACATTTGTAATGCGCGAATATGATTCAGATCAGGAGTTATGATCGTAAATCTTTTATGTTGTGGAAAGTGAGGGATATGTGGACTTACATCATTATAAAGAGCTTAGGCATTTTCCACGCCCGAAGCCTGTAATTTTAAGTCGCGCCTTGCTTTTAAAGAATTAAATGCGTCACGCATGACGTAAGTATGTTAGTAATAAACAATATTTTATGGGCTATATTTTTCTCATAGTTAAATGTATTAACGAACGCTTGCCCGTTGATGGTAGGAGATATTTCATATCCGCCCGGATAGCGACCACCGTACACAAGGTGATAAAACCCGCCATAATGACCCACGTAAGTGTCTTGTTCCGGGATTAGCCTGTGTATATCCGGTTCCAACAGGCCGGCATAATTGTGTCGACTGCCGAGGAGTAATCATCTCTCGTCGGTTGACATTCTATTGGATCCCACTCCACTTACCATCAGGTGCAGTGGGTTACATTGCCAGTATAAAAAAAATATTCGTAACTAATTAGCAGCTCTTGTATTAAAACGTCTTATTAGTTGGGAGCTTCTATACGCCCACTAATATCGAAAGAATTTCTGCAAGTTTTATTATACCGCCTGGGCGAATTAACTTTGATTAAGATATCAATGCTACCTACACGTATTCTAGAGGCAAACGAGTTTTTATAACCATTTAATTTTCCTATAAAAAGTGTTGTTTATAAACTAGAGATTTCAAAATGGCCGTAGCGAACTCTATTAAATTAATTGCAAATTGGAACATACTTTTCGTAATATAGACGGCCAACCCCTATTTGTCTACAAAATTTTGGATGATAATTCTCGGTTCAATCTTATCACAAAGTTTTGGCACAGATTTTATAAACGTTCTTAGCCTAAATTCAAAAACTTGTGCCTTACTCTAAACTACAGCAACTATATTAGTTCTTACTACAATGTAGGTAAAGTTCAAATTAGCACATAGATACGTGTATTTCGTACACTCCCGTACGAAGTGCTGGCAGTAGTGAAAACCGTTTACTTAGCCAGCTTTTGTTTTTGCTGAATTAAGTAGCGTTTATGTTCTAAGTGGCTAGTCGGACTCGGCAAGCAGATAAGCATTTTTTTCTTTTGTCTTTCTCTAATGTTCTTGAGATTTTCTCCAAGCCATTGTTTGAGATTATTTATGAAAGTCTAAGTAGCAAAATGTTAATTGTATACCGCAGTATCTGTTCTGAATGAATAACAAAAAATAAAATATATTTTTTTAAACGCCGCACGCACCAGAGTAACCATTAAAGACGTGTTATTTGGATAAATTTAGGAAATATTGTAAAGGTTATAAATTTATTTTCTATACTTATAATAAATCTGTAGAGAGGTCAATTCTGTACATGAAATATATTTCCAAAATAAATATCAGGGGGTGATTAGGGATCGATACTGATGCCAAAAATGCAATTAGTAAAATTTTTGTCTGTCTGTCTGTCTGTCTGTCTGTCTGTATAACCGTTATAGAAACAAAAACTACTCGACGGATTTTAACGAAACTTGGTACAATTATTTTCTGTCATACTCCTGTGCTGGTTATAGTATACTTTTCATCACGCTACAATTAATAGGAGCAGAGCAGTGAAGGGAAATGTTGGGAAAACGGGAGAAGTTACTCCATTTTTAAGCTTCCGTCGCGTGTGCAACCTTAATGGTTAAAGCTACACAGAAATCATGTATGACGGAAATGTTCTCCTTAAAATTATGTAAAAAATATCCCACGACAGCATATGTCTATCTTTTATGGTTGACTCACAATAACACGTGTAACTCCCGATAGCTTAGCAGTTCGAAGCTTTCTCATTATATTTGTCTACTCTTACGTTTATAACACTCTCAGTCATCCCTAATTAAAAAAATTAACATTATTAAATATTCCATAAAAAAGAATCATAGAAATCGGTATAGAAACACCAAAGTTATACATGAAATACGCTAATAATAAGCCATCATGCGTGAATACTGAATCATGCTATAAGGATTATTTTTGTATAAGTATAGATAAGGTCGGGAACGCACAGGCAGGCGGCTTGCTTGGCACCTAGAGGCTAGCGAATCACCTAGCGAGTAGCTTCGTAAAACGAACATTCTCGAACGTCCGCGACCGGCTCCATTTTTGAAGTCCGAAATCCACGCGGGCGAAGCTGCGAGCGGAAGCTAGTATCTAATAATTAAACATCATAGTACAAAACAAAGCACTTGATTTTTTACATCCATATCGAAATTGCGATGGACAAAGAAATCTTTTTACGACACCATCACCCGCTTAAAGAAGTCCATTTATTGACCCAAGTTAAAAAAGGAATGTACACAATTTCATTTAAATACTAATTTCAAATGCATAGAAATTTGTTGGACGTTTAACCACCCAGCAATAAGTTGCATTTCACCTTTCATTAACCCTACAAAGAGTCTCTTACGTCTATTTTCATCAACGGTGTCTCAGTAAGTTTTTTGTAGCACGACTTCATCTCGAATATTTTAATTAGAAAGTACAAATAAGAAGCCATTACGTACACAAACGGTGTCGGAATGGTGGCGTGACCACGTGACAAAGCGGCAGGTAGGATGACCGTCACTGGTAAATTGGAAACCGATCGTTGCGTGACGATTTTTATCTTACAAAAAATCCTTTCTTCGAGTATTTTTATGTAATTTTCAGCTGACAATGGAGAGGTATCGTTGATACCCCTTTGTATTTCGAATCTTGATCACCAACGCACGTTTTGTTATGTCATGTTCAACAATATTTTGATGTATATAAATTTCGTGTGTTTAACGACTGCATGCACTCATCGTAAACATGTTCGAAAATTTATGATCATCCGCAAATAGTTTTAATAAGATAAGAGTATTACCATTCATCAGATTTATGAAGCGGGTATACCATTCTGCTTTGAGATTGAAGCTTCGATAAAATAAAGCAAAGCAGAGTGCGTTGTGATTTATCCCGAGTTATAGTCCGTGTAAAACGGGTGTACTCTTTAGATCAACGTAAATATCCGCATTACGCTTCCACTCCCTCTGAACTCTATTGATTTATAGCTACGGTTTTAAAAGCTAACTTTTTATAAAACAACCCGGCCAGTTGTTTCCAACTGTCTGCAGCATCTGGCTTCTTTACTTCTGTTTTCACTTGCTGTTTGCCAGAACTTTGTCGTTTTAAACTTTGCTTGTGAGATAATTTTAAAGGGCCATTGTATATAACGCCACAATATCAGAGTCTCAAATGAATTAAAACAGATTGAAGAACAAACGTTGATAGTTGAATGGTAAATACTGTTGGCTGCGCAGTTTAATCAATAATGCAGAAAGTTCTCATTCTGTTTCAACGAACATAAATCCTTATTAATCCTCATTTGGAAGTCAATTGAATAAGCAATAATGAAAGACAGAACGCAAAGCTATAATTCTAAAGTGCACTTTCTGTCTTAGTAGTTAATATTATAAATCAAATACTCGTGTAGTTGTCATCGGTGCTACAATATCAAAGCTCGGTAGATAAACCGGGTTATTTAAAATGTTATCCGTCGACAAGGATTTAGTTGGAACATGCGCCTACACAAACTCGTCGGCTGCTCGCCGCGGCCGGGGGCGGATATTTTGTATTACGGTTACTTGTGCTATCTTCGTGTCAGTTTATTTAGCTTAACACTAACTTAATTGGCTATAAATTAAGCAGCTGAGAGTTAGCTAGTTACCAAGTGAACGCCGAGCTTCCTCGTCTTGTTAGCTCTTTCTATAGCATTCGAGTAAATGCGAAAATTTATGTAGGTATTGTGATTCTGCGTGAATTGTAAATACTCATTGTTTTAGACTTCATTATTTCCACCTTGGTACTCTTGGATTGTGTTTATTGAACTTGTTACACATAATTACGTCTGAACAAACATCCGTTGTGATTACTCGGCAGTCGGGGTACAAAACCGCGTTTCATTAGTCAGTTTGTCATTTTCTAGAGGAAACGTAATTCAATTAGGAAAAAGACGTAAATTTATTTACACTCGTTTTAGTTAAAACAATGTCTACATGTTTGTAATGTCTCATTTGCTTATAACATATTTTCAGATAGGAAAACTTTAGTAAAACAGTTGTATACATGTCATGGGCTTAAAACAAAGATGGCTTCACTGTGCCACTAGCACTACGCAAAAACTATACGCTTTTACATAAAATATGACATGTAACCCCTACCACTTGTTCCTTTCGCCCATTTGTTCGTAGTCGCTGATGCGGACTAAAACAAGGTGGAGTCACAATTAGCGGCAGAACTAGAGTACTTAAGTGTCTGCGATGTACGCCCACTTTTGCAAATCATGGGGATGCGCGGCGGTTAAGGCGAAGTTGTATACGTATTTTTATTTATAAAGAAAGAGTATTGGATTATTTCGAAATTATGGATTTTGTGTTAATAGCATCGGTAGGTATATAGGTACTACGTACTAGATTTGGCGTTTCGAACATTCACTGTGTTCAACTGAATTGAACTGTCATCCATTCAAACTGATATTAGTATGGTATCAATATTGATGCTCGTGGTCGTGTATGGAGTGGCGCTTATAATATAAAAATGCGAGTCTAAGTGCAAACCTGGATGTGAATAAAAAATATTAGTCAAGTTCAATTATTTGTTGTTCAAGTGAATAAATAAGTTATACCAGTGACGTTTTTGTTGCCATTTTACTTCAGATATTGAACAAATAGTTTATATGGACGTTTGTGTCTATAGAATATACGTCAATGATTAATGACAATTATAATCGTAAAAAATTTAAGTGCAAAATAGTGTAAAAAAGACTTTATATCACTACATGCTAAAGTCGATCAAACGCATTAATCAAATCAACGGCGAAGGACGTCTATGAATATGTGAGCTTCATGCATATGCATGTTGCATCTAAATCCAACTGTGAATTTCTAAGTGAGCCTTTTGCATTTTGAATTTGCCCTTCGCCTTAACAGGTCTACATAGTTCCTGTACCTAGCAGGGATTACCTCACTTAACGCGCACAGCGCTGTTTACCCTCAAGAAAGAGAGAACTTTATGGTGCTTGTCCTACTCTTGTAATTCTTTCACCCTGTTTGTCTTGGATTAAACGTATGTCTTTGCTTTTAACGCTACTGTTTACACGACTGCCTACATAAACATTGGAGAACGCGGTCTATTACTTACCCGGTTATGAACCCTTTAATTGCTCTTCTTATTTCGTGCTCTGAAATATGGGCTTTGATAAGTTAGGCTTTGCCGCTCGTAAACGCGCGCGTAAAAAAGCCGCGTTCCAAATTAGTTTTATAAATGTAGCGTTAATCTCGTTGTGACCTCTGTACCGCAGCGGGTTCCGGCTATGTTCCGGAACCGAATGTTTGAAAATTCTCGTAATCTTAATGTCACATAAATAGACCTTATACACCTTTGTTCGAGGTTTTTTCTGAGTAGAAATATTTTTACGGTATTATCGTGATCTAGGCAACAAATAAACTGCCTTACGATTTGCCAGGAAGGCATTAGACATGATACAAATTGGCAAAATTTAACACACTTGTCTGGAATTTAAATTTTATAACAAGAAAAGCAAAAATTATATAAGGTGCGTTCGGGTAAGATCGGATACGGGGTAAGATCGTATTACGAAAAAAAATACCACGAATCTATGGTTATTTCTTAGTTTAAGCTATGTAGGCGGCTACGCTGTCTTTTTTTGCTCCAACCTATATACCACAGTTGATGCTACGACCAAGAACGGGTGCGCTATGTGCATTGAAACAAAAGAGGTGGATTTCGCTCTTTTTAACATTTTTGAGACTTCTGTTTGATTTTGTGGACCTTATAATACTAGCATTAGAAACTTTATTAGAACGGAGTCCGAACTTACCCCGCGAAGGCCCGATCTTTTCTAAGGGTTTTAAATTTCTATACTAATATTATCATCTATTTTTCAGCTTACACAGAGCGAATTGAAAGATGATCAAATTATCACATAAAGTAGCATTAATAATAACCAGTTTCATGTATAAAATGTTGGTATCGCTTAAATATTTTATGAGAAAAAAAACTCTACTGATAAAATATATTCACACGGCGCCTAATTCCGGAGTTTAAAAATGTATTATTCCGTCGATGGGAATTTCTATTATCGTGATTCAGTAGTGATACGAAGCTTGTTTCGAGCAACAGTACATTTGGACTAATGATATCCGTATTGTTCACGTTTCAGATCGATAGGTTCGCTCGTGAGGAAAATGTGTGTAATATAACGTTGATTCTGTAAGTCACTAGCATTTGTAGTGCTTCTGATATTATATTCCATTATAGATATTACTATGAGAATCAATGTTTCATGATCGGCAAATTCTGAGAAAATTTTAGATCAAAATAGGTTTATTCTAATATAAATTCACGTAACAGGTTGACCTCGTCTGTAAATGATATACTCTTGTGCCCAACAGATGACCTATCAACCCGTGTTAGCTAGCTTTGAATAATGATTCATGCTAGTCTTCAATGCAAAACTCTTATAATAATGAGTAATCTGGGAATTTTGAAATTGCGAATTCAAATATCCATAAAAATATGACAATAAAAACAGGCGCCTATATACTGACTTACATTTCTTGGGAATTGTTTGATCATAGGCCTGGTATCCATTGATCTTTGATACACCTAATTTGGTTTTCAAATGTCTAGACTACATCTCACGTATATACGTCCATTATTACTCTCAAAATTATTTCAAAAATAGAATATCTTCTCCCAACAGAACTTAGTTAGAACATAAAAATCATTTGTTGTATTATTCATATTAAACTGCCACCGTATAACCATAAATAGAAATAAATTGATCGCATCTAACTCACTGTAAGCTGTACAAACGACACGTCAATGTTTAAATCAGATACATAGCAAAACATAACCATTTCTGAGACCTCTTTACGCCTCCACAATGCTACACGACCGTGCCGCTTGCGGATAATTTTCGCATTGCCCCGATCGGATTTGGTGTCGATATACCTTAAGGTTTCTACTATCATGCTGCATTTCCTTCTAAAGTTTTATCTCATTTCATTTATGTCCGAGATAAGATCGATTTTAATAGTGTGCATTATTTTTGTGAGTGTAGTGTGTCCATAAAGAATAAGGTTGACGATTCGGGTGATAGCCTTATTAGGGCAGTAATATCGACATAAGGCCAGAGGTTCGGTTTTATAGATTAGTTAAGATTTTCTTGGGTTTTTGGTAATGTAATAACGTTTTTAATGTACTTACCTATTTGTTAAAATGACAATGTAAATTCGCTCAACAATTATTCATTACAAATGCATACGAATACTCCCTTATCTATAATCCATCCGTTACACGTATACACAAAAGTCAAATCATCAGAAATATGATTGATTATTTCAATCGAATCATGCTTCGTTAGCAACCGCAACCATGCGTACATCTGTCACATGGTCCGCAGCATTTGTGAGACACACAAAAAGCGACAGGGCCTGCGGGAAAAGGAGAGATGTATACGCGATCCAGATGGAAGAAAGGGACGAAATAGAATAATATTATCCCCAACGGATACAAGAATGTCCTTCAAGTTCGATGAATTTCGCGGAAAAAACTGTTTGGTTAGCGAGAAAAAAATGCGCTAATCGGTATTCATGACGTGTCATAGACGATCTTATCAACAGACAAATGTTTACACAAAAGCTATGTATTTAACCCGATATATAGAGAGGCTTAAGCATTAAATGTTCTATGTATACACACTTTATGAACTAAAATGCTATAAATCCCAAATTAGAATTCTCGACGAATAAACAAGAAATTTCTTCGAAAGCAAATACGTAATAGTTTCGCTTAATCCTTTACTTGAGCCCATCGTAAAAGGCATGGATTTAAATACATATATGTAGGATAATATAAATTTGCCGTATAAAGAGTCAGTTTATTATATATTATATCCAAAACACTGATTTAATTAAAGCGAAGAATAATTTTACAATAATATTATGCCTAATATTTGTTAGGGCTTCACATAATATACTTTAGTAGATTTTCTTCATATAGTTACATCAGTATTTAATAAAGTAAATGTGTTTTCTTACAATGTGGTAAGGAAACACATTTTGTCACCGTCTCCTGAGTGGGGTTAACGACAAATTGATTGCCAGATGCAGGCTTGTAAAAACACTCTCTAACAAATTATAGTTTTTCGGACCTCAACTAACGTCCATCCTTTTCTTAGGATAAAATAACATTAAGTTGTTTTATAGTCAATACCAATTTGGATTTTGATTTAAAATCAATGATATATTCGGAAACTACTATATATCACATGATACCAGCGTGTCCATTTTATAAATTCATGATTACTGATTCTGGCAATAATTTTGTCCATCGAAGTCATTTATGATGGCAAATCAAATAAATTGGAAATTTTATAGCACTAACAAAATATTGTTTTTGTACGTTACTAATTCCAAAATGCTTTACTGTGCTATAAAAGTGGCCGTTTTATTTTACATAAACTATTTAAATTTATCGTCGTTGTTTCATTTGTGACAGTGTAAGATGTTGGCTATAAAACTACCATCGATTATGTATTTTTGGATACAAATTTTATTAATAAACTTACACTTGGATAACGACGTATATTTATTACTCGTCATGACCAGCTATCGCATTTCTAAACTGTACGTTGATTAATAACATAATCGTCATAGAATAATATTTGTAAGTGGACGCAAATATCGTATGTCAAAACCGGCACCACTTAACGTAGTGACTGCCTAGCCTGTTTTCTTGTTGGGAAATGTACGCTATTGTCTCCGCCGAGATATAAAATACCGATATGATCCTACGACGTCTTCGTTGCAAGAAATATTCAAGGGATACGGCCCACACTTTTAATAGCGGTTACATCATTTCCACACAATGAGAGCGCCGTCCACACCCATTCTCTGTCCGTATGATTTGAAATTATAGCACCGTTTTATTTGCTCTCAGTGCATTTATATGCGGTCGCCGAGCCGCGCAACGTGCCACGATATTATATGTTAAGGCACCTACATACATAACGGGCGGCTAGCTGCGGCTGCGGCTGCGAGCTGCGACCAATGTGTCGCACATGTGTCGCAACGCCCGCTCGTG